>NC_043759.1:17378364-17703364 GCF_902148845.1 Salarias fasciatus
TCACCTCATTGTCATTGGCTAGTGTCTTCATTGTCAGTGTATTTTAAAGCTGATTTCTCAGACAAAAAAAGTATTTATAGAATTATTAGTTGCAGCAGGAGCAATTTAGTGTTTTTTTTCTGTGCAGATATAAAATAGTATCATTCTCTATTAAATAAATAAACTATATGCTGCCAAAAATGCAGATCAGTTTCAGTGATAATGTAAAATCTGAGTGTACTCGGTAACTGTACAGTTATGAAAAAAATATCAGTTGAAATGCAATTTCCTGAAAAATACAACTCAGTTACCATGGGAGGAAACCAGAGCACCCAGGGAATCAAAACCAGACAACAACATTCCAGCTCCAAACAGACAGACTCCATGCATAATAATAAATATGCAATGTCAAGTGGGTTGAAGACTTTGTGTAATAATCAGATGAGTTTTGACGAGAAAAATGAAAATCTCTCCTAAACTTGTAGTTTGTATGCATACTATCTGTTAAAGCTCATCTTAACAGCTTTGGATGAAAAAATGTTATGTAACTAACATTTCCCCAGGATCTCACCTTAAATACTGAACAGCCTTCAGTACTGTAAAGCAATGGAGCAAATGATGCTACTGAATGTTGTTCTTGCAGCGCGCCCTGCAGATCCATGCCCCAAATTCCCCCTGAGCTCTCTGCTGGAAGGCTACAAGTGCATCCGACACGATGAGCACATCTCCTACGGAACCTGGGTGACTCTGTGCCACCGTTTGGATTAGCTTTCTCCTCTGGTAATGCACTTTATTTTTTCAAATCATGTGCGAGAAGGACAAAGCTGTAATATTTGTGTTTAACTGTAATTTGTGTGTTTTCAGTCGGGAGCCTGCAGGACGTGCTGGCAGCTGCTAATGAGGAGGGGATCGTTAGGATTTACAACACAGAGAACCGTGAACAGCCACTTCTTAAAGGTAGCTGGAGCGATTTGGGATTTCGCAGGAGTGTGTCGGATCATTGCAAAGTGTCTATAACTTGTGTGTGAACGTTGCAGAGTGGTTGGCTCATGAGAATGCAGTGTTTGACATCGCCTGGGTACCGGGGGAGTCTCAGCTGGTGAGTGCACTTTTGCTTTCCCTCATCAGGAAGTGTCGATCAAACAGATCCTGTTCCTCTGGAAACTGAATGCGGAGAAAATAGTTTGAATGTAAAGAATATGGCACAATATTTGCTGAATATGAAGGATCTTTTCATTTCCTTTTTAATGAAGTGCCAGTTTGTGTCCATAACCTCGACTTTAAGTCCTTCTTTTGGTTCCTGTGTGGTGTGATTCCCGTTAGGTGACCGCTGCAGGTGATCAGACGGCCCGGCTTTGGGATGTGAGGTCCGGGGACTGCTGGGCAGCTTTAAGGGCCACCTCTGCAGCCTCAAGTCTGTGGCTTTCAGTCCAAGTGAGAAAGGTACTCCTCATATGTCCAGGTGTGGGACGCAGGGTCACCAAGTGGACGGTTAAATTCTTAATGTTGTTTATTCTCCTGTGAATCAGCTGTGTTCAGCACTGGGGCCAGAGATGGAAACATTATGGTCTGGGACACCAGGTGCAGCAAAAAAGGTAAGCAGAGACTTGAGTTTTGCTTAAATGAAGCTTGTGAAGCTTCGTGTGTGTGAACAGATTTCATCCCCACAGTTCACCTGCTCACGTGTGAACGTTTGATTTCTCAGATGGTTACTACAGACAGGTGAAGCAGATCAGCGGCGCTCACAACAAATCGAACCAAACCCCATCCAAGACAAAAAGAAGCGGGGCAGCATGCGCGGCATGGCCCCCAGCGTGGTGAGTTTGTGGGAATGAATGTTGATAAATATATTGATATAATATCAATACATTACAGCTTGTAAAACTGAACAACCATCGAAGGATTAAAAGCTTTTGTTTATGAATAAGGAAGCTCAATACATGTATATTTTGTATGATTATATTCCAGATAGCTAACTTTGTTGTGTGTCTTTCTACTGAAGTTGACATTTACTGTTATCTCTCTCCAACCCCTCCAATATATTGAAGTTATTGTCTTTTTCTGCCGTCCTTCACCTAAAAATACAAAACACAAAGTTTTATGATGCACTGCTGGCAAGTGGGGGTTGATCTCACATCATACGGAGGAGAAATCCAGTAGAAAACCATATTCATGCTGTAATATTTGGCGTCATGTGGGTTTTCCTGTTTGGGATCTTGTTGCAGGACAGCAGAGCGTCACCGTCGTGCTGTTTCGGGATGAACACACACTCTCTCCGCCGGGGCAGTTGACGGGTACAAACACTCTCAGATCATCAGAATGAAACAACTGCAAAAGCCAGAAACTTTAAATGGTCATTTATATCTGTTTTTTCCCCCCACTTTTTTTTTTTTTTTTAATTTAGAGTAATCAAGATGTGGGATCTGAGGAAAACTACACTGCTCACTGTCAAGACCCCGTGCCTTTGCAGATGTACCCGTACCCCGGCTCCTGCATGCGCACCAGGCTGGGTCAGTCTCACTCTCCTCGGACTCCATCGTGTGCCTTCGATAAGCAAACGACCACGAACCGCTGAATGAGCTGCTCCTGTGCGTTTCAGGTTACTCCGGACTCGCCCTGGACTCCTCCAGGTCCAACGTCATGTGCAACTGCACAGACGACAACATCTACATGTTCAATGTTTGTGGGATCAGAACTACTCCAGGTAAACTACCTCTCCGTTCTCACTAGATGGAGCTGAAGTCCTGCACTTTAACTTACTTTTATTGAGTCTTGAATGGTGTGAAGACACTTAAACACAAGAAATCATGATTAAATCCATGTAGACTTAGACATTAGACTGACCCCGGTTCTCTCATTGATATCCCCCTGTTTTGTCCACAGTGTCGGTTTTCAGCGGCCACCAAACTCCTCCTTCTACGTCAAGTCCTCTCTCAGCCCCGATGACCAGTTCCTGGCCAGCGGCTCCAGCAACAAACACATACATCTGGAAGGTCAAATCACGCCGCCGTCAATAGATCTCGCTCGAGCAGAAGCTTCCTTGCTCGGCTCAGCTCTTCGACGGTCAGAGAATGAATGGTTTCTAACTTTTTTGGTTCATTGTAGATCTCCGACCCTCACATCCTCCTGTGATCCTTCAAGGCCACAGCGAAGAGGTGACGTCCGTCGTCTGGTGCCCCTCCGATTTCACTAAGGTAAACCACAACTGGCAAAACCCTTCCTTCTGAAATCAGACTGCACGCTCACTGGGGCAGCATTTCTTGACCTTTGACCCTTTGCCCTGCTGATGGGTATGGTAGTCCTTGACTGGTTGCCATGGAGGGTTGTAGTCCTCATAGCCTCATTACATCTCACTTTGTAATTGTACTTTTTATCTGAAATGTGAGTAAAACTCAGAATAATCGAACTGGTAGGGGGGAAAAAGGGAAAAAAACATTAAAAATTCCAAAAGCACCGTAAACTTCAGGATTTACACTCAGATCTTCGCGCTAGCCCCAAAAAACATATTTCCTGATTTCATTCCAGTTTGTACTGTTTTTATTTCTCATAATGTTGCTTCTTTCTTTTCCTGTTTCTCCTATTGAAATAGTAAAACTGCACAGCAGTGATCAGTCCTATCAGTCTGTATAAACTGTTGACTGTAGAGTGGATTTATTTGAGCCAGTCTCCCACAACCGTGTCGCAGTCATTAGCCGCAGTTACATGGAGCATGAGTAATCTGATTAACCACAGATCTGATTAAAATTGCATCATGTGAACACTTCTTTCTGATTAGATTGGACGCCATCTGAATGAAATTAGGATCAGGTCCGTGGAGTTTGGTCTGGAAACATTGTCAGAGCTTTTTGTGACGTTACAACGCTTCACACGCTCCGTTTCTGTGCTTCAAACATGAAATGAACTCTCCTCTAAAGGAAAAAATTGGGCGTTTTTTTTTTTTTTTTTTTTTTTTTTTTTTTGCTGAGGATGTTTCCGATGATGTGTGTTCAGTCCGTCCTCTCCGCCGTCTGCTGACAGATTGCTTCCTGTTCTGATGACCACACTGTGCGGATCTGGAGGCTCCACCGGGAAGCGGATGGAGCTCCATCATCAGTGGGAGAGGCTAACCTTGTTGGCTGGGCTCGTCCTGTGTCTGTCTCCAGTAAGTGTCTTTCTATCCTGCATTTGTTTTGTTTTTTTTAGGGGGTCTGTCATGAGGTGACCGATATAAACCTCTGTGGTTCGTTCATTTAGCGTGAGGCAAGAAATTGAAATAAAAGATAAAAATGTGTTTTTATTCTGTAAGTGTGAGGCTCTGACTTACTGGATTGTTTTGCTGTTCAGGGCCTCCGGTCCGAGCTGAGTGCACCCCCGCCAAGAACCAGAGGAAGGAGAGTGTGTGGGGTCTGTGCTCCCCTCAGCCCGCCTCCTGCGCCCCCAGCGGCGCCGCCTTACCTCTGTCCACCAGCACCGCCTCGCCGGCCCCGTCCCAGAACGCCAAGTCGCCGCAGTTCGCCAGAGATCGCCGACCTCCATCGAGCAGTGGCTGTCCCCGGTCGGCCTGGGGTCCCCATCTCAGGACAGCCCCCCGCCGCGCCGGGTCCTCAGCGCGTGCCCCCAGGACCCCGCCGGCAGCGCCTCTCCCACCGAGCGCCGGGCCAAACGCCGGCTGGAGACCGGGGGCGCGTCGCCTCCATGCGACAGAGCGGACCGGTGCGGCTGCGTCGCCGAACTGTACCCTCAACCAAGAGGAACCGGGCCCCCTCCGGGGTCTGCGGCCCCCCGGGGACAGCTCGGAGCGAACGGACTCGGAGGACGGCGTCAAGCCGGCCTCGACGACACGGACTGACAAGGAGAACCGCTCTCCCAGGACCATCAACTGGCTGTCGGTGATGGGTCAGAAGATGAAGAAAGGTCAAAGAAGCCCCAGAACTCCCAGAAGCTCCAGGAAACACGAGGTCAAGAGCCCAGCTGCAGCCGTGAGTAACATCAGGATACACGTTTCTTTTACCATTTGTAAAGACAAGGATCTGGATAGTTCTACACCATATGAGAACAAACATGCTGTGTTCGTATTGCAATAGTATCTGTAACTGTTTCCAACTCTGATTGATGTCTCTCCTTTTTTGTGTTGTTTAGATAAAAGCTACAATTGACTATTATTTTCCCTTTTTTTCCCTCAGAATGTCCTCTCACCTCAAAGCATGAAGAAGATCTCTGTGTACTTCACCAAAAAACCTCAAGAGTAAAACCATATAATACACCCTTCAAGACACTTTGTTTCTATAGTTGGATTTCTTTATTGGAAGCTCAAAGACCAAAATCCAGATCGATACTTGGATTAGATGAACCCGAGGTGCAAGAAGACTCATGAAACTGTCAAACTGAAGGCTTCAGTTTTGACTTTCAGAGGCAGAGATTTTTATTGACTTTTTTTTTTTTCTTCCTGTGCAGAATCGGACGTTGAGTATTAAAAGTTTGTTTAATCTTCTCCTTTGCCCCAACTTCACCATTTTAAGAGATTCTCTAGTATTTAATACAAGACACTCTTTTAATGAAATTGTTCAGCCGGTTGAAGCGGTGAATGTCCTCTCTGTAGATAAACAAAAGACTCAACAGGACTGTACATTTTAAATCCTGTATTTGCTTGTTTTATAACATTAAATTGGAATCAGTCGGCCATGACGCCTGCCACGTTTCAAAACAAGAGCTGTAATTTTGTATTTTTAGGTTTTTTTTCACAGGTTTCATCATCCATTGAAAGAGGGCTGATGTCCATCTATGTTTCTAAGCAAATGAAGTTGTTAATTTTGTACAAAAACCCTGTTATTATTGCTTTTGGTTATTTGTATTTAATTGCTGCAAAAAGTTTAATAAATTTAGAAAGTTTTCAGGATTTTATTGAAAGCTTTGTTTTGTTTACATTCATCTTCACTACTTCATTCAGCTCAAGCTGATGGGATGCCGGGTGACTGGACTGATTCAAACATTCAGAGTTTCACCTTTTAATACATGAAAACCTGAAATACAATTTCTAAGATTAAGATGTTTCATAAGAATGAATGTTCATCCTCTTGGCTTGTTTTTTCTTTTCTTTTACAATATCTTAATGACATCTTGTAAAGCAAAAAATGTCCAGAAAAGCATCTAAAGCTGTTGCAATATGCATTTTTTTTAAACTCATCCCTTGAGGGGAATTTTCAAAATTTGCATGGTGGTTTAGTTCACACTTAACTTTATTGTGTTACATTAAAATTATTACAATTACATAAAAAAAAGCACGCTATGTGATGTAATATTACCGATTGCACCTTTAATAACCCAGACTTTTCAGACGTCTTAGCCTAATTCAGGCCTGTTTTTTACTGATTGTATTTAGTTTATTATTTTTTTAAATTTATAGAATAATAACTTTAACTTTGAGACATCGTTCTCCTGTCAATCAATTGCGTGACGTCACCGTTTGTTTTCGCACGTCACAGGTTTGGCCCTCGCATTTCCTGCGTCGTGATTGGCTGAAAAAGTTTTCCACTCTTCTGAATCTTGGCCGCTGATTGGCTGCCGGGCCCGTCAGTCACTGACGTACACCTGTCAGCGCTCCGCAGGCAAGCGAGCCGCTCAGACTGACGGAGCGGCCGCCTGCTCCGCACGACGTCCGCCAGTTTGTTGTCTTCGTGAGGACGCGTCTCTCTGGAGGCCGTGAAGACGACGGAGTGGCGCGGGATTCGGCTGACAATGCACCCGGGACGCGGCTCGCTCCAACACGGTTAACTTTTTTCAGCTAAATGAGTCGACAACCGAAGCTCAACTTCATCGATCGCGGGGAGTTTTTTTTTTCTCCCCTGATTCACTCAACGGAAGTCTAACTCGGATGAACACCGACATTTGAAGAAGTGGAGTTCGTCTTTTGTCAGAATACAGCGCGAATTTAATGGGGCTGGTGTCTTTTGCAACTTTTCCCCAGCGACACTGGTGCATATTGTCGTAGCAGCACGCGTTAAAGTCAGCTAACTGTAGCAGGCTAGCTACATGCGTTAGCTGTCAGCCTGCGTTCACATTCGCCTAACTTTTTAATGACAATGTCTTTTGTACATTGTGCAACAGGTAGACCTTCTGCAATCACAAGGAAGCTGCAAAACCCCGTAGATCTTTAGAAACTTGTGTTTTCTCGCATGTCGGGGCGTTGTCGTGAGCGCTAGTTTGTTTTTTAAAGGTGATCCCGTATCTCATTAAAGAAGATACATTAATAATGTTTCCTCTGCATATAGTCTAACCCATATTAACACAACCATGTCGGATCATTGGGAATAGCGAAAAGACTCTAAAAGGAGATTCAGCACTTCAGCTCCACGTTTTGATGCTCATGTGAACGGTGGGAAAACAGACCAGGAAACCTTGCAGTTTGACCCACAGGGGATACAGTAGCTTGTCTGGAGTCCTCATCAGTTTGTGCACCAAAATGTCGGCCATCTCCGCATCCGAGAAAGTGGACGGGTTTACGAGGAAGTCCATGAGGAAGGCGCAGAAACAGAGGAAATCCCAGGGCTCCTCTCAGTACCGCACGCAGAGCGCTCCGGTGGAGCTCTCCCCGCTGCCGCAGCTCAAAGGTACGGTAAGAGGATGAAGAGGTCTGCCGCTTAAAATAGTCTGTCTGTCATCACCTGAGAGTGCTGTGTGCATCCCTCCAACTCAGCCCGACACGATCACAGTGGAAGCTGTTCATGCAAACGTTTATACGGATTGCAGATCAGTACTTTTGTAAATCTGCAGGGTGGAAATCGGTAGTCCAGAGAGTGAGGGATCTCTGAACATCTTCAGTTGCCTGCAAGGCGATTTGACGTATAGCATCGATTATGCTTTTTAGATAGTTGTACATCTGCAGTAGAGTGGTAGGTAAGTGTAACATAATGCAAGAATGCATCTGATTGCCTCCTAAACAACTGAAAAAAATCTATGAATTTATTGCCTTAATCAAGCTTGGGAATTGGGATGCAGCTGATCCCAGCTGACCGTGTTTGAAAGCAGGGTCCATCATAGGGCAAACACAGAGAGACAGATAAGAGTGACCAGTTAACCTCAACCTTGCATGTTTTTGAACTGTGGGATAAAGCTTGCGGTACAGAGTGTGCAATTCTGCACAGAAAGGTCTGAGGCTCTACCCATGTGTGACAAATACCATAATTATTCAAGAAGTGCAAGAAATTTTTAATTCACATGCAATGTGTTGACATTTCAATGGCTTTATACTTTATTTAGGTGATTCAAACATGTCAGTGGCCACATTCATATGAATTTTAATTCGAATAAAAGTTCATTCCACTTTGAAATGGCCTCGTAAACACTTAATTATGAGTGATATGTTGATTTCGAATTAAACTTAATTCCCTATAAAGTGGCCGGTTTAGTGTCATTGTAAAGCAGAATAAATAATTCCTCCATCGTGTATACCTCTATTCCGCTTTAGCTTAATTCTGGTCGTTCTGTGCATGTTCCTTCCAAGAAGCATTTGTTGGACTCAAACGGAAATGATTTATTCAGTGGGAGCTTTAGAAGAGATGGACATAATGAAAAGAATGGATGGGCGGCAGCATAAAAATGTTGACTTTTTAAAGCTGTAGCATCAAAGTTATTCGAAAGAAAGCAAAAACCTGAGGAATTGGCATTTGTTTACTTCTGGTAGATGTACCGCCGTCACTTCCGATCCCTGTTCTTCATATTTAGTTTTTGATATCCAGGTATACAATTGGAACAAGTATTGCTGGGGCTTCTTGCTCATTAAGTATTAATTAAATGCAATTTTTTGATGTGATTTTTTTTGAAGAGGGAGATGTCAGGGAAGCAGTGAAGGAGAATGGAGATGTTTAGTGTAACAGAGGAGGTAGGAGATGGTGGAGAGGAGACAGATAGTTTGACCTGGCCTAAACACTGAAGGGAGCCGTCAAAACAAGATGAAGACTAAATTCAGACAATAGAAGTAAATCATCTCTGATGTCTAAAGTGGGATTCAGGAGCTCACTGGGTGCGTGCTTCTTTTTGCCTAAACCGATGTTGATAAAACAGTCACGTGCCAAAGCTGTAGGCATGTGTAATGTGATGCTATTTATCCAGCATGTAATGCCAACAGGAACCTGCCTGATTGGGTCCAAATATATCTGCAGCAGAGAAGAACAACCCTAAATATATAGCCAGATTTATTAAGAGCCACGCTCACTTTAAAGAGGAATAAGGGGCTCTGGAAATGATGGATTGTCCCCCACAGAGCCCTGATTGGAACATAATGAAGCCTCTCTGGGTTTAAATGAAGAGACAAAAGGAGCTTAACTGGACTATATTTCACAGAAGATGCCTTTTAAAACCCTCCATTCATGAACTGGTTACTGAAAAGAACTGATGTTACTTTGAAGGCAAAGGCAGATTCACAACATTAAGTGATAGAATCAAGTTAATTATTTCAGAATCCCTGCAGCCAATCAACACAGCTGCCTCTGCTCAGTGCACGTACAGAGTACTCTTAAAGAAGGTTGTCAACTGCATGTTTGCAAGAAGATATTTCCAAGGGTGCATGGTGCATGTACCATGATGTGCCTGAATAAGACTTTCAGCAAGGTGGTCACAGTTGGCTGCAGCTGCTCCAAACGAGCAGTGTTTTGTTTTGTGTGTCAATGCTGGTGGACACTGTTGATAGTGAGGACGAGTTTAGAGAAAGTTGACGAACGAGTCTGCAGACTTCTCCTGACAGTTCATACGACGTGATGTTTCGAAGCCATTTCCTGTGCAAACACGCACTATGATAACTCAAGTGTTTTGCCGGAGGCTGAATTGCCGCAGTGCTTAAACGGACAGGCGTGAAAGAGGTGAACCCATTTCCATTCATCACCTCAAAGTATCCAAGTCACCCTGATCCAATCCTGCTACGACCACTTGCTCACATCACTCTGCAGCAGAGCGCTTTATGAGACAGAAGTGATCAGACAATGAGAACCACCTCAAAGTTTGGTTTCTAACTATTTTTTTTTTTTTTTTTCAATGAGGAACCCAAGTTTCAGTACTGTGGGGAAAATGTAAGACACTTCAAAGGCGGTGAGTGAAATGTGACACCATGCACAATTTCATAGTGGCCACCCATATTATCCCACATTCTGTTGTTTGTTGATGCATAACTGTGTTTTCAGTACAGACCTGGGGTTGCAGGCCTGAGATAGTTTTCCATGTGAACATTAGACAAACTGGGGTAGTTACAGTCCTGTAGCTTATAATCTCAAAGGTAGGTGTCTGTAGATCTGCACAACCGTTTTCATTCCTTTGGAAACGCAGTAAGGTGCATGATGAGATTAAAGTGCTTGTTGTCTTTCCTAGAAATTGTTTTTACACCTGAACAATGCTCCCTGTTTTTTTTTCCTGCAGAGACAAACCATTAATTTTTGCCGTTAAATGACTGATATTTTCATAGATAAGATTATATCTGGTAGGGCTGCGCAATGTTTGATAAACACACATGATGTTTATATTGCAATATCATTTACATTATATACTAATAACAAACTATCTTCTAATGAACTACATGCTCATACATAGAGAACCATAGTTAAAGCACACTGCATAGCAACGACATAGAAAATTCACATATGACAGTACACATAATTGTAATCGTGTAAATATTCCGTCGATGCATATAGATACACCCACACACTGTTTACTCATAGTTCTGATTCCTCTCTGTCCAAGCTTAGACATCTAAATAGCTGTCTTTTTCCTCTCTGTCTCTAAATATATGCATTCCGTATATCTCCATGTTTCTCCATTTGTATCACATGTATGCATACATACAGCACACACCACTCATTCGTCCACAGATGGATCAGATTGAAAACATTATGCTTGTTCTATCAAATACAAATGAATGCTGGTCATTCACAGTGGAGTTGCTTGGAGATGGGGAACCACTCCTTTTACAAATTCACCAGCAGTTCCTGACAGTAAACTGCATAATCTCTGAAGAGGAAGAATTGATCCTCATTTATGATACGAAAGTGACAATGTAGGTGGATTTACATCATCCGGTCATGCAAGATGGAGAGAGAATGACATGCAGAAAAAAATTGAGACATAACAATTTATTGGATCTCTTAGCTTTTTTAATTTAACTTCAGTTTGAACCATGAACCATCATGTTGTAATTGAATGAAGAGCAGGACTCATATGGACTGCATGTTGCTTTTCAGGATGCGATACAAGAAAACAGCCTGTGTCCGTTTTATTTTCATCCATTAAAAAAAAAAAAAATGGTGCACCAATGTGACAAATCTCAGCAGGCCCCTGACTGGATATCTGTCAGCTGTCTCCCTTTTAGCCTGCAGTCAAATCAGCTCCTGCTGAGCTGGCTAACAACCGTGTGTGCTCTTCCACTGTGTACTTTTAACACGGTTTCACACCTAATTGCTCTGTGGTGCTGCATATTACTGATATTACATGAAACGATATTATACGTTGACATGGAAATGGTCTGCAGTGTGTCAGAAATAAATCACCGTGAAATGACCCTCAGTTCCTTCAGTATCTTAACTCCGAATTGAATATTTCTTCTGTCACGCGGACTTTCTGGTATGAATGTCAGTCGTGTGTGAAATCTTTAATCTCACCGTGACCTATGATGATAAAGGAGAGAACAGCTTTACTGAATGCCACGACTGGACTTAATGTTCTGATTTCTCTCCTTGTTAGTCAGACAAGCTTCAGCAACACAACAACTGTTGTGGCGTTTGAGGGAATCGTGCGGGTCATGTGAGAGACTTGTCTGGTCAAGTATTGGAAGTTTTTCTGCGTGATGCAAGTTCTTGAATGCTGAATGCAGACGGTGCCACTTTGTGGATGCCAACAATGACGACTACTACAAATTACTGAAGGACTGTCGAAAAAAGATTTATGTTGCGAGTTTGATCATGTAGAAACTCTTCCCAGTGTACTGCCTCTATATATTGTTAATATTTATTGAGTGTTTATAGTTATTTATATTTGTGCTCAGTGTCCTTCTGTGATTTTTTTCTTTTTTTTTTTTTCTTTCCCCTAAGGGATCTATGCAGTATCTTTATCTCTATCTAATGGCCATAAGACATACTTCAGCAGGAGTTTGAAACACTTGCATTGACCTTCCCATACTACATCATTGTACTGCAGTAATGTGTGAAAATGACTTGGAACAGCCTGTCAGCTGCTGCCGTGACAAGGGTGAGGGTGACGGTCAAATTATCCGCCTTTTCTTCCACTGAAAGGCGCTTTGTCTGCCTGGCTGCCGCCGGCCGAGAACTCAGGAAAATCTGCCACTTTATCACATGTAAATAATTTGTATGTCAGAAGTGTCAGAGTGGTATCTGGCGATAAGTAATTGGAAAATTGAAGAGCTAGTTTCCTTTTGACACGAGTGAAGTCAAAGAGAAGGTTGAAAGATTTTTCTATCTGCACTTCAGCCGCTGTGTGCATGACCGTCACATAATGGTGCGATCATATGAAACATCCACAAGGCCTTTACATGTAAAAAGATTGATACTTCAGAATTACAGAGCATGTTCAGTGATTATAGTCTTGCAAATGGTGCAACATTGACCTTTGACTTGAGCTAAAGTGAATAAAATGACTTCGAGCTTATATTATAGACAAGAGCTTGCGTGACTGTGACCATGGTGTGAGTGATTGGATGGATGGATATGTCAGCATGGAGTAGAACACATCAGAAATGAAAAAGAGATCAGTACAAATTAAATGGCATTTATATAAAACCTGAACTTCAGGGTCTGTGGTAGTCTGTGTTCTGTACGGTTCCTCGCTGAGGGTTGTTGATCTTATCCTAACCGAACCATTGTGTGCACGCTTATTCTTGGTACACTTTTGGTACGTAGGTAGCATGTCTAAAAAAAGAAAAGAAGCGCGATTATGTCTCTGTTGTATCTGTGTTTCTGCTGAATTTATGTGTTTAAAAATGGCCGCTCAGTCATACAGTGTGGTTTGTCTGTACACCACCTACTCTGTCAAAGATATTTTAAGCTATTGCATTTGACAGAATCGTATTTATTATTGTCCATATTTGTTTACCTCGAAAGGTCTCAGACTGCAGTGAACTGAAATGTATTATTTAGATTTCTCTACCGGGTCTGTCACAAAGGAAAAGCCATAAATCCTGCCTTTATTGATATCTTACCTTGACATGCTGATTGAGCTTGCTCTGTTTATGTTTTTTCACGGGCCATCTGTTGAGTAGTGCCACAGTTGTATGACTCATGATTCAAACAGTACACCAGTCCTTTACATGCCTTGATGTTTATATATTTGTATGATTGAAATATTGTATGTAGTTTTTTTTTTTCCCAGTCTTGAATTCAATAAGAGAGCTTTGACCGCTGCGTTTCCAGGTTGAGAGTGCACGCCTGCCTCACTCACTGTAAATAAGTTACAGCACTTAAAGCACTGCTGCCGAGTCCGCGACTAACTTGATCAAGAATGGATATTTCTGCTGCCAGATTGTTTAGGTGCTAAGAGATAGTAGCCAGCAAAGATGCTTCTTCCCTCCTGCAGTGGAGAGGCTGGAGTGCTTCAAGCTCCTGTTGTGTGGACACTGAAAAGATGAGTCATTCAGAGACCAACATTGTTGCCATGGCAGCCAGAAGCCTTGAGAGCAAGCCAGGGAAATGTTTTATTTTCCAAATACAGGCCACTTCGTTTACGTTGATATTTCTGTCACTGATGGGACATATTTAGCCGAGCAACCATTTTGAACTATACCTGAACTTACAGCTTGAATGTTGTGTTGTTTTGTTTATTGCCACAGTATAACCACTGTCACCAATGCAGTGGATATTGGTTTTAGTTTCTTTTTCTCACACGAAGAATTTTTTTCATCTCCTGGTTGTTGAATTTGCTTTGTGAAAACAGTTTAATATCTCACTACTGTAATATGCTGTGGATCATAAACACATTGACAGTGCTTTTCCCAGTGTTAGTGTGTATCGAAACATCAATCGATGGATTGTGTTTAGTTTGGTTCACATTTTGTCATTCTGGTCCAAATGGTGGCGTAACGTCATGTTTCTATAGCTGCTGAAGCAGCACCTTATTTACTCTTCCTTTCATAGCCACTCGTTTTTATACTTCGCTGGTCATATGCGATACGTCATTGGTACAAGCCACCTTTATGATACAAACTACAAGAACCTTTTAGCTCAAATTTCAGAGTATGTGAGATTGTGGCACAATCCTCAGTGATGCCTTTTCATCATGATCTGTTTAAATTTTATTTGGTCTTGCAGTCTAAGATAACTTGAGGGAGTCTTCTGACATGATTAGAAATTTATGATTGTCAAGTAGTAACACCAGCTCTGCAATCACTCGATGGTTTGTAGATTTCCTATAAGGCAATACGTAAGGCCATGGCATACATTTTTTTCCTGCACTCAAGTGGATCATTTTCCAACCCAAACTGTGGCAGTTTAGTCCTCCACCTCACCCGGTTGATTTGTCTGACGTGGACAGGCAAGGCACTGAACTCTAAGTTGCTTCCAGTAGTGTTCAAAAACCTTGCATCAGAGCCGTTTTATGCAGTAAACTCTGCTGCATATGTGAAGCCTTTTTACCCTTTAAATTAAGCAGTTTGATCCTTGTTAAGGTTCATATATATGAATATTTTGACAGAATAGATAAACATGGACAGATTACCCAAAGGATATTCACACGTATAATGGCCATCATTGCTAATTAAGACTGCAATCAAATCTGATGGTGAACCCAAGAGTCACGGAGGGATGATTGTGTTCCTGTTACCAAAACAGCACAATATGAGGCATAAAAAACTTGACCAATGTGAAAGAAGAATTGTTCCCGTTAACCAAATTGAGATATGCACCTTTGTCCATATTTCTTCATTGTTTAGGTAGTTTCTACAATACAGACAGTGCAGCTCAAGTGCAAAAATGCATCACTGGGCCTTTGGGTGCCATGCTAATATAGCCTGTAGCTGTTGCCTTCAAGCAGAGATGAAGAGGAGCTACAGAGGTTTGGGAAGATCAACAAACGTCAACAGAGTTATCAGACTTCACACAGCTTCCCCTGGAACCTCAAACGGCTTCCCACCACATTTTATACACATGTAATAACTCCTCAAACATGAAAGTCTGTCAGTCGGAGTCCCAAGTTTTTGGATTTTAGATTGCTTTGAGAGCAGGATCCTTCAAAAAACAGTTCACCAGTGAGTGCTCACGAAAGCCATGGCCTGTATTGGCTTATTGATTCCCAAGTGTGTCCCACACACAGGCTGTTTCCATCTGGTCTGCCAGCAGATAATCGATAAATAATTTTCTGGGAAACAGCGGGACAGGTCTGTGCTGGACGCGTTGTGTTTTTGTGTGTGTTCCTGTTCCTGTGTCTGATGCTGTTGTGTCATAATTTTAGCCCGTGGCAGGTTAGGATAGACGTCTGACTCTTTCTAAATAAGCACCGTTGCCTCACTTTTATGCTGTGCTGAGACGAGGCTGTTTTCTACTGAATATTTTCTCATTTTTAGACTAAATGTTATGTAGCCTTTTCTCTTTCTTCACTAGCTTCATTTCCTTTTCTCTGTGGTTTACCAAACAATCAGCCGGTGTATTGTAGGTGTAGCTACATGCAGCTGTCAGCAAAGAGTAATTAATTATAGCAGTAAACACTTGGCATCAAATCTCCCAGCATGGCAGCGGAGCTCCGTGCTGACTCCTCATGGACGGCCTCTACCATCTTTAGTGACCTTAACTGAGCTGTAAAACACAGCTCAGCTCATTGAAAAAGTGTCTCGTTTCTTTTACGCCACCTTCAACTCTCCCTCTCCAACACCTGCTATCCATCTACCTTGTGGCCGCTCTCCATTTCCTCGAATCTGAGAGTCTCTGCTGTGCTGGCAGCTTAGAAAAAGAGGAATAGTGTGAACGCACCCTGATGGGACCATTTGGGATTGATGAGGCAGTGACGTCCAGGCAGACCTTGACGTGTTGAAATCTACTAGCTGAGGCAGAAATAGGAACATACTCGGTATCTGGGCCTGGCTCACACACACACACACACACGGCCCTGACCTCCTTTGACCAGATCATCTTTTCTCGGTGAGTGTAGCACATGCTTGAATTTCAGAGTAACCCTCAGAGGTAGTAGATCTGAGACAGGCTGGAGTACTCTTCATTGTACAAACTAGAAATCTCAAATTAAAGCAAATTGCACTGGAGGATTTTTTTGCTTACTATCTTCACACTTGCATGTTTAATTGAATAATCAATACAAATTTTCTTGCATCGGATTGTGATGAGGAACTGCTGCATGGGAAAAGTTGTAATTGGACACTTTATTTGTAGTGATTGATCCTGAAGTTAACACGTTCTGAGCTGCAATTGCAATCATCAGTAATTGAATTCATGGAGAGTCCTGAGTGTTGCAGGTTAGCCGAGTTAAAGCCCACCTGTGAATGAACGCTCGATTCTGAACTGCTGAAGTTGGGCAAACAGACCCATTAGCCTCAGCTGTTCCTCATTAGCATTCTGCTGGCGGCTGATTGGCCGACAACAGCATTCAGTTTCCTGTGTTGTCCTGATTGTCTGCCTTTCTCATTTGCCACACTTCGTGTTTTGATTGCACTTAAGCCATTTGCTGTTCAGGCAAATGTTTAGCTTGGGGAAGAGTGCTTGAAGGTTGGAGAGACTAGATGTTGTTTGAGACATAAAACAGGGAACTTGACATCTGCCAGCTCATCCTGTTACTCAACAACTTTTCACTGGAACTGGGATCAATCCTGGAGTTATTTATAGTTTTCACACGGTTTTTTTCCCAGTATGTGTTGCTGTTTCTATTTGTTGGAGAAGTTTAACGTAGCCTTTCAGTTATTGCGTCCTTACTTTAAATGTCATATTTTGGCGGAACTTGTGTTAATACTGATTTAATATTCAGGACACAATAACCTCCAGTGCTTCAGCTGCTTGTCATTCCTACCTAACAGATAAAGACCGGCCTGTGAATCATTCCAGCCAGAGCTCAGCTAACAGTGCCGTTAAAGCCCTGACTCGTCACTGTGTCAAAGTTTGTAGATTGATTAAAGCTTATCCATGTTTCCAGTGAAAATGTACACGGTGGTGCAGAGTTTATTTTAATAGGCAGTGTTTAGATGAACTGAGTCTGTCTTATCTCAAGAGTGAGCGCTGTGACATGGCCAAGGTATCGTTGTCTGGTAACCGGGACTGAAATCAAAATTGTGGATATTCTCGGTTTTTACCATAATCTGCAGCTTAACCCTCTCGTGACTGTGGTGATTGAGCTTCAGCTTGCAAATGTAGGGTTTTTTTTTTCCTTTTACTGGTAAAGAGCAGTCTACAAAAAGACAGCTTATAATCACATGAAGCTTGCCGTTTGTGTTTTATATCTTTGTTTAAATGTCTCATTGAGTCTTCTGTCACATATTCTGCTCTCTTGAGTGAAGAAAAAGAATGAAGCATAAACGGTATGTTCCAGTTCAGATTCTGCCTAATTCAAAACAGATTACTCTTGTTGACATACCACCTGTAGAAACTGGATGATGCATTTTTGTGAAATGCCAGAATGTAACACCGGGGCGAGTTTCTTTTGAGGTGTTGATTCACAGCGTTTGGCCTACAACTCCTGGGAGCTCAGCTTGCCTCCCCTCGAACGCTTCCTGAGACGCATCCACTTTCTTGTTTACATTTTAAACTGGTGTAGATCTTCTTTAAGCTCCCCCTCGGACGCCGTGTTTTGCCAGCATTATTCTAATGTGCAGTCAAAACAAATGTGACTGTGAATCACATTGTGCTTGTGGTACCAGCTTATTCAACCGGTTCAGCAGCAGCGGCAGTGTGACCGATGTGGCTTCACTCCTGTCATGCGTTAACAACCACATTTAGCCTGCAGTACACTGTCACTCTGCACAAGTCGAGACTCTAAGTATACCTCCGATGGAGGCATAATGATTCTCTGCAGTCGTAACCTTTTTTTCACTTTTTCATTTCAACAGAAAGATGGTATCTTTGCCTCATTGCTATAAGGCAGAAATGCAATCCTAACCAGCAAAGCCTGCGCTTGGATTTGTTGCATGAGATCCTCCAGATGTGCAGCCTCAAGAGCTTGTCCTGTCACCTCCTACTTAAAAAATCCTACTGCTTCTCTGAGAGTTACGGCCAAATGTGAGAGCGTTGTAGCTTTAACAGTTTTTCACAGGAGCTGCCGTGTTTTTTTGGCTCAAGCCGTTTTTACGCTTTATGCTTCAGTTTGCCAAAATCCTTTTAGAATAAGTCATGAACATTCTCTTTTATGCAAATCAACTTGTGACAAAACACATTGGGGAAAAATTAAGCCATCCATGTGTTGAATTATGAGTGACATACCTGCAGAAAACGCTGTTGATGCAATAGAAGTTTCAGGATCCGTCCATATCACTGTGTCAGTTAATTCAGGAAGACAGAAATTAGTCAGCACCAACATCCCGAGCCAATAGATCAAGGCCAATAAAACTATAAAAAGCAGAGATGATAACGTTCCATATGAATTAGAGAGATTGTTGTGATGTGTTTTTGTTGGATTGACTCATCAGATCTCCGCACTGTGCCTGAATAATGAAGTCTGAAGAAGTCTTAGAAGGCCTTTAAAACAGGCACAGGTCTGGGCTCTTTAACTGGCTTCATGTTGAGATTGAATTCCTGTTTAAAATCAACGTGTTAATTAGCCAGTAGGTTGGCGTCCCCGATATCAAAAATCCATGTCTGACAGCGTGTAAAATCCAGACACTAGCTGCAACATGAACGTGGGCAGATTTTTGCATAAAATCCCTTTGAATACCCCACTTGTTCGGCGCAGGAGCCAGTTTTGTCAACAGGGTGTTTAAATACCGTTGCGTTGCCATTATCACTGCTGGAGCAGAAAGCAACGCTGTATGTGAGATTATTGCAGTTACACAACCGGTTTCCATTTTAGTATTCCATGTTTCGGTGCGGGAGTGACTGACGTGGCGTGCCCTTGATGAGCAGTTTCCTGCTGCTTCCCATCAGTGGGATAGAAATGCAGCGTTCACGTGGCCGGTCATGCGAAGCCTGGCAAGAGCTGAGTTTTGAACAAGTGAAGATAAAAATCGCGGTCATAAAACGTAATTTCAACAACATGAAGCCGAGATATTTATCAGAGCTCTGACAGTTTGATACTTAGCAGCTGGGGTCGAGTGTTTGACCTCCATTTGCATTTCTATTAACAGTGTTCTGCTACAACAGCACTTAGTGTCTCCTCTGAGAAGCGGGACCATCTTTCTAAATCCAAACTATGAATTAACACATCAAACTCTAAACACTGAATGGCTCATTGATTTAAGCCTTGGGAAGCATTTTTCAGCGTGAACATGGAGCATTAATCACCGTCATGGTAGAAATACTGACATCTTGACCTACTCTTGACCTCCTCCTCATCAGATATACGACAAACATGTTCACAACTTACCCAAGACATCCGCAGCTCGCCTGATACCTGCCCTTGTGCTTTCCACCAACACTTCATGGAAACAAAGTCAAGCGGAAAGAGACCAAAACAAAGTGAGGAGGGCAGCATGCAGGTCAGGTGACCTCTGCACGCTGACAGATTAGTCTATGCTTCATTTCAGAGTTTAGTTCACCCTTAAAACTTTGCTCGGGCATACGTTCAGTTTAAGATGTGTAGAATATAAACAGGCCTTCATCTGGAAAGTTGTGGAGGAAATGTGAGGCACTGGGTGGTTTGAATATTTTGTGTAGTTTTCTTATTAAAAATGTCTGTGTTGACCTCTACTTTGAGTATCATAGAAAACAATCATGCCTGTCCCTCGACCAATCAGCTCAGTAAAGATCCGCCTTCACACATTTACACACAGTGTTACTGAAGTTGTAGGTTTTACTTTGTGTTCTGTTGTTTGCATTGCTTCCAGTCAGACGCAGCTAACGCATGCAGCAATACACAGAATGACTAGAGAGATAAGAGCAAAACGGGACTTCAAGGGTTAAGAATTGCTATAATTAGAAAAACAGATGGAGTTATTTATAGCAAAAGAAAAACAGAAAGAACTGAAATCCTCATCTTTTTAGAAAACCATCTCCCATAGTTTTCAAGTCCCAAATGACTTGTAGCTCCACAGCTGCTCCTGAAATAAAGCTACTAGCTCATGGTTGAAGGGAAAAAATGTTAGTTGAAATGATTCTTCACATGTACCTGTCAGATTATTGCATTAATCTTTGATTGAACTTTTAATTTGGCATTAATATGTGACAGCTGAGCAGCAACCAGGTGACATGATGCTAATAAGTCTGTTGATAACTGGTGAGTTGGTGGGTATTTAACCATTCAGAATATTGAAGGTGGTACCTTATTGAAACTCATTTCAGTTCTGTGGCCCCAGACCAGTAAACTGAGATTAGCCTTTACATTCCATCCTTTAGCCTGACAGTCTGCCCAGTTAATGGACTTTAACCAGAATGGACTCACAAGTGGCACTACAATGACGTTAACCTGCTCCGGCCAGTCAGTTCATTCTTTAAGCCTCTCATCCTGTGAAGGAATTGGAGCTGCACAATATATGTTTTCAGCTTGAACCACGCGGTGTTTACATGTGAAAAAGATCTATTGCAGCATGAGCTTTTCAAGTAGGGCCATTTGCCTCCAACATGTCATGCTGCTGCTCCTTTTTTCTGCCTGAGTGAGAAAGAAAACCTTGCAAGGTTCATTTTTTTTTCTGTGACAAATTTACCAGAAACTAAGGTTCATCTCATGTGACACAACTCCTTCTGATTTATGTTTAAAAATAACTGTTTGCATACGATCACGGGCCGCATTACTTTAAACTCATGTTATTGAAGTTGTGTCAGCCTGTGCTGAGTTCATTTAGTGCAGCGCTCAATACTTCCTCTTGATCGGTGCGTGCAATATGCTTTCCTTGTCTCAGTGCTCACACGGGATTTTTTTTTCATTTTTAATCCATCTGAGCCTTCTACAACTCGAATATCAAAAGGACCCGCATGTGGAATTGATGGTGTTTTCACACTCATTAAACCAACAAGGGGTTCTAATTGTTCCTTGTGTGTTTGCCTGTCAACACAGTGTGTGGCTCATCTGTGTGCGTTTAATGGAAGTGCTCATGAGCATGTTTCTATCTCACCCCCCTTCACAATTTTGTGGTCATACATCTGAGAGCATATTTCCTGTTTGCTATCAAATCTACTCTTTATTCTCTGATATACAGTGTGTGTGTGTGACAGCCACTCTGAACCATTAACACCAAACGTTACACTAGAAAAAGACAAAAATACGCATCTGCTTGTTAGTTGTGAAGTAGTAGTGAAGTACTGCTTGGTATGCGCAACTTTTTTTTTTTTTTTTTCTAAACTCATTTACAGTTTGCTGAAAAACTCTGACGTGTCCCAGTAGGCCATAAATTTTTCATCCTGAAGAACTCGAGCAGCGTGTGGTTTCCACAGCGCTCGGCTGCAGGTCCAGCCTTGTGAGGCTAAATCCAGAGCAGATGAGCTGCTGCGTCTTCAGCACTGGTGTTTCAGTTTAGAATACGCTGCAGTGAATGGATGGTCTTATCGTACCCGGATCATGTGTTGATTGTAACGCGGTGAATCCCGGCATATGACTCTTTTTTTTTTTTTTCTTTGTGATTATCTGTCACAAGATTGCAGAACCAGCATAGGAGCTCAGTGGAAATTCTGTCGTATAACGGTCATCTAATGGCATCTGTTCCTAATTGCAGTGCTTGGGAGTAATCATGCTTCCTGTGTCGGTAATTTGAGGACACACCATCATTTTTAAGATATTCAAAAGGTCAGTAATGAATCGTAACCCCTATAATCCCTCTGCTTTTTGTTCTAGAGCCATAATAATTTCCCTCTCAGTGGAGGCTTATGCACAGGAAGAGATACAGTGCTTCATCCGTAAGACACCAGGGCCTGTAGAGACAGTTAAGACCATTTTTGAATTATTTACTAAGCAACTAAAAGGATTTTTAGATCCAATTATTTATCCCTGTGCTCCCACTGTATTTCCTTTTAAACCCCAAGACTGTTTCTTCTTATGTCCATGTGTGGTTATGAAGTGGAACGTTATTGCGTCAGTGATTCAGCATTCGGGGGGGAATGACTTTGGTTAATGCGGGGTCTCGTTTTACTGGTAGTTTCAGTCACATTTTGCTTGTGATTGTGAAAAGAATCATTTGTTTTGGAAGGAAAATAGTTTTACATCATCTGTCAGGGTAACGGTAACATTCGCTGCTTTGAGAAAGTGTCTGTGTGCTTTTAGCTTCATCTTTGGCGGCTTGTTTAATCAGAATTTTCTATCTGATCCCTCAGATACTCCCTTGTTCTTTGCTGTTGTTCACAGCTTCTCGACTTTAATGGAAATATTTTCCTTCGTTTGGTAAGCACCCTGAGGAATTTGTGCACTAATGCATCTGTATGCAAGAGGCAAAATAGCTTCACATGAGGGAAAGCATCTCCGTGTCAGACTGTATCTAAACAGGCCCAGCCATCTTCCCTCACAGGGGGATGAAGAAATAATAGGATTTTTTTCCTTTTTCTTTTCACAAACACAATTGGCTGTGAAAGCTTTGAGAAAATATTCCAAAAATGTTCAAACGGAGACTGGACATTGTGGGTTTTTTTTTTTTTTGTCTTTTACATGAGAGGCAAAAAAATTCATGTTTTCTGATTTAAAGAGTTTTCTCCTCAGTGGTATGTAGTTAGCATTCTTGTCTCAGAATGAGAATCCCTAGTTCGAGTCCTGGCTTGTGGCCTTTCAGGGAGAACTCTTTTTTTTTTTCTCTCCCTGTGCACATGGACATTTTTTTTCTCCAGTTTCCTCCCCCCTCAATCCTAAATTGGATAAAATGGTAAGAGGTGTACGTAATCATCAGTTATCCTGACCTGGACTCCAAGAGACCTTTTTTTTCCTTTCCTGCAGACTTAATTCTAGCAGCGTTATGAGATTATTACTGGCTGATGTGGCTTTGACAAACTGGAGTATGGCAGCAAATTTGACAGCAACCACATCACTCTCCACTGGAAGGGCATTTGGGATTAAAACTAGGCAGATGAAGTTGTGGTGACTTGCTGTGGCTACCCCTGTAAAAAAGAAAAAAATGAGTAGTCAACAGAGAGCCATCCTGTATATTATCTAAGTTTGCCTATTGGAGATCGATACAGAAGCCAGAAGAATCAACTGGTTGTTGTCATCTAACAGACCCATTGCTAAAGATGTTGATGGGTTATAGAAGAGAAATACTTTTATTAATCCATGAGGGAAATTTCTTACAGCATAGCTTCATGGAACATGGCGCATGGAAATATTCCCCGGGGCCTTAATTAGGCAAGATACACTTGAAGATTGATGGATGGACACCATGCTCGTGTCTGTATGCTCGCTGTCGAGCTGCCGCCACCGCCGGTCAACTTGGCACACAGGCTGTGAATAGACAGATTTCCAAACATCTGCTCACCAACACTGGTGCTGCTCACCAGCTCAGTTAATGTCTGGTTACTAGAACACAAAACGGAAAAGGATACATAATGTGAATTTACTTGCATTCTAGTTTTGTAGTCTCCATGAGGTTGCTAGGCAACCGGCGCAGACATCAGGATGTTGCTGCACCTGGCCGAGAGATAATCCGTGTTTCTTACACTTCAGTCTTTCATTAAACAAATGAAGCTCGGTATGTTAATGAGTGATCTTTGGAAGCGCAAGTGGGTGGATTTCATTAGGTTTTAACAAAGCCAAAATAGCTAGATCTTGCTTTTCTGTATAATTGCTTGCTGTAGTTTAAGTTTAAAGCTGTCATTGTAAACTATATATATATGTCCCTCCATTCATCCGTAATGCCTACTTTATCCATCTTAGAGTCTGAAGCGCGATCCCAGCGAAAAACTGTCAAAAAGCAGGGCAGACCTTGAATAGTGTGCTGGCCAGTCTCAAGGCCACCAACAAAAGATTACAATCACTCTTGCACTTACAACTGCAGGCAATTTAGAATCACCAATTCGACAGAGCCGACAAGCATATTTCTGGATTGAATGGAAAAGTATGAGAATCTGGAAGTTGAAAAGGTTAGAGCAGCATGCAGTCTGATACAACATACATGTGCACTAGAAAAAATTGAGACTTAGGGATGTGTATGGTTCTGTCATGGCTTTCTTCTCGGTTTCACTCCAACAAGTTTGATTATGTGTGTGTAGTTTTGCTCACCCTCTTCCAGCACACACCACTCGGAGGGGGGAAATGTGAGCCGGGCCATGTGTCACGTTAACAACAACACATAGAAGCTTTTTATCTCCTTCCCCTGCAGTTTGATATTCAGTCTGCCCTTTCATTGCGGAATCCTTTGAGATTCGATACCTCGGAAAATTGGCATTAACGCAAAAAAAAAAGTGTGTTAACAAGTGGCGTCGGTACGGTTACACTCGCATATTGAGTTGGCGCTGAGCAGCGGCCGGTGGTCTGGCCTGCAGAGTTCAGTTGCATAAGTACTTCATCAGCTGTCAACACCAGTGGAACATTTTCACTACGTGTGAAGCTCATCGTGAATTTTTTGGGCCGCGCCTGAGTGTGAGACCTCCCCATGCCTCTCCCCGCGTCGTGGGGTAATTCCTGCCCCGTTACATAACGCCGCTCAATAAGAGAGTCTGCCCCGTAACTGCTCTTCTTGTGTCTGCTCCTCTCACCCAGCAGCACTGGAAAGCCTTTGTTTTGACCTCATGGATTCATTGAATATTTGGCTATTTGGTGTCAGAACGTTGAGTAAAATGAAAAACACAACCCAGCATGGTTATTAAAGTCAAGATAGCCTCGATCAACAGATGCCGGCACAACTTGAATACAATACAATACAAACGAAAAGTTATTGTTTTACACAATTTAGTAAGTGATATCTGATGTTTGTTTCGAACTGCAGATCTGGGATGGCTTTTGTCTGACTTAAAAGAAAAAGTACTTTCCTTGGTGTTAACAAAACTTTAGCAACTCCTCTGAAGCTGTGCTCAGTGAATTCCTTGGAAAACAAGCAATCAATGGACATAACTATTACGTACACATTTTATACCAATTTTTGAATCTGGTTAGTTGTTTTGGTTTGTGTGTTTAGGAGAGTAATGCAATCAACACTGAAAGAGCGACTCTCTCAGTAAAAGTGACCTCCTGCTATGAATACTCTGCTTTCTGAGGCCTGAAAAGGCTTTTAAAGAGGCAGAATGATTCTTAACTTGTATTATGTAGGACTACATACAGAGAAGTGCAGCTTAGGCACGTTAATTAAGACATTCACAGGCCGTTCAGCGTCAACAGTTTTCCTGGATAGCATATACATTTGCGTAACCTCAGAACCTTTCAGGTATCTGGTTGTAGCGCTGGTGTAAATCACAGTAGCAGCGTGGCAGGGCCTCGGCTCCGCCCCACCTGTAACATCTCGCCGCTGCTTGCGGAAAGAGGCCGGCATCCGCTCTCCTCCACCACCACGTCACTGTACAGTGTGCCACTGCATTTCTGGACGGCTGCCACAGGTTGTTTATAGCTTAGCCGGGGTCAGTTTGACAGCTCTAATAACCCTGACCGCTCTCACTGTCTAATCCATAAAAGGCTTTGCTGTCAAAGCCGAGAAAGACTGTCGCTCTGTGTGACGAGTACGTAAGGTGTATTGTGTGCGTCTGCCTGTTTGATTCGCCGTTGAGTTAGATAAGTAATATTATGTAATGAGAACTGTCATCACAGTTTGTGTTTTTGTGCTCCGAAACCCACGCGAGCAGAGTTTTGAATGAACCAAGGATGCTAAAAATAAGAAGTCCTAATATTTGTTTTATTAGAATGTGCTGCACTATTTTTACTCCGCACATCTGATTCAAAATGAATGAGTCATCAAGCTGCACCGAAACCTGAAATGAGCTATTCCTTCTGGAAACATCCAAAAACATAAATATGTGTGTCAAACGTGGCCTGAATGCTAAAACTAAGTCTGCGCTGGCCTGGTGGATGACCTTACACACAGCGCTTGGGCTGTATGAAATTAGGGTTTTATGCTTTGAGAGTAGTTCAGGATAACAGTGCTTTTATATGCAGATCCCTGACTTGGGAGCAGAATTCTTTTCAGTTTTTCACTATGCGTATCTTGACCAAGTTAGCATTATATTGTGATAATATGTTTGTGCAGACCTATATAACACTTTTTTTTCTTCAGTGAACTGAAACAAGACAAGACCTCTGCAGTTTTTCGTGTTTATAGGTTAATATAAGAGCTTATTGTTTCAATTCACGTCCATCTGAGTCAAAGTTTCTAGAGGTGGTGGCTTTCTGCTTGCACCAAGTGGGAGTTCTGGGTGGTAGAATTGGAAGAAAAACGGGATAAGGCACTTAGCAAATAAGCCCAGGTTGAGCTAGGCCAACCCAAACTATAAATGCCACCAAAGATCAGGTCTTAAAAGTAGAGCCTGCTAGCTTCATGCTAGCATAATCTCATAATTTAACAGAAGCGACCCACTCTTGATCAGATTTGGCTGTGTGAGGCTTATGAACCAAAATGAGTTTGACAGAACTGATTCAGGACATTTTGTCCTCCAGGATCAGGGAATCACAGAGCTGTAGATGCCGCCTCTCAGAGTTTCATTTGTGAACTTATTCACAGTGGATGTAAGTCATTTTCTTCAGTTGCTGCTGTATTGTAGCGGGTCTTCATTGTGTGTGTTTCCAGATGCCCCCTCCACCGAGCAGCAGGAGCTGTTCACGCAGAAGCTCCAGCAGTGCTGCATGCTCTTCGACTTCTTCGACTCGGTGACGGACCTGAAAAGCAAGGAGATCAAGAGGGCCACGCTCAACGAGCTGGTGGACTACGTTTCCACCAACAGGGGCGTCCTGGTGGAGTCCACGTACCCAGAGATCACTAATATGGTGAGGATGAGCACGGGCAGCCTTTCCTCCTGCTTCTCCAGGTTTCTTTAAGCAACTCAGCTGCTCTGTGTCCTGCGCTCGTGAGCAGGATTAAAAAAATGGAGGCTGATCTCGTGTCTAGACAGTGTGTGTCATGTCAGCAACACGTGGGGTGCATGTTACTCTCCTCATGTCAAAAGAAAAAAAAACACACAGGACACATGTGAAGCACAGAGGCCACATTGTGAACACAGGAAGAGCCTAATATTGTTGGATTAATTGAATCACGAGCCTTTAGCCTCACACTGCACATTCTCTCTCATAATGATTAAATCTGAGGGGACTGCGGGTTTTGTGATTCTTGCGTTGTCTTTAGATTGGAATTGAAGCTGTAAGTTGGAACATTTACTCTCATATAGTGGCTTATAAAGTGCAGGACTGGCGGAAGAGAGCTGTGGAGGGGGGTCACAGCAACTCATTAACCTATTGAACCACACATTTTATAGCTCGGTTTATGATTTGTGAGATAAGAGTTTTGAGGAAACCGTAAGTCCAACGGCCCTGACAGTTGTAGACTATGGATATAGAAACTTCTAACTAGCTCAGTGGTTTCCTTTGCATTTTGATCCTCACATATTTTATAATATGGAAAATGTTAGAAATGCCACCATTCAACCGAAAACTGTAGCTCAGTGTGAAACACCGTCTCCAGCCACAGTCAGTCGGTAAACCTCCAAAATGTTAAAAATGGATACAGCTGTAGACGATGGACGCGGTCTGAGGCATCGATCGGATTCCAGCTTGCTACGAGCAGAAGGCAGGGGAGAGCCTCAGCATGCCTCTTGCGATCAGCAGCGTGTGATTAATGTAATGTAATGAGGCGTCGTCTGCAGGTAAACATCAATGAGCGTCACGCGCGTCAGGGTCCAGTTTGATTAACTGGCCTGTTACACAACCGCGTGTCTTGACGACCGATGCAGTGCCGCGCACCGCGTCTGCGGCCTTCATGGTATAGATGGGTGTTGAGAGCAGGTGCCCTGCGCAGCCTAGATTCCTCCCACAGACCAGTAATGACTCATGTGCAGCATTTAGAACACAACAGTCAGGCCTGTAGTCAGGGCTGCAGTGATTCACTCCACACTGCAGATTATCATGATGGATCCCAGCAAAGCACATCCACAGCTGAGTCAAGGAGTCCTCCGATTACTAATGGACTGTAGGCAGTAATTCATGTCTGCCTTGCAACCATTGATTTAGGATGTGGTTTTGTCACTTGGTATTGACCTGCTGGTGCTGTATGCTCGAATTTAATCGCTCTCTTAAAGTACCTGAACTTGTATTTGGGAGCAAAAGGAGTTTGGATGTTGTTACTTTTTTAGATTATACTCTTGCATGAAGTCATACACTTCAAATAAATGCCTGTGACAGTTTAACTTCATCAGTTTTATGACCTGCGATGGTGTAGAAATGTGACTCCGGCCGTCATCAGTGGTCTTTGTTCATAACTTTGTTTCCCCGTGCTGTGTGTTAAAGAGGAACATGAGTGAAGCTTAGCAGAAATCCCGCTTTAGGGGGAAGCGTCGGCACTACAGACAGGCCGCTGAATGAGGTTAGACAAATAGCAGCTGCACTTTGAGAAAGCTGGCTTGATAATAGCTCTCCCCGATACTCCATGCTTGGCATCACATGATAATGAAGAGGTGAGCGTTTAAAGTGCTGCCCGTTATTCTGCCGCAGTGAGGACGCCTTTGATCACCGAGGTTGTGTTAGGAGTACAAACACCGAGGTTTCTCATCTTCATGAAAGGGAGGTTTTGCCTCTTTCGCCAACGTTATAATTAGTGTTACTGGCACATTATGGAAAATCACTCCTGTCAGTCGGCTTGTAATGAATTCTTTCAATTCTGTGCCAGGGGATAAGTGGAGAGACTGCAGGTTTTCACTGACACAAGCACCCATGAGACACTCATTACCCCCCCCCTGCTTATTTAAATAAAATAGAATTCCCACCTTTTTTCCCCCTTTGTAGCACCACTGGATGCAACGATGGCTCTGTCCTGCCCCTCGTTTTTCCTTTTCTCTCACTGTAAGACTAGTCCGTCACAGCACCACAGCTTCTGGGTTAGGGTTAGCGCCAAAACAGCCCATTTCAATCCTCCTACATCACTTTCACCCACAAATTGTTTTCTTTTCTTTTTTTTTTCCTTCCATAGAAGGCCTCTCGTATGTGTCTCTTGTCATTCTCTCAGCATGTTCGTCTGGTTGAGGCCTCCTGCAGTTATTCTGTGGGAGAGTTAGAGAGGATTATCCGGAATAACTAATCACATCATGCGTGTCTGCAAAGGCCTGCTGGATGAAAGTTGTAACTGGAGAAAAAAAAAACTTTGCAGTGACCTTTCACCTGTCGCCTTTGATTGGCTGAGTGACCATATTTGGTCTTCTGCACATTTCTTTCATGCAAATAAAGTTAATCACAGTCAGAGCAAACATGCCAACACATTTTAATGCTTAACATATACACAGAGTGAAACCTTTAATCAGTCCTCAGAACGTTTCCAAAACTCACACAGGCACGTTTCACTAAGGAGGTGATCAGTTCGCTTCCCAGTACAGTATGAACTCCCTGAAGCCCTTAAACCTCAAATTTAATTACGCAGAAGTGGATTATGTGAGGTTATTGTTGTGACAAGCTATTGTTGTCTTCAGTGGGTCAACATGGAAATATCGTATATAATGTTCCTATGCCTCATAACAGCTCAGAGTACGGCTCCTTCAGGTTCCAGCCGTTGTACGGAGTGCCCTATAAGAGGTTAAGCGTGTGGCTGGATATCTCCTCTGGCATCCCAGCGTGTAATCTGAGCCGTCTGGTTCCAGCTTAACCACTCATGTGCCTCACATCAGGGAAAGTTAGAGTAAGTTATCCATCCATCTCTGTCTCGGCGAACACACGCCTTGCAGACAGTGTGAGGCCAGTGGCGAGATTGCCGGGCCGTTTCGGAGTGCGCGGGGAGAGAGTGAACATGACTAACGGAGTAAAGTGCTTCAAGACTGCAGAAAGCAGGGCAAAGGTCATCGTATAGGTGGAGGTTCAAATACATTGACGCATTGTCTCATAAGGTCTCCATAATTATTTCCAAATTGGTATACGTAGAGGAAGAACACCAGATGATGCCACATAGTGTCTCTTATATATTAATTTTAAACAAAAGATTTAGTCCAGCATCAGTGTGTTTAATAAAGCAGTAAGATCTGTAGGTGAAACTGTAGTGTGTTCATAGTTGATTCTGAGGGTTCAGTGATTTTGTGTGTTTTGTCACAAAGACACGACACAGAATCAGTAATTTACTGAATCGGCATTCTCCTGAAAGACTCCTGGTTTTGTTCCAACTAAAGCTTTGACTCTCGCAGCTTTTGCTTTTTGTGTATTTTTTTTTATTTTTTTGGCTGTGAACGAGTTTGAGCAATACGATTGCCAGATGGTGTTGTCAGACGATGTTGCACGAGCACGAAAGATCACTCTTTTGTTTTGTTCCTCCGTAACTATATACTGACAGGCAAATTCATTTTGCATTTAATGGCACTTTTCCGCTGCGCTCAATCCATCCGTTGGGAGCAGTTTGGGGCTCAGTGTCTTGCTCAAGGACTCTTCAACATTTCGGGAAAGGGAAATGAGAAACTGAACCTGCAACCTTTGCTTCTGCCCACCGAGTAGAAAGTGTGTGGTTGTTACTGTTTGACTGAAGACTGGATTTTGCTTTTTGTCTTCGGCTGTGAATGAGTTTGAACTCCTATTATTTCCAGATGGTGTTTTCATCAGCTGTGGAACAGCTGCTCTGCAGCGGCAGACTCCAGGAAGGACCAGAGCAGGCAAATAACAGCTCGCCACAGTTAACAGCGGTGGTCTGAAGGGCTCATTCATCCTTAAAGAGGATGGGAAACAGGAGCATGAGACCGAGCTTCCTCTCATTCCTTTCAGCTAATAGAGATAAGACCAAAATAGTCATGTGAAAATGTAATCATGTCTCGGCAGACTCAACATTGGCACCCGTTAGTTATTGGAGACAGATGTGAAACCTCACAATTCAACCTCCAGTGTCTGTGGAGGAGTTCAGGGGAATCGGTGCAGCAGGTAACGATTTGCACGCCTGTCTTTTGAACTCACGAAGAAACTTTATTAGAGGATTTTAACACGCTGAGACAGGGTGTCTGAAACGATTGAGGAGACTTTTATTTCAGGAATTTTCACTTTCCCAAAACGCTTTCATTCAGTGATTTTTCTGAAGGGTCAGAGAGTCTCTGTCAAACCTCTACAAGTGTTGAAATGATAACATTTATGTGTAATTGGTCGAGATTACAACGATGAGGAGGTTTTACTTCAAGAGTCCAGACACTGAACAACTGACTTTAGCTTTTAGTCGCATTCGTATTCTTATAATCCAAAGTATACAGCATGAAGCATTCATTCATCCTCTCTACTGTTTATCTGAGGGCTGCTTTATGATCCCAGCTTGTTCTTGGTAAAAGTGGGATGCATATATATGTCGATATATAGTGTATTTTTAAGCATCCTGAACAGGTTTTGCTCATTTGCTCTCATGTTCGGACGTCTCAAAACGTCTTTCTGTGGATTCCTCAACCTGTGAGGTTTAAAACATTCTTTTTCCGCTTTCCTCTCTCCCATTAGTGTCACTTTGGATTTCCCAGTTGTCAGCAGTTAATTTGATGTTGTGTTTATCACTTCAGCAGGAGACATCCAATCACATAACGCTTGCTTTTCCAGCTCTGTGTTTGTGTGTGTTTAAAAAACAAAGCGAGATGGAGGTGGCACTGACCTGTCTGCAATGATTGTCTTTGGTACAGAATTTAAATGAGGGGTTGTGACAGATGTAGAATCGGTAATGGTTTTATCAGCCACCTCTGCTGATCTGAATTAAACAAACGAGGTGCTTCTCATTCCCGTTAGTGACTCGTCAGCGATGCCGCGGTGCGCACGTCGTCACAGTGACTCTCCGGAGGTTTACTGCCCATCATTAAATCACAAGGAAACTTTAATGGCTGCTTATCACAGAAAGCTCAAACAGTGGACAAGAGAGGCTTCGGTAAAGATCAACACATTGTTTAAATATAGTCACGTGTAAATAAAAAATAAATAAAAGTGAGGGAACCTTTTTGTCAGAGATTTCAGCTTGTATCTTTAAGATGTCTTTTGTTGTTGTTGTTGTTTCAGATCAGCACCAATATTTTTCGGTCTCTGCCACCAAGCGACAATCCAGATTTTGACCCAGAAGAGGACGAACCCACTCTGGAGGCTGCGTGGCCTCACATTCAAGTAAGAACACACACACACACACACACACACACACACTGGCCTGCAAAATGATCGGATCTAGTTGGGAAAAGTTGCATGGAAAAACCAAAGGAAAAAAATAAAAAGACCTCTTGTTTCAATTTGGCCTCAATTAAAAGAAATGCCTCAATTGCTGAAACACGATCAACCATATGATGAGTTTTTTAAGGACATCCACTTTAGTTTCTCATTTTTGTTTTTCCTGTAAAAAGCAGCTTCCTAATTATTATCTTTTTGCAGCTCAGGCTGTGTTGAGATCAAACAGGGCAGGACGTGGCCCACAGACCAAATGGTCTGACACCCCTGCTGTAGCTTTTCCTTAAAATTTGCTGCAACATCAGCACAAATTTCATCTTATTAATGTTTCTTCTTTTCTTTTTCAGCTGGTTTACGAGTTTCTGCTGCGATTTTTAGAGAATCCAGATTTCCAACCCAGCATTGCAAAAAGATACATCGATCAGAAGTTTGTCCTGCAGGTATGTGTGTTTCCTGCCATGTACACAAGCGAGCTTACCTCTCAGCTGTACTTCCACTCCATCAGGTAGAATCTGATGTGGTCAGCTCTTTATTTACAAACATTGATCTGTCACATTTCCGCTGTATTCTTAGTTTTTGAGCTGGTTCAGAGTCATGTTTGAACCTGGGATCTCCTCCCCACCAACATTTTCATTTTCGAAAAACTAGTTCACCTCTTCAGTCGTAGCTGCAGCTCTTGTGCTTTCAGTGGTTGATGGCAGTTGGCCAAACGACTAGACTTCGCGAGTGTGGTGAATACTACGATAATTGTGCTTTGGAAGTTGACCGGCCCTCAGCGCGGCGCTCCCGATGAGTCAAACCTTCGTGACGCTCTCGCCCGGATCCGTCTGTCCTGGCTCGGCACCCACCTACTGCAGGAATTCCCCAGTTCCCGCAAAGCAGCGGCTAACGGGGACCGCAGGGCCAGGAATGTTGGCAAGGCCACATCTGAGGTGCCTGCTCCGACTTTCCATGATGTGAGCGTGTCGTTCGGGAGCTTTAAAAATAGCTGCCTGCTGTTTACTCTTCAGAAGGAAAGCGGTGGAGCGCGGTCGGGGAAGAAAGAAGGACTTGGAGGTTTTGGTGGCCGTGGACGTAGGAGAGGAAATCCTGCGGATCGTTTAAGCTCACTTATGACATGCAGAGCACAGAGATGGGACGTTACAGGTCTCCCTGGGACGTTCACATCCCACAAAGCGGTCAGGGCATTCAGCATTCAGTGGTTCCTCAAGAGCATTTCCAAAGTGGAGAAGACTTTTACATCACTTCGATCAGTGCTAGAACATCTGTACACAACACAAGACAAGTATTCTGGCCCACTGTTGGGCAGCGTTCACACTGCAGTTACAAGCACCCCAATGTCAACGGTTTTGCCCAGAAATCTACCAGATTCTTTCAGAACTTTCTGAGCAGCACAAAGTTTTTGTCATGAAATGCAGCAATTCAGACTGAGGATAACTTTCAGACTGAGGGTAACATGTGAAACTGGCTGGGATCCATTTTTAAAACGGTGTCTTTCTTTTCTCTCAGTCCTGATACGGGGAAGGAGTTGAGCTGTTTTCGCAGGGTATGCACAGACCCCTGGGAACAGCTGGCTGAAGTTCACAAAACCAAAAGATTGTTCTCTTTCCCAAATATTTCAGAAAAGATGGAATTGAGTCAGACTTATTGATCTTTAGTCACATTTAAAAACTCTTTCCTAAAGTGTTGCTTAAGAATTCCAGGGATAGACAGCAGCTTAATTCAAGCATGGAATTTAAATACCTTTAAAGTTTCAAAAGTCTTACAGGTTTTCTCTTCTTACTTTTATTCATCTCTTTACATTTGCAAAAACACCCCCACACGTATATAAGCAAATGGCAGTCTTTTTTGCTTGCCATTCATTTAGCATGTTAACGTCAACGTTAGCGTGTTTGGTGCCGAGTTCCTATCTAAGGAATCACCGGGATATAAAACCGGTGATATTGTGGTCAAGCTGAGGGCCGCCGCTGACCACCAATAAAGACATCGAGCCAGAAAACAAATGAACATCACATTAAAATCAAAGTCTATGTCCACGCATCGGGAGTACAGTCTGCCGCTGGCTTCATGCTCACTCAGTGACATTGTCTCCAGCCAGTGTCAGAGAAAGCCTGAGGTTTTATACACAAATAGAAAACTGCTGTTTGACTTCAGCCGTCACCGCGAAGGTTCACAGCAGACTGCGCTGATCTGAATATTGAACGACGTACATCATAAGTGACCTCTGTTTACAGTCCTTACGTGTTGAATGCGGGCCAAACTATACGAGTTTTCTTTCTAAAATAACAATAAAACATTTAAATTAAAACATCTTTAACAGTTTATCCATTAGCTGACAATTTAAGACCAAACACTCATTTATCAGCCACCATTTGCCTGATTATTTCCACTAATCATCAAAATCCATCTAAATATATACGATCGTAAACAGACGAGGCATTTTCTATCAGAGTTGTGTTTTTTTTACGCTTAAATAAGCAATTAATCGTTATTTTTGTCAATATCCAGCTGGACATAGCACGCATATTCATTTGTTCGTCACTCAAAGTGAAAATAGTCCTTTTGTCTTCCGTCTGGCGCCGGCTCCTGAGAAAGCTGAGGTCCTGCTGTGCCTTGTTTTGATGGAATATTGATGTTTCCTCAGGCGTGTCTGAATTATTCTGTGGTGCAGCTTTCATAACAAAGTCCGGCCCGGTGTCCCATTTCGCCGCCATTGATCAACCTCTGTGAGAGCCGAGGGATCAGAAACAAATGGTGATTAATTTTCTGTCCATCAACTAATTGCTTCAGCCCTAATTCTGATTTGACCCCTCAGGGGTTGCTTCCTAAAGCGTTTTAGATTCAGACGTATCGATAAAAACATCCATAATTGTTGAATTGAACCGCTCGGTTATGTTCCATAGTTACAGTAATCCCATCAACAGTTGGCCGGCGACGCAAGAAATCAAGCAAAAACATGCAATTTGAAGTTATTTCATCACTTTGACGTATAAATCCTGTAAATCAAATATTGTTCGTGAAGCCACCATGCACATTAGTTTACATCGCTGCACACATTGTCCTGGTTCCTCTGAAGAGATTACGCTCCCTTTTCACCTTTGACCACCTCGGTGTTCCACAGTCTGTGGCCAGTCTGCGGTCCCTCCTCCACTAACAAGTGCTGTCAACAGATTTATCAAACGGCGTATTGTGTATGTACTGATAAGGAAGCGTAGCCGGGGTTTCACATCGACACAATTGCCATGGTAACCGCTGACCGCTGTCACTAGTTGCTGCGAGTTACAGCAGATGTTGATGCTTGTTTTACGGTACTTGTTCATTTTTCTGGCAGCTTGAGAGTTTATTGAAAGTTCATAGTTGATTTGCAGAGTGGCTTCATTGAAAAGCAATGAAAAGTCTGGTTCTTCACTGAGCCTTCCTGGAGACTACTGTTCATCAAATCAAAATTTCGCCATGCCAACACTTGTTTACGGAAGCTCCTCTATTATGCTGCTGTCGTGACTGAGCGCTGCTCCTCCTGCCTGCTCTAATGAGATATTAATCAATGAATAAGATTGGAGCAGTTATCGTTATGATCCTCCCGCAGCTCAATAAGCCCGATGGCCGCTGTGTGTTTGGCCGCTGTTGGACAGAGACACAAAGCAAACGCTGGGCTTACTGATCGGACCTTTCAGCGGCGCTTACTCCCAATTTTAATCACAATCGATCTGAATGTGGACGCCGACTTAAATCCGACGTAAGCTTCCTCCCCCCACGCCGGGATAACAAAGCGTGGGAGCACTTGAAAATCATGGAAAGCTGTCAGCTTTACGGCCCTGGAGGAAATAAATAGTTGATATAATAAACGCGGAGAGAGCAACTGGTGGCACCGTTTAACGATACCCGATTGAGTGTGAATCACGATGCGCAGTAACAGGATGAAACCCTTTCCCCGACTATAAGCAGGGTTAAAAATAGACCGCCGGGCCCGTCACCAAGGTGCCGCTGACATGCTTGTGGAAGACGAGCGCCGCAGCCGGAAGCTGTTCGGAGCCTGAAAGCACTCTCTTTGAACTCGGTGGCACCGGCTCCGCTGCCCGCAACGCTACTGTAACAATGACTCATCGCACGAGAATACAAATAGCTGCCGAACGCCGAGCGTTTCACATCTGTGTACAGTATCCAGCGATCAGGCACGCGTCCCACGTGCCTCTTAGATAAGATGCTGCAAGTTGGTTTTGACATGGCGTCATTATCTGCCATCACATTTCACATCAAAACTCTGTTTTTATTTTTTGCTTTAATCAAAGGATTCAAAGGTGTGTATTTACGACGGGACTCAATAAGGGACAGTTTCACATGAAACCTAACCAGAAAAGAAATAAAGTGATATGAAAGGTAACTAGTAGAACTCCTGTCATTATCATCTCAATCGTTTGAACATTGAAAGCTAGAAAGAGAGACGAGTGAGAAGATCACCGTTGATCAGATTGCTTGTAGTCTGTCGGAGAAATTCTGGAAGCCAATTTTCACTACCTGGAAAAGCCTTTTGAATAATGTCTTCTTTCCATTTGCTGCTTTTGTAATGGAAAGGTGAATCTCCTTCAGTCTTTTTTATCATATATTCAAAGATCCTCTATGGAGGCAGAGATTGATCACATGTTTTATATAATAGAAGGCTCCAACGCCTGATGAGCACAGAACATCTCAGTTGGTCAAAGCACATCACAGAACAGTGCAGGAAGGGGGATGTTTAAAGATCGTCATGATGTAAAGATCACATCCTCGTAGTCTTAAGTTCCCTCGGTGAATTAGACTTACTGTTTTCTTTTGTCTGTTACTTTGGCTTCAAATATTAATGCTTTTGTTTGCGTGCGACAGCTTCCACCAGTGGAAGTGTAGTATTGGTTTCATTAAGTAACAAAACACAACAGAGCGATGTTGAACTGCATCAGGGTCTGTCCTGAGCTCAGCAGATGATTGGTTTATCGATCCTCTCTCAGTCTCTGTATTATTAATAAAAGCACATCACAGCACAGCATAGGAAGGAATGAGCAACAAATCCGTTGACAGTGTGTATTGAAAGGTTTGAATCACCTGGAATAAAGGTCAAACTGTTCTGTATCCGCCAGATCTCAGGGGACGTGTGATTAAAAGTTCATCAGTCAGTAGAAGTGGTGAGTCACCGCGAGTGCAGTCGAGATGAAGGAGGACTGAGAGCTTCGTTTTCTCCCCGCAGCTGCTGGAGCTGTTCGACAGCGAGGACCCGAGGGAGAGGGACTTCCTGAAGACCATCCTCCATCGGATTTACGGAAAGTTCCTGGGGTTGCGAGCCTTCATAAGGAAGCAGATCAACAATATTTTCCTGCGGTGAGTTAACAACACTCAAGAAACATCTGATCTTAATTCACCCAATACCTTTTTTTGTTTTTCACTAAATTTGAGACTCAGATTAAAACTTTGAGAGAGATGTAGTTCGATTTGTTTCGTGCTGTGATTCATGATCAGGTGGAAGAATAGAAAATCAAAAGGTAATCAGACAGTATTATGAGAGCTGTCATCCCGAGAGCTGTGCTGCTTTCAGAAGCCTCTGTTTGATTCCTGTGGGGTTTTTTTTCTTTTAAATTTTATCTCTGAGTTGCTCCGACTTCATTGTTAATAAGAGGTCAACTATTTCAAAATGATGCACTGGAGGCAGCAAGTTCAGAGTGAAATGAAGGATCGTCTTTCACAAGGTCAAGGACTGAACATTCAACTCAACCAGATGAACGAGCTGCAGATTTACAGATCTGGAAGTTGTACACGGAAGCAAACAAGACCCACAACTACAAAATGTGTTCTGCTTCAAGAATGAGAAATTGTGGAGGAAAATACACAAATGAATCAATGTGTGTTTTGAGGTGGTGTGACTCATTTGAGGATTGAATGAAATCCCTGCTGAGGTTTGAAGATGTTTTTGAAATTCAATTCACATTTTAGGTGAGAAAGTACCTTTGGGTCGCCATTATTGATCATATTTATGCGGCGTGAGTCAGTGATCATTAAAATCTGTTCGTTCACCTGCTTGAATGTCTCAAAAAGCTGGGACACTTTCCAAATTTCATAAACCAATATTTGAATTTTAGAAGAGGGATGTTGTCACCTTGGAGTCAGGTGAAGGATTCCAGCAGCTCAGCAGCCGTTTGGCCTCGTGTCTTTTTTTCATTTCATTTCATTTCACGTGTCAGATATTTTGTGCGTGTCTGTTTGGAGCATCAGGCATGTAGACTTTTTGCACACTCCTCTATTGTGAAACCCTGCTGGTGGAAGGAATGCAGCTCGTCTTGCTGAGACATTCGATTCCTTCCTTGAAAGGTTTTTCTGAAAATGAGTTCTAAAAGCTCCGTGTGCTTCCCATTAGAGACGGCAGTTTTATAGATCATGGTAATATTTGGGCTTTTGTTTTGTGTGCTGCAGCTTTAAGTTACATTTATACATTTGACAGTGAGCTTTGTTGACAAACAGTGATTTGACTGGACTCCTGAGCACATTCCTGATTTCCAGAAATGCAGAACATCCACTTTTGGTCTTTGCTCCTTGTGCACCGAAATTCTTCAGCAGATCTTATGCCTTGTAGTTTATTCCCGAGCAATCTTCTTAAATTGCTCCACAGGTTTTTAATATGGTTTAAGTTTCTGATGAGGCTGTGCTCCTTTATTCCCAGAGGAAGTACTGACCTGTTGACCTGCCTGGTTTCTCAAATGCTCCTGCAGTTGTTAGAAATGTGTGAAATTGACCATTTCTGCCTTCTTTGTCCCCGTCCCAGATTGTGTTTATGTGACTTGAGAATCCTTCGAGGATCCTTTTGGAGAGTGGGGGTGGGAAAAAGAAAACAGCAGGCCTCCACTGCGTCCACTGCCTTTCTGTCTCTATTTAAATTCTATTTAGAATCTGGATTGTCTTTCAGTTGATTACAGTTTGATCAAATGTATTAATAAATGTACATAGTTAATAACTCCGATTGACTTCTCGTCCTTCAAGCCAGAGCAGCGCAGCCAGACACGGCGGCAGCAGCCGCTCGCCGTGTCTTCGCCGTTGCTGCGTGACAATGAGCCTCAGATGATTGAAACAGGGGACACTTGATGTCGTTTCCAACAGGCAAGGTGGCAAAACGGGTGCACCCACTTTGACCATCTGCCACGGAGGATAAAAATAGGGCCGCGGCTGTCAGGCCCTGTCTGTACATACCGGTGGCTGCGTGGCGAGGTGGAGATGCGTTACCGAACAGACGGCATGACTGATGTATGGATCACGACGTTACATAACAGCATTTCAGTTAGCAGTTAAATATGTTTCCACTTAATTCCAAATGAAACCTGAATTAAACTTAGTCAACTAAAGAATTTGCTGGTCAAAAACTTGCACGCGCTTTTTTGTTGTGTATCTATCTGGGTTTAAAGGGTTCTAGTCCTCTGCATGTGGCTCTTCACTCGGGCTGAATGGGAGCGTTTTGAAGTGAGCACGCTACCGGACACGGTCGGGATCAATTGTTCTGATCAGTGTGTTCTCCCGCCGGATTAGTCATGTGTTGTTTTTTTTTAATTCCGTTCGATGTGTTCCTGCAGGTTCGTCTACGAAACCGAACACTTCAACGGAGTCGCCGAGCTGCTGGAGATTCTGGGAAGGTGAGAGATGAAACATGATGTCTGTATGATGTGCATAAATGTGTTTTTACCCTCAGTTTAACTCTCGCTTTCTTGAAATGTTATGATCAGACTTCCCTTATTGTCTCTTTGGGGCTGTTTGAGCTGCAGAATTGCTCCAGATGTTCGCAGCAGATGTCTGGTTCAGCTCGTACTTCACTGCGTTAGAGTTCAGGCCGCTGCTTTGCCTCGTAACCCGACGGTTCTCCGCGGTCTGGTCTGTTTACAGTATCATCAACGGGTTCGCGCTGCCTCTGAAGGCAGAGCACAAGCAGTTCCTGATGAAGGTGCTCATCCCGCTGCACACAGCCAAAGGACTGGCTCTGTTCCACGCACAGGTAGGAGAACGCCGCCGCTCGCATGAGAACAACACACATTCTGCGGTAAATGACTTCTTACCATGTGAAGAACTGGAATATGCAGCAGTGGAGTCTCAGCTGGATTGAAAGTACTGTTAATGCTATATTGTAGCACCTTCTAGTGGCAAGACATGGGAAATGCCCGCACTTATTGATTTTTCATGTTGCTGTCCATGCAAGTCACCACTGTGACAATTAAAAAGGATAATCACATTTATTTGATTTATTGTATAATAATGTTATTTATGATCTATCTGCTGATTGTGGTTTTTAAGTATCAGCTGCATGAATGCAGCCTGAAACGCACGAAAACGCCCGCCGAGGTTTGTTGTGACACTACAGATCTGTGTGCTTCTTCTTCTCTGCCCCTCAGCTGGCCTACTGTGTGGTCCAGTTCCTGGAGAAGGATCCTACGCTCACAGAGCCGGTACGATTTATTCTCGTCCTCCCTCCTACTCAAAGCGCCAAGCCTTGAGCACTAAATTAGTTCCCACTGCAGAGACATTTGTAGAAACCGCCCACTCAGCGAAGCACCAGGGAGATGTGTGTGTGTGTTTTTTTTTTTTCCCTCCTCACTCTCTCAAGAAAATGTTTCTCATCTCTGCAGGTGATCCGCGGTCTGCTGAAGTTCTGGCCTAAAACCTGCAGCCAGAAAGAGGTCGGCTATGAATAAAACACACACCTACGGAGCTGTTTGTTCGCTCTGGCTGGTGGTGTGTGTTTAACGCTCCTCGCTCCGAACAGGTGATGTTCCTGGGTGAAATCGAAGAGATCCTCGACGTCATCGAACCAACGCAGTTCAAGAAGATCCAGGAGCCTCTGTTCAAACAGATCTCCAGATGTGTAGCCAATCCACATTTTCAGGTACAGAAGAGTTTTATTTTGTGGTGCTGTGAGTTTTGACACCTTCTTTGTTGTTGCCTCTCTGAGCGTGTTGCAACAAACACAAACTGTTAGGAGCTTCACCCTTCGTGGGGCAAGTGTCTGTATTTGGTAACTTCCTCATTTCTCTCTGTTTTCTTCCAGATGAATAGTGAATTAATGACAGACTTAAAACTAAACCCAATGACCTGTTGAAATGTTTAACATTCAGTCGCAGCACGCAAAAAAACAAGTGGCATTGTAAACACTTATAAAACTCTTTACACATATTAGTGTGGGAATGCATCCAATTTGGGTTTTAGATAAGGAAAAATGTACAATTCTGATCTGTTTTGCACTTTTCCAACAGATAATTTAAGTTAGTATAAAAAAAAGTCTTTATTTGCACAATTTCTAAAATTCACACACAAGCTGCACCAGTTACAAAGTAGTATGAATATTTTAACGTCTGTGATTATCTTTATGTCGTTACACGATAAGAAATTAACAAGAGACTAAATGTGACAAAGGTCAAACATTAGTTTTACACTTTGCTTCTCAATTCTATGTTTTTACTTGGAGTTTGGTTGTATTATTTATTCATGGTGTCTTTTGATGGATGAGTTTTCACCGTATACCACTAGAGGGAGCTGTTTGAAAATCGTTGATTTCTCGCTGGCGTCTCGCTCACTTTGTGTCACAGCGCTCTGTGTGAACAGACTGTACCGTCCCCGTCACTTCTCCTCGTGGTTTTACGCCGCGCCTTCCGCTCCCTGTGCCTCTCCGTCCTCGCAGGTGGCCGAGCGAGCGCTGTACTTCTGGAACAACGAGTACATCCTCAGCCTCATCGAGGAGAACATCGACAAGATCCTGCCCATCATGTTCGGCAACCTGTACAGGATCTCCAAAGAGCACTGGAACCCGTACGTAGTGTTCACACGCTCGCTGCTGGTTTTTAAGCTCTGTGGAGAACAGACGGGCAGCCCAGAGCGGTCGTTAAATCCCAGAGTGTGCGTCTGTGTGCCGCAGGACGATCGTCGCTTTGGTCTACAACGTGCTGAAGACGCTGATGGAGATGAACTGTACGCTGTTCGATGAGCTGACCTCCTCTTATAAAGCAGACCGGCAGAGGTGAGACCTGGAGCCGACCCCCAGTCGGGGTCGTATTATTCCGAAACTTTAGTGAAAAATGAGGGAATTTTGTGTCTTTCAAATGCAGCGCCACATGAAAGAAAACCAGTTTTGTGATCATATTGGAGGAGGTGGTGTAATCCTGTGATCCAGTTGACCTCCATGTCCGTCAGGCTTTTTCCCATTCTGCACTGTTGCGTGATTTTGCCACGGGACCGTTCACGGGCGCTGAAAAAAGCCGGAGACGACAACTCAATGTTTTCCTCTCCTCAGGGAGAAGAAGAAGGAGCAGGAGCGGGACGAGCTGTGGAAGAAGCTGGACGAGCTGAGGCTCAGCAACTCCACCCTGGTCCAGAACAACAGCCACGGGCCCCCCAGCATCCAAAACAACAACAACAACAACAACAACAGCAGCAGCAGTAATAGTAAGAGCGACACCCAGGACAGGAGCAGCGACGCTGCCGCCGTCGCTGCAGACCTTAACGACCCAGACGTGGGCGTTCCAGCCAGCGAGAGCGGCACATGTGCCAAATGACGACGGATATCCACTTTTCACTCTGTGACGGTTTGACGCCGTGTTCAGGACTGCCGGGGGGGGGGAATCAACGGAAAGAAAAACACACCTCAACAGTATATTAAATCTACTTATAGTGACTTAGCATTTCTTTGGCAGGTTAAGAAAAACAAAAAGTATATATTTCAATTTAAGACTATTTTTGGATGTTACAGTGTGACTGCAGTATATTGTTTATTTGTCTGATCAAAGATTTATCCTTTCACAATTAGTTTCTTAATGAAAATGATTTTTTTTTTCTTCTTCTTCTTCTGTTGTACTCGTATGATAGTCGGGGGAGGGGAGAAAACGACAATGACTTGAATTTAATGTTTCCGATCGTGCTGCACTTAGAAAAAGCCGAACAGCTATTTAAAGACGTCTATTTTTAATGTGCTTTTCCTCGTTCGCTGCCAACACTTGAGTGCAAACCTTAAAAGAGAAGGGAACGGCAGATTTTGGGAGTTTCTTGTTTTGTTTTTTTGTTTTGTTTTTTTTTTCTTTCGTTTTTTTTCAGTTTTTCGGGGGGACCACACCCAAAGTCAGGCATTTAGTGTTCATAATGGATATCCAGACCTGAGGACAGACTCAGGAGACGCTGGAAGACAGTCACAGAATGGGAGATGCACAAATAAAATAAAAAAACAAAAACAAGGACGAGTAAATAAAAAAACAAAAACTCATAAAACAGAGCAGCAGCTCTGGAAGTGACTGTACTTCACTATGGATTTCACACTGTTTCTTTGTGTTTGGGGTGTTGGTGAATATTTCTCTGTGAGCTTGGTGGATAAAAGAAAAAAAACATGAAGCTAATTATATCCTAACAGGGCAACCGACTTTACACTAAAGTGTGTGAGAGAGGGCTTTCTCAGGACGAGACCTGCTTTGAAATGACTGAAATTAAAACCGTTCGACGTGTCGTGACAGCAGGAGGACGACGACTCGGCCTCCCGTTCAGGCCAGGCGTTCGCCTCAAATGTTGAACTGTTCCTTAAAAGCAGCCGATCTCAAAGGGTTCTGCGAGACCGACAGGACTATATTTTTCCAGAGTGTCACTGAGGCGTATATTTTTCGATGTTTCGGTATGGCGGCGGGACGCAGGATGTCTTGGAGTGTGTATCCGTACCGTCTGTGTATGTGTGGGTTGTGGAGGCTACTTAAAGGGAAACGCCACTCGGTTTCGTGTACAGTGTGTTTGTCTCCGTGGTCCTAGGAAAAGTGCGGTCAGTGGTTCTAGAGACATAAATGGTTCTTGTTAACGCTGCGTGCGTCCGAGCTCTGCTCTTCACGTACACGGAAACTGTTTCACAGCCGACCGCCATGCAGAAGATAACTCCATTAAGCTCCACAGGACTGTTGCTGCCAGGTTACATAGAGATCAACGTTTATTCTCCGGTTTCCATGAACTGAATATGACTGCCGTAGATCATAGGACCGACTCCTGAGAGTGACTTTTCTTTTCTTTTCGTTTCTCGATCGACTGGTGTTCCCTGTGCAAACCTCGGCGTCTGCTCTCTTACTTTGACCGTTCATGTTTTAGGTCCAGTCTTCTCTGATTGCCTTTCTGTCAGTACAGCATTCCAGCCTCTGTGACGTTTTAAGAAACTATGTGGGGAGCCTGTTTTGTAATCACAGATCTTATTTAGGTTTCACCATCAAATAAAGTCTACTTTTATCTTTCTACTCCCGTGTTCAAGCACCTGTTTCCTTTTGTTGTGGAGCTGCAGTACATCCTGGTGGCCAGCAGATGGTGCGATTGCCCTTCAATGTTCAACCTTCTTTCCACTCACTGAGCCTCTGCCAAGGAACTCATGAGCCCTGACCTCTGTCATTGTTGCCATCTCATTAGAAGCTCTTTTTTTGAGGATGTGAATTGTCACTGTGGTATAGTGGGAAGCACCGTTGCCTCACAGCAGGGGGATCTCCTGTTCCAGCCTGGGTTTGGATGAGCACTTCCCTGCTCTTCCTCCTCTTCTCTTCCTAACTCTAAACATATATATATAAATATTCTTCCTCCGGTTCGTCCTCCTCTCGCTCCTCCCCTGTCAGAGTTAACCTCTCCTCTCCAAGTTGCACGCCGTCGGCGCGCCGGCGCTCGGGCGTTGCCATGGCGACCCTCCTTCCCCGCATAAAAGAAAGTGAGGCTCGGTGGGAACATCTGCCTCCGGCTGGAAATGGGTCCGCTGGCGTGTGTGTTTGTTGGTTGAGTTCGATCGGCTCCCACAGCAGCGGCAGGAACGACGGCGCCCAATGCCTCTGAACTCCTCCGATGACAACCGGACCTCCTCTGCCTTCAGCTCCAAGCTCAGCCCCGCCGCCGACATCTGCGTGGGGCTGGCCATCCTCTCTATGGGTACGTGGCGTCGTTCAGTCTCTCTCATCCTGTTTCATCCTCACATACATTCAGTTTTATGTCTTCCAAACTTTTTACAGTAAATTCAACTGTTCAGCTTCAAGTTCTTTTTCTTTTTCATCTTAGTTCCATTTTTGTAAACAACATAACAGTTTCAGCATTTTATTGGAGCATTTTATGGAAGGAAGTCAATTTTGTTCTTGCATATTTTGTTTTATTGTATTTTTTCAAATTATATTCAACCCAATCAATTTCACTGTTTACTAAAAATCTCAAAAAATATCTGTTACATTAGTATTTTGCCTTTTTCATTTATTTGTTCATAGTTTTTTTTTTAATTTCCCACCTTAACCATATATGTTATATACTATGTGTAATGCATATTTTAGCATACTATTATTATTTTTTTTTGTTTCACACTACTGGAACACTAAAATATTCAAACATTTTATCTGTGCTTTTATTTTAAATATATTGTTTTGATTTATTAGCTCAACTTCTCTATATTTCAGATGTGAAAAAGGTTTTTATTTATTTAAATAATGATTTGGTTATATTGTAGTTTATTTCTAGCATATTTGTAAGTATTTTCATTTTAATCTTCTATTTTAAGCTCATTTTAATACCTCCTCACTTTGTTAACCTCTCCCATTCATTTCCAGTATGAGGGACATTTACTTTTTTTCAACAGTTTTCTGTTTTCACAGCCTTTTTTAAAGCTACAAACTTTAGTTTCCTCTGCCATCCAATATTATTTTATCCATTGCATTAGGCATGATTACAGCCAAATGTTCTGAGTGTGTTTTAAGTTAAATATCGAACAGGACTGCCAATATTAATACTTTTCATTAATAATTTAGTCTTTAAAGTGACCAATATAAGCACAGAAAGGATGAAATCATCAGAAAACACCATTAACTTAGAGGAGTTGTGGAGTCTGGAGTTCTGATGTGGCGCCCTGTTCTGCACTCTTGATGACGTTTCTCCTGCTGATGATCAGGATCGTAATCCTCTGAATGTCTGGTGAATCAATGTTATATTTTGTGTGTTTATGCAGTTAAATCCTGATCTGTATCTTGGCTGGAGTCTGGAGTGAGTTTGCTCCCTGTCTCTCTTTAGTTCTGCTCTCCATCCTGGGCAATGGGCTGGTGCTGGTCATCTGCTACCACCGCCGGAAGAAGATGGTGGACTCGGAGCTGCTGTGCGTCAACCTGGCCGTGGTGGACTTCCTGAGCTGCATCTGCTTCTACCCGCTCTCCATCCTGTCCTCCTTCCGCCACGCCTGGCTGGGGGAGAACGCCACCTGCGTCTACTACGGCCTGGGCTGCTTCATCTTCGGCCTGTGCGGCATGTTCACCATCGCCGCCATCAGCCTCATCCGATACGTGAAGACCTGCTACAGCCTGACCTACGGTGAGCGGGCCGTCCGCGCCGTCCGCGTTTCCTGCGGCGTCGAGCGTCTGAATGTCTCTGTCCTTCCAGCCGTGTGGATGAAAGGCGCCAACATCCGGGCGGTGTGCGGCTCCTTCTGGCTGGTGGCGACCGTCTGGTCCAGCTTCCCGCTGTTCGGCTGGGGCGAGTACGTTCCCGAGCCGTACGGCCTGTCCTGCACCGTGGCCTGGAGGGGCTACCACACCTCGGCCAAGGACGCCTTCTACGTCATCTGCTCCTTCGCCTGCTTCACGCTGGTGCCCGTGCTGGTCATCGTGGTGTCGCAGTGCCAGATCCTCTACAAGGTGTCGCGCTTCTCCTACTCGCTGTCCGCCAGAGGCACCCGGCACAACCTGCGCCACGCCGAGCGCCAGCTCTCCATGGTGAGGAGGCGCCGGGGTTCGACCGTTTTTCTGCAGGGTTTCTCGCAAAATGCGCGTTTTAACCCGTAATCGTTAAAGATGATCTCCGCAAACTGAGCTTTAATGTTTCTTCGTTCCACAGAAAAAACTCGAAAGCCTGGCGTCATGTGAAAAATCCCCCTCTGTGTTCATCTTTCTCTATTCACCAATATTCTTAGTAAACGTTCATTTTCTTCGCCAACACTAAGAACAACAAAACCTCCACCTGTTATCATGTTTTATGTAAGATTTATTCATTGCACTGAACAATCGGAGACAACCAAGTGACCACATGTGACCCCCGAGGTCAAACAGCTGTCCTCGGTTCTCTACACCGACTCTCTACTGCCACCTAATGCGTCGATTTAGCATTGATTAAACGTTTCACCATGCATCCTTTAAGCTTAAATCTTGATGATGTTAGCCTTTGTGTCATATTTATATCTTTGCATGATGCACCTTCACAGAGAGCTGTGTTCGCAGACAGTGATTCGTGGAAGTGCATGAAGAATACTTTCAAATCAATTTTTTTTTTTATAAAGTTCATCTATTGAGCTCTACTCCTGAAAGCTTCTCTAAAATATGATCGTTATATATTCCTAAGCCTGCTGTCTCACTGACCTGCTTCTTAATAGTTTTTCTTTTTTTTTTTTTTTAAGACTAAAGACAGTCACTTTCACTGCTTTTTATCATCTTTGATCCAACTTTTTGAACATGTCTGACTCCCATCAGGTTTAAAATGAGGTCCTGATTTTTAATAAATGTCGCATCCCTGAATGTTTTGAGGGTTTATTGAGATGAAGCTAGCAGAAACGAGCCTCTTCTGCTTTCAGTAAAGCAGCTGTTTACTTTTCAAATGTATTAATGATTTTTTGGGGAATCTGTGTTGTAACCAGCTTTACTGTTTTTCTGAACTACTATTTATGTGACCTTGAGTTTCCTGGAAAGGAAAAAAAAATATTCTTATTAACATTCCCAGGAACTGTCTCATGTTTCCGGTGCGTCATTAGGGATGAGTCACCTTCACGGCGTCTCAGACTCTCCCGCTGCTTCCTCTTCCAGATGTTCTTCTGCATCAGCCTGGGCTTCGTGATCGCCTGGGCGCCGTACACCGTCGTGTCCTTCCTCTTCATTTTCCACAAGGGCCACTGGTACATGGCGCCCGAGGGCTTCGTCTTCCCCGCCCTCTTCGCCAAGAGCTCCCACGTCTACAACCCCTTCATCTACTTCTATTTCAACAAGACCTTCCAGCGGGACCTGCGCGGCCTGCTGCTCTCCTCCTACAACAAGCTGCGGGGGAACCGGGTGGGCGTGCACGTGACGGCGGGCCACCCGGCGCCGTACCCCATCCACATCCAGCTGCAGGAGCAGGGCCAGAGGCGGCGGTTCGCTCTGTCCCAGGACAGGACTCACAGCCGCAGCAAGACCAGAGGCAGGGCGGTGCACGTGCCCGGCAGCGGCGGCCGCGTGCACGTGAGCAGCGGCCGCACCCACGGCCGGCAGGTGTACACCTGCTGGGGGTCGTCGTCCAAGAACGGGCCCAACATGCTGGACGGGAAATCCGCCAGGAACTCCAAGAACTCCAGGAACTCCAGGAACTCGCTGCCCGTCTCCATCTGAACGCCATCTGGCGCCTCCTCAGGACGATGTGAACGACGCAGTCAGACGGAGCGACGAGACTCGAAACCGGCAGAAACTCTCTCTCTGTCTTAATTTAACCTTTTTCTACACAACTTTTATACATATAAAGATACCAGGACATGGCTATATTTTCAAAAGATGGAGTTCCACTTCACGCTCCCATTTGCTGCCTTGAATCATTTTAAATGATCCATGTTAAAGGTGCATTAAGGAGTTTTTCAACTTTAAAAATACTTATTTTCCACCTTAAATATGTTACAAATATTCAGTGATGTGCACAATCTGCCCTGAATATTCATTGTAAGTACCGCTAACAGCGCTAAATTGTCACTTGAAAGTCGCAGTGCCGGTCCGGCACCAGAATTTTTTTGGGGAGAATGTGAGACGATGTGACGTAATGCGCGCTCCCGCTGGCCTGATTTCCTTAGCTTTCGTTTTGCCCGCCATTACTCCGCCAGATGCTTAGCAGCAACAACTGAGAAGTACTGAGAAGGATCTTCCAGAAAGTAAGAACAGACCGGCTTCTTGCACCGCCACAGCTCCAGCACAGACTCCACCAGGCAGAAGAAACTTAAATTTTACTCTCAGCGCTACTAAAAGAGTGAGGAAGGAGTTCCCTTCTTCCGTGCACGTACATGGACGCAAGCCACAGACACGAGTGTTTCACTAAACTGCAGTTACGCCCAAGGCCTGCAGGGGCCGCTGTTTCACATAAAATATGCAAATTCCTTAATGCACCTTTAAAGTTCCCTTTTCTTTATTGTGTATTTTTGATCTGTAACACTTTCAAAGATAAAAATGACAAAGTCAATCACATAAACACACAATTAAACTGAAATAAATGTAAAATACTGAGTTCATTAAAGGAGAACTATGCAAGATTTGCTTTAGCGCTCCCCCTACTGGTCTCTTGTGAAAGCTCACTGTCTTAAACGTTCTCCGTATCACCACCCCCTCCCCCGCCCCCGTGTGCAGAGAGCGTCCCACTCCCGTTTCTGTTTTTTTCGCTCGTCAGACAAAGGCTTCTTCTGTGTTTCTGGTTCTGCCATCCGTGAGCACCTAAGGGTGGCGTTGCTAACGCTAGCGAGGGTTTCGTGTTTGTTTTACGCGCTTTTATACTTTTATACTGTACTCCCGTCTGAGTGCCGTACAGCAGGTTTGTTCTCGCGAGATGTAGTCGGATCCGCTCCTCTGAAATTGCAAGTACTGTTTTCAGGACACAGACCCCGGGGGGAGGGGAGGGACCGGCCAATCACCGCTCCAAGTCTTTGTTGAGGTAAAAAAGTTGCATAGTTCTGCTTTAAAAGATTTTCAGTATAATGATCTAAAATAAAGCCAGCTGTGTTCTGACTTTAAGTCTTTATGATTGAAAATATACTGAAGGATGGACACTAAACTGTCCTCATGTTCATTTAAGCCAAAATAAACTGGATCACTTTGATTGTTGTTCTGTTTGCACAGTTTAAACTTTTGTTCAAATCAACAGAAATCTCTTTTCCAAGTTCTCTTTCACTGATTAAAAGGGATGAAAGAATGCATCAACCTCTTGTGCTCATTTGTCTGTTGACTGTCATTTCTCAGCAGTGTGGAGTTTCCATGTTCTCCCTGAGCAGGTCCTTTTTCTCTGGAAACTCCAGTTTGAGGTTAACTGGAGATTCTAGAAATGACTGTCACAATCAGATGTTCAAAATCTTTTTTTTCTCTCTCTTTTTTGGGGGAATTAATTCATACATTTGTCTTCATATTTAACCTTTAACTACACACACTGGTGATCTGTTCACACACAGCAACATTTGAAAAGGATCCACGGTGACGTTTTCATGCAGGGTCAGTAGTTAGTGCTCTTTTATTGTCTCCCTAATAAAACCACAGAGAAGTGTCTGCTGTAAACATTCAAGCTCCTTTAAACTGACGTTATCTGTTGTTTTTGGGCCAGTCAGTATCTGTATGTAAGAAGAAAAGGGAGCGTTTCCACATGTGATCCACTCTACTTTTCTCTTGAAAGGAGATTTATTTTAATAGTGTGCAAGAGGCAAACTTTTAACTTATAATGTGATGAAGAATTTCATTTCAAATCACTGTTAACAGACAAAACATGCAACCAGACACGAGAATTTGACTGATGCAGAGGGGGAAGTTCCACTTTTCAATAAGATAACTGATCTCTGTCAGACCCTCATTCCTCATTCTCATCCAGTTTGAATTTAAATGTTTTCTCTCGTTATAATGAACATTTCTGTTGTTCTCCGTGAGGAAAACCTCCTGTTGACTCTGTTTCCACTGAAAAAAACGCCCCCGTCCTGTGATAATGTCCATCATCTTAATTAGCAAACACAGATACACAATATCCCATTATTTTTAATCATGCGGACTCTCATAATGAAGGCTTTGTGATTTTCTTCCCATGTAGCGCACAGTTCACGCAGCGGTAAATCCAACTCGAGCTACATCTTTTTTTTTCCAATTTCCTGAATGATGAAGCATTTTAATTATTTAATCATTCAGTGAAACAAACCCTCTGCTTTTCACGCCTCTTCCTGTCTTCTCTCCTTGTTCCGTTGTTTTGTTTTTTTAACCCCAGTTTAACGAAGCTGCATTTATTTCCTTATAGTTTGTGTTTGAACCTGAAAACCTCCAAACATATTTTCTTCTTGAATAAACGAACCAAGAACTGATCCAGTCAGACGTTCAGTGTTCTCACAGAAAGTGTGAGATTTTAGTGAATTTTCTTTGTCATGTTTGCGTTACAGGATACTTTAAAGATGTAACTGACGTATATTTTAATAAATCAAAACTCTACATGCCACATGTGTTGCAGAGCAGCTTAAAATGACAGAATCACATAATTTAACATTTCTCATTTAAACAAGAAACCTTTTAAAAATGAGTAGTAGATCAACTTGAACAGTAATAATGCTTTATTTGCATTAAAATCTACACATTTTGACTTATTGCCTTTCACAGTTAAATATCTTCAAGCCACTTCTCATGTTTAAAGAGCTGAAATAACACAAGTCGCTCTACTTCAATTGTTTTTGAGGCTCAAAGACTCATCTTAGTGACATTTATAAGTTATCAGAGAAAAACGTAAGTAACTAGCATAAACCTACTACCGCGATAAAATAAGTCAATCAGTGTAATCAAGTATTATTTTGAGGAAACTCCCAGCAGACAGTGTGAGGAGGAATTTAAATTTGGTGCAAACTTTAAAAGAGCTTGAACACTGAACAAAAAAAAAACAAGCAAAAAGAAAGAAACATTATGATAGAATAAAAGCTTGCAAGTCTCGCTGACATTCTGGAGTTAGAATTTTCCTCTACTTAAAGTCCACTTTGAACTTGCTCTCTAGACTTTATCATCAAAAGCAGGTGTGGGCATCATAAGGCTCGGGGGCCACAAGAGGCCCTTTAGCGCAGCTCGAGCGGCCCTCAGGGTGTCACCAGGAAATCCTGAAATAATGAAAATGACTGTTATTATCGGCTTTATTACATCTGAAATGCTCCTTTTTTTTCTGTAGGCTTTCATACATTATTGATTGTCTTATCGCTCATGTTTCACTGTGGGGAGAAAAAATAGATGTTTAATGAAAAACTGTAGTTTTTATTTACTTTTATACTGAACTGGACTTTCAGAAAAGTGTAATCATGATTTCCAGACAGAAATCTGTGAATGAAAAAGCGACACAGCGCAACAGCAGCTCTTAAATCTGCTTCATTCTTATCGAACAAAACTGAAGCTGACTTCTGTCTCGGCCCTCAACACCAGGGCTCATTTTTCTCGTGACCCTGTGGGGATTTCAGCAGCTCCCTCCTGAAAGTGAGGGACATTAGAACCTGGACTGGATCCCAGCTGACTGTGGCTGAAGGCAGAAAAACTCTCCTAATAAACACACAGCTCAGCAAACATGAATATGCTAATCCTAGCCTTTACTGAAAGCGCTACTTTGACTTCATTTGAATTCCGTATTTGTCGCCATATTGTGCGAGAAGATTAAAGCACAAACATTTCTAAATGATGAGTTTCAGTTAAACGACATTTACATCCAACACTTCATCCTTTTGTTCCGCAGCTGGAGAACATTCATTCATAAGAATGTAGAAACGCCGCGCGGGCGACGGCGAAAGTCCTTCACATTTTTATTCAGTCCACAGTTCGATCGGCTCGTGAATCGGGAAGATGAAAGGAAATAAAAATTCCCCCCGGAGAGCACAACTGCTTTCATCTCATCTCCTAATTCTCCTCTAAATGACTGAACTGCTTCATGCATGTTAATCAGCTGCGCTTCTCGTTTCTGAAACACGCCTCTGCGCTCTCCGCTCAGACATTCTGCGGCTCGTTTGTGGAATTGACGAGAAGTGTCCAGACGTCCATCGGCATTTTTCACCGTTCCATTATTGAAACTGTCCAAAAAAAATGTACAATCTGCCCCGTTTGTCCGTAAGTTCCTGTTTTGTTTGCCCGCCAGCTACAAGAGCAACAGTTGTTGAGGATGACCACGTTGTGCCAGAGTTGTTTTCTCTACTTGTTTCACCCTTTTGTTTTTTTTTTTCAAAAGCAGGAAAGAATAACGGCATTATCGACGTGAGCAGCAGGCGGTTTTGAAGCCGTGCAGCGTAAATGCCAGCCGTGATCAGTCGGCAGGCTGCCTCATTAGGATTTCATCCAGCACGCGTGTACACATCTGTACTTCCCGGGCCGAACTCTCACGGCTTCTCTGGGAATCACGCCGCACGCAGAAACTCCCTCACAACGGCAATGACAGCCCGGATCGATACGACGGACGTGACAAAGAGAGATGTTTTCCCTTCAAGCACACGGCGGTTAGATTTACTGTTGTCAGACTTTCGGCATGGAGGGTCTTTAAAGGCGAGCAGTGGGGTGTTTACCCGGGCTTTTGTGTGTCTGCCGCTGATTACGTAACCTCTTCCACAATAGGCGGCATTGATGGACGAAGCCACAAAGCAGCGCGGTGTTTTTCCCTCCCTCCTCCAACCAGATCGCCAGAGAAGACTTAATTAATGATTCTTGGACAAAGTGGGGAGTTTAAAACTCTGACTGAATGTTTGTGCCCAAAGTCCAAGCCGCCTCGTGTCACGCTGACGTGTCGCAGATGCGTCAAGTCTTCTCCCTTTCTTTTTTTGCGCTCTCTATTAGATAGAGTGATGACAGGCGTGGAAGTGGGAAGTGTTTCTCTTGTACGATCTGTGGATCAGACGGAACAAGATGTTTTTAAAAAGTTTGGGCGTGGGAGGGCAGAACAGCGTCTTCCCATCTCCCTGGTATTGTCCGTCTTCCTCAGAGAGGTGAAGGTTAGGCGGCAGTGTTTCGGTCGGAGCGAACAATGGTCAAGTTTTGAGGCCTTGAGATGAGTTTTTTGATGAGTTTTTTTTTTTTCTTCAAAGCACCACATCCAGACAAATCCATTCCAGAATGACTGCTGCACACAGAGGAACACTGGAAACATTGCGGTTTACGTGACGCTCTCAGTGATGTCCGATTGTGACCTGTGCATTAAGAGTAAGGAGGCGTGTGTCTGGTGGAGACAGACGTCGTTCGTCTCCTCTCTCTCGGTGTTGGTATCTTTGAGCTCATTGGGTTTGTGTGAACTCGGGTGTTAATTCGCAGCTGCTGCCGAGAGCAGCTTGTTGGTTCGTGGTTCACGACCAGCTGCAGGTTGACGTATCGTCTCCAGTGAGGCCGAGAAGAGAAGCTCAGGCGTCTGTCGTTACCGGTCCTGACAGCCTCCGAATGGTTTCCCTCTCAACTGTGACACCTCTTCTTCATCTACACACACCCACGCACACACACACACGGTGTACGAACGCTCAGTGTGTGTGTGTGTGTGTGTGTGTGTGTGTGTGTGTGTGTGGAAGTGGGACGAGAGGTGTGCCTGTGGCTGCGCTGTGATTGGCTGCTGAGCGAAATGTTCAGCGCTGATTGTGTATGATGGTCTCTGCTCCGCTCAGAGATGTCAGCAGGAGTGGAAGTTATTCAAGCAGCGATGGAATGCGCCGGCTCGGCCGGTCGCTACAAAACCTACGACATTCTCTCTGTGAATCCAAATCTCTGTGTGTTTCTTCATCTCTGTATACGTCTCTGCATGTACTACATATGTGTCCCCATATCTTCTGTGCATCTCTCTATATCTCGCTCTGGATCTTTATATCTATACATATTTGTAGCTGTACCGTGTGTCTGTATCTAACTATATCTTTCAATTCCTTTAAACCGATATATCTTTTTACTTTGATACTTTGCAAGTATCAAAGGATACAACATGGGGTAAAATGTGACTGAGTATAAGTAGATTACCGGTAATGCAATTATTAAATTTTACACAACTGTCGAGAATGTCTTTTATTTGTTGAGTAGGATTTGCCATTTGTTCTCAGTGCCGTTCTGTGCAGGTGTAAATGTGGTTTGAATTGTTATTGACGCTTCAGCTGAAAGTGGCTGAAAAGTCACTGAGTGGAGTTTTTTTCAGAAAACAGTCATTTCCTCGTAACTGAAGATGATTTAGGTGCTTTTTACCAGACAACATGAAAACACATCATTTTATCATTTTTTTTTTTTTTCGTTTCAGAAAACTTTCAGGTTTACACGGCAATGTTTTAAAAATGCTGGCCGCCTAATGGCAAAAAACACCTGAAAACAGCGTAGCTAGCATGAGAGCTTGAGCGCTGGAGGATCATTTATTTATTACAATGTAAAGCCGGGCTGAAAGTTCCCTTCTCCTTCATCTCTCCTCCCTCTGTAGAACCTGAGGACGGGGGCCGATCGGTGAGACCCCGCTCCTCTGTCACGGCATCTCGCCCTCGTTAGCCTGGAAATGGGGCCGTGGCGGCGGCGCGGCGATCTCATTATGGGAGAGCGATGCCCCACTGGAGCGTAACAGGACAGGCTGTGATGGAGGTGGTGGTGGTGGGGGGGGGGGGCTCTGGAAGTGGGCGGTTGCTGCCAGGCCTCCATTGTTGAGACCCTCATTAGCAGCAGTTCAGAGAAAGTTGTCGTCATTCTGCTTTCGCTCTCCCAGCTGGCCCGCAGCACGCCGTTCAAACCCGCCGCCGCACAGACCAGCTCGGGCCGCCGGGGGCCAGCGGGGGGCCGTGGGCTCTCTCCAGCATGGACGCTCCGGAGAGCAGGGCCGCGGTGATGAGGAGAGGAAGCTACGACGATGCTGCAGCTTCACTGCGTCCTGTGAGTATCGATCTGACACCGGCAGAGGTGGAAGAGATCCCGTCTGGGGGATCTGACACCTGGAGGAGCGGGCTGTCGGCTCACCCGTTCTCTCTGGAAACACGGTTACATAAAGGGGTGAAGGGTCAGTTATCGTGTGATAAAACTGACTGAACTGCGGTGAAGAGCTCAGATAACAAACACCGAGGTTAAAATTATACAGCATGTGTCAGTTTTAATGAGTGTAAACCAGAGAGGATCGTTATTCGCCTCATGCTCCGACCAAGACCTGGACCCTGTGTTGATTTGTTGTCATGTTATAAAGATGTTTGTGACTCGTGTAAATATACAGACACGCGGTGAAAAAATCTGAAAATCCTTGAAAACTTTTATGGCTTATTTCTACTGTCACACAAACAAAAAGATATCTATATCAATAAATTCGTATTACCTGTATTTAAGCATCTCAACTGTGTGGATGTGCTTGGCCACTTTGCTCAAGCTAGATTTTTTTGAGTGTGATACACACATGCCTCCACAAGGGGGAGCTCCTTTTAGCCACAACACCTGTTCATTAGAAGGATGGATATCTGGAGTGAAAGGCAAGAAAAAGAAACAACAGAAAAACTGCTGATAAACTATATGGTGAACGTTTATTGTTGTAAATTTTTCAATGTTATGCGCCGTGAGAGTTTTTTTTTTTTTTAATTTAATGTATTATTATGACCCGTGTTATGATGAACCTTGTTCATACCGGAGCCTCAGTGATGTGTGGAAGAACCAGAGATTCCCAGTCTCTTCGGCATGTTGATTATTGACCCGAAGCTCAAAATGAAAGCCGACTTTGAAGAAAACTAGTTTTTTAATTTTGCCCGAGAGTGACCAGAACAAGAGGAATAGTCTAACCCTATATTTTGACTCTATAGGGTTGCTCGCTGCTCGTGAACTTGTGATTTTACAAAGGATTTTCTAATAATCCATTATATAAAACATTAAAATCCTTACATGAATACATGTCGTGCATGCAGGCATTGGTGGTTCACCGGTAGGAATCTGTTCAGGAAATCTGTGATCTGTGACAATGTGCTCCGTTCATTTTAAAGACGCAGTTTTTGTTTATTTTTCTTTTTGATCGGCTATACCCCAGTGGGTGCTCAACCTTTTCAGTGAGTGCACGAGCACTGAAATACTCATGGGAATGGAGCTTACTCCTTCATTATCTTTTTAATTCTGATGAGGAGCTGGTCCAGGAGCGGCTGGTATCCTGCTGCAGACATCCTGCTGTATTCCTTCATCTGAGGAGCTCCCTCTTACTCATTGTGCATCTCGGTTGCAGACCACAGGGCCAGAAAGCTCTGCGTCTCCATACTTTATTTCAGCCTCCATGTTAAGATTGTCCTAAATAAATCCACATGTTTAAAAACTGGTGCATTTCCACCGATCTCATTGATCATGATAGCTCCGCCCCCTGCCTCCTGACATAAACTAGATTTTCAATGGGATTTGATTACTTGCCAAAGAAAATAACACCAAACTAAAGTAAAGCCAACCCAATGTTGTGAGTGTCTTCCTCTCTATCTTTCCCATTCTTGCTGGTTTCCATGCGAAGGCCTTGAAATCGGTGGCCATAGAAACCCGAGCGATGTGTCCCTCGCGCCTGGAAGGATTTCACTGGCTCTGGCTTTAATCAGACGGAGGTCAGGCCTTTGATGACACTTGTGGATTCCCTTCCCACCGAAGAGGCCTTGATGGCAAGTTGCGGATATTTTCAACACATTTCCTGGATTGTAACAATTCAAATTGAAGAAAAGCTGCGCTGAATGTCAAGCATGAATTCAGCTGTGAGGACAAACAGTTTAAGAGGCGAACAGCAGAGTAAAACCTTCTGATCAGTCAATACTGCGGCCCGGTGGACCTGCTCCTCCGTGTCCAGACACACGCTTTGTCCGCTGTTCCAGCCTTTGTTTGTTTCGTCCTGAGTTTTTTCCCCCCTCTCTCATCTTGAACTCCACTTAACCCACTTTTTTCAACACGTCCGGCAATTAGAGGACGAGGGCAGCGGGATGGACGGCCTGTTTGTTTTCTGTCGCACAAGCAAACAAATGTGGACGTGTGAATGGGAGCTTGTTTCCCGCTGGGAAAAATTAACAAGCGAGCGCTTCTTCAAAGTGACGGCTTCCAGTAGGACGCCTTTTCTCAGCATTTTCAAAAAAAAAAAAGAAGAATTTACCACGAATGCTTTGGAATTCCATGAAATGTTATAATAAAATTGTCATAATCATTATTTCAATGAATATAATTATTTTTTAAGTTGTGTTCATTGCTTGTGCTCAGCATTCTTAAGAAATGTCATTATGTGGATTTGTACAATCCAATGAAAAGTAAAATCTTTTGGGTTCAGGGGAATAATGCCTGAAAATGCCACAAAAATAAATAACTGGAGAGAGAACCTATTGCTATTTTCATTAAAGCATATTATGTAATACTAAACTTAGTGTAAGTGTATTGAGATCAACGAGCATGAAGAACTTCCAGGTATTTAAAAATAAAAGTGTCTACATAACAGTGACGCTTTGTACAGGTTGTAGAACTGATGTTAAATCACTGACTGAATTCATATTTTATTGTGTTTCCAAACAAAGGCGAACAGGCAGAATTACGAATGTAAAGGAAAAGTGTGATGTTTAGCGGTCCGGTATCCAGGATGCTTCTGCTTTCTGTCGACCTGCAGCATCTCAGACATCTGGCTCACAGAAGACGCTCCGCTCCGTCGCTCGTCTTCGGGAAGGCGCTGGGGATGTCCTGGTCTCCGATAAGGTGAGCGCGTTGTTTCAGACATTTTATTAGTCTGTCAAAGCCTCATCTGATCAATAAACGCTTTATACCAGTGTTTTAGTGGGACAAAAGTCAACGACAGACAGCTGGAAGAACCGCATACCTCATCCTTTAGCTCAGGGTGCAAATGTTGAAATTTAACAGACTCTTTCTGAACAACCTGAAAAATTCATGTGAAAAAAAAATCTCTCTTGAATAATGCTATTTTTTTTTCTTACATGTTTAAATAAACTTAGGTCATGCTCTGATGCTGATGCTGACAGCTATAAGGGAGGCGTTTCTCACCGAACAGCATTTTACCACCGATTCTTATCAGAACAGCGTGACACCTAGTGGGCAAATTAGGAACTGCAGCTGCTGACAGTCAGTTTAGAAGGCCAGATTGATGCACTTGACCAATTGTCACATGTTTGGTAGACAAATATCCACACCTCTCGCTGGCGTTCCTGATGAAGAGAGTGTGAACGGAGAGATGCAGCAGTAAAAGCTCAATTATGATATCACAGACAGTCAGAAAATTAGCATGGAAAACTGCTGACATTTCACCAACCAAGCTGTAAATCTCTGTGAACAATTGCTGAAGGAGAAGTTAGGCCTCTTGCTGCCATTGCAGCTGTTCAAAGCGGGCGTCTCTCGATTTGGCCTCCGGCATGCAGGTGGTAGCATACAGCAGCAACAAAAAAAACAAAAAAAACAAAAAACTGAATTCTTCTCCAGCAGACAGAGACAACACCCTGATTGGTCAAAAATATTGAAGTGTGTCAGATCAGGACTTCACCTCGTCACCCTGCTGCCCACAAACACAGATGTCCCTGAGGGGATTTACACGGCACAGTTTTGAAACTCAGACCACAAACACAGAGAGTCAAACTACACATGAAACCACCCGGGTTTTCTCACTAAAAATCAAATATAAAGCTGCATCTTTTGTTTTTATTCATAAAAACACTCTGTTATTATGGGCATCTTGTTTTAGAGGGGTTTTAGAGGTTTTCACGACTCGACAAACATTGATTACCAGACTTATTAATGTTGTTTAAATGGCCGAGTTAAGCAATTTTAAATCAAAACTACTTCATATAGAATTATTCAATCATTCATTCATTTGTGGGTTGTTGTTTTTTTTTAGCAACAACCCAAAATAACATAATATAAACACAATACAGTATCAAACTTCTTTGCTCAAATTGAGTAGGAGGAAGTAAAAAAAAACTTATAAAGTCCAACCTAAGTTCTCTCATTTACAAGATCATGCCGTTGTTGCTACACAATTCCCTCAGGAGTAAAGCTTCAAACAGAAGTGCATGCGTGTAAAATAGCGCTTGTCAAACCGAACCTCTTACATACTCTATCAACATGAATTGGACATATGATATTCCTACTAACCACAGGCAGACAACAAAGGTTTACCTATATTACAAGCTATTAATAATATTAATATAATAACTGTGTATTTATTCATGTGTACCAACGCTTGCATGCACATATGCAAACCACCAATTGACAAGTAACTCTTCTCAGATGTGATCTTTAAAGGATCTTAGCAACCGCTATTATTAGCTGTGCGTATGGTCGTGTATTCAATGCATACATGCACATATGCAAACCACCAATAGACAGACATTGTACGCTTTTCAGGATTTTAGCAACAGCTAATATGAGACGTGCATGTTATTTAAAACTTGTTGTACTTGTTCATCATTAACATATTTTTTTAAATACATTCTTTTGAAGTGATTTACATTTGTGCACAGTTTTAGATTATGACTGTATCCTCCTTCCTGATCCCCAAACATTTTTTTTTTTTAGATATTTCCTGGCAGTGTGTTTTGTCTTGCTTTGAACAATATTTGAAAAGACTTGAATTCCACCAAAATAAAAAAAATGTATTCTAATGGACCAAATGAAACGCAGCATCGTATCTGACTATGTGCTGCAGTATGATATGAGACGGGAAGCTGCGATAAGATAAATCTGATGGGTACTATATGTTAAGCTACTGTGCATACAATAAAATAAAAACACAACACGACACACACCACGCAGGAAGACAAGATACGATGCATTGTAGCAATTAAACAATTAAAAAGAAACATGATGAAGAAGGACCGGACAACAAAACTTTGGATGAAAGAATATCAAGACATTTGATGCATGATAGACGTGTTAACGTGAGGTAGAATGTTTGGTACAATCCAAATTGCTGAGTGGTATGATCTCATATGTAACACCATCTATGGCAGGACAGTGTAAGTTACTCAACCATAAACTCAAGATGCTTTATTTTAAGGTTTAGAGAAACTGTTTTGTTCCATCACGAAACAAGAGTTGATGTGAACTAAAATTCCATTTTGCATCCTGAGACACTAAATGTGATTCTTCATGATCGCTGTTACTTATCTTCACTTACTGTAAGCAGTACGGATGGAAACATGTATTACTCATGACGAGTGAAAAGACTGCTGGAGAACCCTCACTGTTGTCTTAATGAACAATCCAGATTCTCAAAGTTAGGAAATGATACAGTTTTAGAAAAGTTTGTCATCAACTGTCAAACGTTTCTCCAGCTTTGATCAGGCCAGGAAACACCTCCAGGGCGTTTGAGACGTGATCAGATCGGTGGCGTGGGCTCACAATCACCTCCTCTCATTTGTCTGACATTTAACCTCTTCGAGTTCCCAAAACTTGCTGTCGTTTTAAGACCACCAGAGCAGAGGGTGGGCGAGTCCTTCAAAGCAAAACATGCATTTCCTTGATGAGGGGGCAGGCGCTGTGGGCGTCAGTTTCACCACGGTGGGAATGCCGCTGACGCAAAACAACCCGCCAGAAATAGAAAGACTTTAGGCAAATAGCTGAGTCTGCAGCTTAGTTTGTGATGTTATTTATTCTCTGTTATGCTGATGAGAAATTCAATGTTAAATTTGTTTTAATGTTAAAAATAACAGACAGTACGTTTTCAGTAAATTTGGTTTGTGATCACAGCATCGACAGGAGCGGCTGGTCGAGGACTGCTTCCATTTTTAACAGTTTGTTTTGTTTAGAAAGTGTTTATGAAGGATCGTGCAGTGTGTGTGTGTGTGTGTGTGTGTGTGTGTGTGTGTGTGTGTGTGTGTGTGTGTGTGTGTGTGTGTGTGTGTTCTCGTATTTCTATCCTTGTTGGGGCCAAATGTCCCCACAAGGATAGCAAAACGTGAAACGACGTGCCTTGTGGGGACCTTTTTCCGGTCCTAAGTAGGAGAAACAGTGTTTTCTTGACCATGTTGTTGTTACTGAAAAAAGTAAAAGTGCAAAAACATTTCTTTAGGGTTAGGCTTTGTTGTGGTGTGGGTTAGGGTTAGGGTAAGGGTCAGGGTTAGGGGCTAGACATGAATGGGAGTCAATGGAAGGTCCCCACAAGGATAGAAATACGAGACTGTGTGTGTGTGTGTGTGTGTGTGTGTGTGTGTGTGTGTGTGTGTGCGCCAGGATTTTATGTGTCACTTTCAGCAGACCGCAGGAGGTGTAGCGGGGAAAGTACCCGCGCTGGAGAAATTTGAATTTATTCACTGGTTTCACAATGACTGGGAACGAACTCTCACTTCTCCGCTCCGACAGCTTGATGTTGACCCACAACACAACATCGATGTTGCAGCCACACTTGTTATTATTAAGAAAACCAAACAGTTAGTCACCCAGCAAAGGGTTTTCATAAATGTCATCTGATATTAAAGTTACCTGTCCGGTAATAAAGTAAAGACGAACAAAGCCATTGATCTTTTTCTTCTTTTTTCTTGCTCTCGGAGGTCCTATCGGCCACAAACACGACTCATTTGTTCTTTTGATCAGGCTAAATAAGAACCCAGACTTCATTTAGTGCGCTAAGGCAAGTTTATTCCTGTGTAATAAAATTAGATCATATTATTGATGGGATATCGATCCGGCGAGGTGGGAGATGTACTCGCACACAGATCTGACATTTTTATTCTAATTAAAGCTCGGCTCTGCTCTACCTGCAGTATTGATGGAGGATGGCGGCGTTTGCAGGCATTGATTCAAGAATGTTTGTTCAACGGTACAAAAGATTTTCTCAGAACACTTCGGCTTGTCTGTTAAAGGCAGGAAAAACGTGAGCTCGCCAGATGGAATAGAACAAATAATAGGAGTGCAGGTTAGGTCGATGCAGACACCGACTGAGCTGCTTTAATCGCTTCAAATGATCCACTGTGTTGAAGTCCCCTCCACTCATTTAGTATCATTTGCAAAAATATTAATTGGGCATAAACAATTACGGGATGTTATTTCCAGGAACTTTATCTTTAATTTTACAGTCGTTATACCTGCTGGTTCTGTATTTCTTTTATTGTTTCATCATCTATCATCACATCCCTGCTCATGTGCTTCTTTCACACTCACGGCCTGAATCCACCAAGGTCTGCGGATCGCCGCAGACCGCAGGACGCGACGGCACGAAGCTGTACGAGGAGCGATTTCTCGTTGAAGAAAGAACAAAATGACAAACCTTGTGTTTGTGCACCGATGTGTCGTCACTGGCGGATGCTGCCGCCGTGCAGGTGGACTGACTATGTGTATTTAGTGTGTATGTTCTCATAAAAGCACGGACCGATGTCGTACAGTTGGGCAGAGTCGGCGGAGGGATGTCTGACATTACGTAGGGACGGCGTTCTGTTCCTGTACAGTTCGCTCTGATCTCGTTTACATCTCGCATCGTCGTGGACAGTGGGTGAATTAATCTCCTATAAAAGGTGTTTCGGGATGGAATTTCCTGCAGCTTACACGACAGCTTAAAACAGTGTAAAAGGCGAGGCGAATGGTCACATGTAATGCACATGTAATCCACGATTTGGCATTTTTCCTTTTCCTTCAACTGCGCACCACCTCCTATGTTTTCGGAATGGCTACACAGTGATCTCTCAGATTTCTGACTCTTACTGCGTATTGTGGATTGACCTCGGACTGTTTACTTAACTGTTTGATTAACTATTTATAATTCATGTATTATTTTTACAATCTTAGCCAAGGTATATGAATCCTTTTTTTTTTTTTTACAGTGTGAATAAGCTGCAGGGAGTCATTACAGAGAGGCTGAAATATTGATCTTTAACCGTTTCTGCCAAAGTTACCTGCGCTCTGACTATGTGTGACGGAACGGAGATCTGTGTGTGTTGTGAGGATGATTTCCTGCCATGTCTCGTCTGGATGAAGTGGGTACAGACGATTCGAGGATGGACTCCGTCTCCCTGGGATGAACACGTTGTAGAAACTGCAAGGCGGTTTCTTGAATACCAATTCTGCTTTCATAATGTTCTCATTAAAAACTTATGTAATGTGTTTCAAGTGAATTCATTTAAAATTCCTGCAGAACATGTAACGGTTCACATTCATCTTCAAGTGAAAAGAAAAACCCACCTGGTGTGTTTCCATGCGAAAATAGTGTGTGATCAGTCTGCTACACACATTCAATGTTATATAATTCATGACACTTGGCCCTGCTCTGGCCGCTCATCCTCCACTAATATTTGATTTTTATTCTTGTGTGTCACGAGGAAACCTATTTACTCCCCTGAATAACATAAACATTTATTTAATTATTGATTTCTGCTCAATATGCTGCAAAAATATTGTACTGTGCTTTGACATAACTTTTTTTTGAAAATGTTCCACATCAATGCTATTTAAAATTAGTGCCAAGTTAGACTCGCCAACCAAAGTCACTTATACGTTTGTTCAAAGTTTTTATCTTTATTGTGAAATTTTCTATATTTATGTTTTAAAAAAATGCTTCTAATTTAATCAGATTCCTTGTGTTTCTCATCAGTTTCTACCAATTTTAACTGTATTCGGTAAACTTTCTGTTGTTCAATATAAAGTGTGTTAGCTCAATCCGAGCTCACACAAATAATAATAAATGTTAATAAATTAATACATGTTTAGTTTTTTTCATCATTTTTTTTAGTTAAATGCGTTTTGGAGATTAGAGCTAACTCAAGCTAGATGTCAGTTTATTCATATTTGTAATATCTTCTGTATTTTCTTTATCAGCGTGCCAGCTTAAAGCGACACTAAGGAACTTTTCAACCTTTATAAAACATTTTAATATCTTTTGTGATGATACATCGACTTAAAACTAGTTGAATGACCCCTCTGTCACGGGCTGAGGGCGTCAGTATTTCTTTCACTTGGACTAAGCAGCTGTGAGGAGGGTGGTAGGAACCCATCCATCCATCCATCCATCCATTTTCTACCGCTTATCCGGGGCCGGGTCGCGGGGGCAGCAGTCTCAGCAGGGATGCCCAGACTTCCCTGTCCCCAGACACTTCCTCCAGCTCCTCTGGGAGGATCCCAAGGCGTTCCCAGGCCAGCCGAGAGACATAGTCTCTCCAGCGTGTCCTGGGTCTTCCCCGGGGTCTCCTCCCAGTGGGACATGCCCGGAACACCTCCCTCGGGAGGCGTCCAGGAGGCATCCTAAACAGATGTCCGAGCCACCTCAGCTGGTTCCTCTCGATGTGGAGGAGTAGCGGCTCTACTCCGAGCTCCTCCCTGGTGACTGAGCTCCTCACCCTATCTCTAAGGGAGCGCCCAGCCACCCTACGGAGGAAGCTCATTTCGGCCGCTTGTATCCGGGATCTTGTCCTTTCGGTCATGACCCAAAGCTCATGACCATAGGTGAGGGTGGGAACGTAGATTGACCGGTAAATCGAGAGCTTCGCTTTTCGGCTCAGCTCCTTCTTCACCACGACGGACCGATACAACGACTGCATCACTGCAGCCGCTGCACCGATCCGCCTGTCAATCTCACGCTCCATCCGTCCCCCACTCGTGAACAAGACCCCAAGATACTTGAACTCCTCCACTTGGGCTAGGGTCTCTCCACCAACCTGGAGGGGGCAAGCCACCTTCCTCCGGTCGAGGACCATGGCCTCGGATTTGTAGGTGCTAATCCTCATCCCTGCCGCTTCACATTCGGCTGCGAACCGCCCCAGTGCATGCTGTAGGTCCGGGTTCGATGAAGCCAACAGGACAACATCATCTGCAAAAAGCAGAGATGAAATCCTGTGGTTCCCGAACCGGACCCCCTCCGGCCCCTGGCTGCACCTAGAAATTCTGTCCATGAAGATTATGAACAGAACCGGTGACAAAGGGCAGCCCTGCCGGAGTCCAACATGCACCGGGAACAGGTCCGACTTACTGCCGGCAATGCGGACCAGACTCCTACTCCGGTCATACAAAGACCGGACGGCCCTTAACAAGGGGCCCCGGACTCCGTATTCCCGGAGCACCCCCCACAAGACACCACGAGGGACACGGTCGAATGCCTTCTCCAAATCCACAAAACACATGTGGACTGGTTGGGCAAACTCCCACGAACCCTCGAGCACCCTATGGAGGGTATAGAGCTGGTCCACTGTTCCACGGCCAGGACGAAAACCGCATTGTTCCTCCTGGATCCGAGGTTCGACTATCGGTCGGATCCTCCTCTCCAGTACCCTGGAATAGACTTTCCCGGGGAGGCTGAGGAGTGTAATCCCCCTATAGTTGGAGCACACCCTCCGGTCCCCCTTTTTAAACAGGGGGACCACCACCCCGGTCTGCCAATCCAGAGGCACCGTCCCCGACAGCCACGCGATGTTGCAGAGACGTGTCAACCAAGACAGTCCCTGCACATCCAGAGACTTAAGGTACTCAGGCCGAATCTCGTCCACCCCCGGTGCCTTGCCACCGAGGAGCTTGCCAACCACCTCAGTGACTTCAGCTTGGGTGATGGACGAGTCTACCTCTGAGACCTCAGCCTCTGCTTCCTCCACGGAAGACGTGGCGACGGGATTGAGGAGGTCCTCGAAGTATTCCTTCCACCGTCCAACAATATCCCCAGTTGAGGTCAGCAGCTCCCCACCTCCACTGTAAACAGTGTTGGCGGAGACCTGCTTTCCCCTCCTGAGGCGCCGGACGGTTTGCCAGAATTTCTTCGAGGCCGACCGATAGTCCTCCTCCATGGCCTCCCCGAACTCCTCCCAGACCCGAGTTTTTGCCTCCACAACTGCTCGGGCTGCAGTTCGCTTGGCCTGCCGGTACCCGTCAGCTGCTTCGGGAGTCCCATGAGTCAGCAAGGCTCGATAGGACTCCTTCTTCAGCTTGACGGCAGCCCTTACTTCCGGTGTCCACCACCGGGTTCGGGGGTTGCCGCCACGACAGGCACCGGAGACCTTACGACCACAGCTCCGAGCAGCTGCTTCGACAATGGAGGTGGAGAACATGGTCCACTCGGACTCAATGTCCCCAGCCTCCCTCGGGACATGAGAGAAGCTCTCCCGGAGGTGGGAGTTGAAAGCCATGCTGACAGAGGGTTCCGCCAGACGTTCCCAGCAGACCCTCACAACACGTTTGGGTCTGCCAAGTCTGTCCGGTTTCCTCCTCCGCCAGCGAATCCAACTCACCACCAGGTGGTGATCGGTCGACAGCTCTGCCCCTCTCTTCACCCGAGTGTCCAAAACACGCGGCCGGAGGTCAGATGACACGACAACAAAGTCGATCATCGACCTCCGACCTAGGGTGTCCTGGTGCCAAGTGCACTTATGGACACCCCTGTGCTCGAACATGGTGTTCGTTATGGACAAACTGTGACTAGCACAGAAGTCCAATAACAGAACACCACTCGGGTTCAGATCGGGGAGGCCGTGCGATCCAATCACCCCCTTCCAGGTCTCACTGTCGCTGCCCACGTGGGCGTTGAAGTCCCCCAGTAGAACAATGGAGTCCCCAGTCGGAGCACTGTCCAGCACCCCTCCCAGGGACTCCAAGAAGGCCGGGTACTCTGCACTGCTGTTCGGCCCGTAAGCCGAGACAACAGTGAGGCACCTATCCCCGACCCGAAGGTGCAGGGATGCAACCCTCTCGTTCACTGGGGTGAACTCCAACACATGGCGGCTGAGCTGTGGGGCTACAAGCAAACCCACACCAGCCCGCCGCCTCTCACTGCGGGCAACGCCAGAGAAGTGGAGAGTCCAGCCCTTCTCGAGAGGTTGGGTTCCAGAGCCCAGGCTATGTGTGGAGGTGAGCCCGACTATATCTAGCCGGTACCTCTCAACCTCCCTCACAAGCTCGGGCTCCTTCCCCGCCAACGAGGTGACATTCCATGTCCCTAGAGCCAGTCTCTGTGTCCGGGGATCGGGTCGCCGGGCACCCTGCCGTCGGCTGCCACCCAATCCACACTGCACCCGGCCCCTACGGTTCCCTCGGTGGGTGGTGAGCCCACCGGAGGTCAGGCCCACATCGTCCCTTCGGGCTGAGCCCGGCCGGGCCCCGTGGGCAAAGACCCGGCCACCAGGCGCTCGCTTACGAGCCCCAACCCCAGGCCTGGCTCCAGGGTGGGGCCCCGGCTGTGCCATACCGGGCGACGTAACGACCTTTGTTCTTTTTCTTCTCATAGGGGGTTTTGAACTGCTCTCAGTCTGGCCCGTCACCCAGGACCTGTTTGCCATGGGAGACCCTACTAGGGGGCATAAAGCCCCCCGGCAACATAGCTCCTGGGATCATGCGGGCTCTCAAACTCCCCCACCACGTTAAGGTGGCAGTTCTAGGGGGAGTGGTAGGAACCCTGCTCACTAAAAAAAAAAAAAAAAAACTCCAAATGTGCGGACTGCTTTACGGCATGTGTCACATCATGATATAACATTGTTTAGCCACCTTTAGATTCGTTACCTCGTCACTATCCGTCCTTCACATAGCTACTGGAAACAAATGTAGGCGAGTTCAGGAACCCTGCTCACTAAAAACTCCAAATGTGCGGACTGCTTTACGGCATGCGTCACATCATGATATAACATTGTTTAGCCACCTTTAGATTCGTTACCTCGTCACTATCCGTCCTTCACACAGCTACTGGAAACAAATGTAGGCGAGTTCAGTCCAACAGCATGCCCACCGGGAGCAGCATTTTACGACGCCACGCGCTAGTCCTCATGGGAACTGTGGTATTCGTTCAGGCAAAACACTACCGCTTTTGTCCACTGGCGCCGCCAAAATCAACGAAAACTGAAAGTTCCTTAGTGTCACTTTAAGCAACGCTAACTCAAACGAGCGTCTTCTTCACACAACGGCTTCAAGTGAAAATGGAAAACTTTGGTTGGATTTTTGACTGTCTGTTTACCCAACAATGCTCCAAGTCAGTGAAAATGCAAGTTTTTGAAAACTGCCCAAAACTGGGAACTTTTTGAAGGAAGGAATGAAGAGAGTAGCGGAAAGTGCTGTACCAAATGATTTTTTTTTCTTAATTTTATACATTCATGCTATTTTGAGTTTTATGCTAACTTTAGCTAAGCTAAGGCATGTATTTGTCAAATATTCATGTATTTTTTTGACGCTTTACAGATTTTACTCAACAATAACAAATGATGTAGGATGCTTTTGAGCTCATGTGTAAATTTGAGGAGGAGGCTGAATAATGCGACTGTTCCGGCGGTGGGTTTTCTCTGTCTGCGTCCAGGGAGGAGGCTCCCTGCTGGGTGTCTGCGGAGCAGAGCCCCTTCGTCCTCGGCCTCAGCAGCGAGAACGGAGAGCTGCTGCTGGATGAGTGCGTCCAGGTGACTGAGGGCTCCAAGACCCACCAGAGGCACCTCTTCCTTTTCAGGGACGTCATCGTCTTCGCGAAACTCAAGTAAGACACATTACAGGACAGTGAAATCAGTGCAGGAGAAAAATACTCATCGTGTAAGAAAAAAAGGATGTAAATCTAATGCTGTGACTTTCTGTTGAGCGTGGACGTATAGCTGTGAGAGGAAAGCGAAAGAGGAAGCACAGCGTTTGTGTGTATCAGTGGAGAGCACACAGAAACAGTTAGGGAATCTCCAAACAGTGACCGTGACTTGAAAATAACAGACGACAAGAGCTGGGTGGTTTCCCCTGACTGGGGTCACACACGCTGAAGAATCTACAACAGTTTGTAGAATCCCTCTTTCGGTTCGGGTTATTTTCAACTGACACACAAATGGTCACTCCCAGCTGTTTCTTGTTTCCTTGAAAAGAGAAGGTTTAATTTCATAGAAATTTATGGGATTGTTAAAAACTTTTCCCAGAAGTCCGCCCTGTTTACAGATTTTTGTCAACTATCTAACTATCTATCAATGAGATACGTGACAATGTGATTATTGAAATGTGCAAGAAATCCTTTTTCTCTTTTATTTTCTTAAACCATTTAAAAGTGATCGATGCGGTTTGGATCACAGCTAATACATACAATACAATATGCAGCCAATGCAAGCTTTTTTCAATAGTTGATGGATATTTTTTCGTATGTATCAAATTTTATTTGCGCATGTGTTTCATTTGGTGAGCCAAAGACCAATTTTGTCTTTGGTGCATAATTCTTTTCTGTTCAGAATATAAACCCTTACGTAGATGACGTTAAAGTGTTTGTGCTTTGAGATTCTCTCCGGCTGATAAGTGCTGTATAAAACAGACTGATTGACCTTTAAAAAGCTTCCCGTGTTTAATAATTGGATGAGATCTAGCACCCACTGAGCCTGAACTTCACACCGGTTTAGAAGGTGGATGGATTAGCCAGAGTTGATGTGTTTATTACTAATATTTCAATCAAAGAATAGAAGGCCATCTGAGCACAACGTCACCTCAACACCCAGAACTTCCAAACATAACCAGAGCAATTTGTAGTTCTTTTGCTTCTTTCCAAGAACTTACAACATGAAGTGAATACTTTCAGAAAGTGATTTTAAACGAGCTGCACTGCTGCAATCTGCTCAAAAATAATGAATCAGTCCAACATCCTCTGTGTTGACAGTCACAGCTGTGTACACAATCGATGCACAGTGCACATGTCCAATACATGATGCTCGTCTCCTATAGATTTTCTGGAACTTCACCCCATTAGTGCGTCATTTCTGTGCATCGTACATACTGCACACAACTCCTGGGTCGCCGAGCTCAGTCCGTCTGTCGTCATTCCTTTGCACTCTTTTTCCCTCCAGTCGGCCCACGGCAAAAGGAGAGGAAGTCAGTGGGGGTCACTCTTCTCATCTGCCCGTATGGACGAGCGGCGGGAAAAAGAAGTCTCTTCTCTGTAAATGTTGCAATTGTCAAATGTGTGGAAACTGTCTCTGAAGCACTTACAGAGAAGTTTCATTGCCTTACTGGATAGGGTTACAGCTTGCATTAAAACAAATGTGTTTCAGAGCTTTTCACTTGTCTTCACTACATTTTTGTATAGTTTATTTTCTATGTATATATGTATACACATACGAGTATATCATAGCTTTATCATTATATTATTATAGCAGTTTCAATTATGCAACATTCATATTGCAAAAATACTGACTGAACTGCACTTTGAAATGACAGGATGAGGAATATTAAATAAAAGCTTAATTAATGATGATTATTCAGTAAGACTGTGAATTTTTCATGATTGGAAATAATGTTCACCTTGAAGTTACCTGACATCGTAATATTTTGAGCAAAAGAAATCGAATCTAAATAGATTGAACAGAATAAATGTTTTTAATGATATTTCACTAGGTAGTATTACTTTAATCCGGGTTTCTGTACTTCTCCTCAAGAAGAATACTCCTCAAAAATACTTTTATATTTTTGGCTGAATGTCAGAGCCACATTAGAAACAAACAGTTTTTCAAAATGTATTTTTTAAAATATTTTTTTCATATATCGCCACACAAGAAAATTTAAAAAAAATGAGTCAAATTCCCGACCTGAAACAGTTCAACACTTACTGTTAAGCTGACGTTCTTCTTGCATAAGCTGGTGTTTCTCTCTCCATCCTTGATTCTTCCGTCTCTCTCCGTCACTTTGAGCCTCCACACTGTTGTTCTCCATGTTTTCATGGATGAAAATCAATCCTCCATTCATCTGGTAAGAGAGAATTACTGAACACGTTCACGTCCTTTCTTTTCACGCCTGCTTGTGTGTCAGTTTCAAACGCAGCTCCGACTTGTGCTTTTTATTTCAGCTCCACAAAAGAACAAAGTGGTTCAGAAACAGAAAACCCCAAACTTTCCTTTCGTCCCTGTAAATCTGATGTTGAGGTGTGGACTGAGTGTGAACTGTGTGGAACTGAAACCTGGAGGGTCAGCTGGAAAATAAAACTGAAAAAAAAAAAAGGACTTTCTTTTAGTTTTTTCTTTCGTTTCTGCAGGTCAACTGCCAGCTACCGTCTGAAGCACCGAGTGAGCCTTCAGGACGTCTGGCTTCAGGACTTCGAGGATGAGCCGGACGAGGAGGAGGGCGCGGTGGGGGACGTGGACCTGAGGCTGACCCTGCTCCTGGCCTGGGACCTCACCTTCTGCCTGGTGTGTTTCCGGTAAGGAGATGGATTCATACACAAAAATACAGACGCATGTTTAACTGGTGGAAGGAAAACTGGCTCATACATGTGCTTTCTTCTTGTTTAACTTGATCAAGAAAATAAAAATGCACCAATAAATGAAAGTTTCAGTTCTAGCCTCTCTTTCAGTACCGCCATTCATCTATTGGAGACGGTCTCACATGACTGTACGAAGGTCATGGTTCACCAGTCCATCACAGTGTCCGCTCAACATCTTTCATTTTTAATTAGTGACCTTTCCAGACGCTGACACTGAGTTTAGCCATTCAGACAGAATCGGGTTTGCTGTTTTCAGTGTTTGAGTGGGAACACTAGTATAGTGAGTAAATGTCGTTGCTCTTGGTTTATTGGTCTTCAGTACTTTTATTCCCGTCCTGTTGCCGTCAGGATTCGACTGAAATGCTGCCCGGAAGAGCTGAAATAACTGAAAACACTACGAGGATTCACAGAAAGTCATTTGATAGGAAAAACACTCTTCCAGGTCTGATTCTGCCTTGTCATCACATGTGAGGCCGTCAGTGGAGTCTGCAGGTCCACACGTAGTAAAAGGATCATCTGACCTGCTGTAAGTCAAAATAGAGAAGTGGCAAAGAGAAAGTCACTGCGGGCTCATCACAAGACAGATGGGAAGTGCGAGGCCTCATGTGAGGGGATAACCATCAGCTGACTGTAATCCTGCTCTTTACTGTAAAGGTGAAGTTCCTGAGAAGCGCTGCCTCACGGTCGTCTGGAGTGAGAGACTGAATGAAGTGTCATTGTGATGGTGACTGAATCTGTTGTGGCTCCTGATCAAAGGTCGTCAGCTGGGAAAGGCTTCGCATGCGGCAGACGTCTGCGATGATCGCCGACTCCCACATTTAAAGTAATCACAGTCAGATAATGAGGCCGTTTTCAGCCGGCATTGTCTTCCCAGAAGCTGCTGATCTGTGTGAGAGCGAGCTGCTGCCGTCTGATTGGATCTTGGCACTCCTGGAATGATTCAGTGTGTGTTTCGTGAGAGTGACACGTTTTTATCTGGCTCGCGTGAGCTCGGTCCTGGAAGATCAAAAAATCCGGCCGTCGCGCCGTGCACGTATCAACGTGGGAGTGTTTGTGTGTATCTGATTGGTACTGTTTCCACTGGTGGACGGCACACGCCGCAGCAGACGTAGTCTGGGAGGAGGAAGTGGAAGGTGTCTGCGTCGGGGCCCGCCGTGACGCCTCTTCCTGTTCCCGTGACGCTGTTTCCACCAGAGTTGATAAAGCGCCTGAGGCCGGCCTCTGCGCTTCATTCCTCCCTCTGTCACCAGTGCCGTTTCTCTGTGGATTAGTAGCTCACACCATGCTGTTATTTCGCCCACAGCTTGCCTGAGGTGAAAGAACGCTGGTCAGATACTCTTCACAGGTAAGGACAACCACACGGTTCATAAAGACACTGGATTACTGCTTTGGTATTTACTTCGGAGTCTCAGATAGATCAGGGGTGAATGCCGGAATAATTTGGGCTGCCGTGGAGGGCTGGGAAGATCTCTGCTCTGTCGAACTCTTATTAAAAACAGAGTTACTTGGTTTTAATGTGCTGACTCCCTGCTGTGCATCAGCCAAGTTCTTTTATTTCTTTGTATATTTTTTTTGTGTAATGATAATCTCTCGACAAAGTAAAGACGGATAAAGATACACCAACAAACCTGGACTTGGTACTCTGGAAAAATGATGGTGCTGCCTTGTATTACAAGCATAACAGATTTATTTATTAATGGATTTGTAATTCCCACTTAACCCTTTGGTTAAGGGTTGAGGATTCAAGGACTAGATGTTGATGATCTCTCAGATTATTTTACAAATGTTAGTTTTGAACAAACTATATTGAGGAGATATATAATCGAGAGGCGACCACAAAATGACTTGAATGTGAAAGTTTGAAGATTCCCACTCGACTGCATTTTGTTGTGATCACAGAAACATCAAAGAGGCGAGAGCGAGGTCTGGCTGCTCTTCTCCGCCTCCAGACGTCCTCATGAAGGTGTTGAGCGGCAGCATCGCTGTAAGTCAGCTCCCTCATCCAGCGTTGACTGGAAATCCACGCACCGGGGCAGATTTTAAACATTTGCTTGTTCTTTTTGTTTCCTCGCAGACTAAAACTCTGACTGGAGGTGGCATGGAACAATTGATCGAGTTTCCACTTGATGTAAGTAAAAAAAAAAACCCCAAACAAACCAGTTTCACTTGTTTTTCTGATGGGCTGTGTGTTTAAACGAGGCTGCATAGTTGAGGATCTAAATAATGATGCAGAAGATGATTCTTCAACGCATGTTGGAGTTTTTTTGAATGTTGCGAGTCTCGATCTGTCACATGTCGGAAGGCATGCATAGTGAGAGTGTGTGGCACTGAAAAAAAAGGAAAAGAGAAGTAACAGCTCCTCCCTTTTTCTGCTCTGGCTTACATAACCTTGTTCCTCTTGCATTATCATCACCACGTGGCGTTTTTCATTATTTTGTTGCCAGGGCGATGCAAAGATCCCGGCCCTGTCGAAGCAGTTGAATAATCAAGAGGAGAAGCCGACGCAGTCCGCTGGTGAGTTTTTTGAAAAGCGCAGATGTGTCGCGGCGGCAGCTGCTGCCGGTGGGTGGGCCCTGACGAAGTGTGCCATGAGCACAGATGAGACCAAAGACAATAACCACACAGGCAGAAAAAAAGGAAATCAGACCTCTGGTTAGAGTGAAACCCAGATCTCGACTGTTGCGTCTGTTTCTCGCGCTGAACTCCCGAAAGTTTAATGGAGCAACTTCTGCTGCCGACAGAAACCAAGTGGAAACTGGTGAGGAGGCTGCGGAAAGGCCCCAGCTTCATCAGCAAGGCGTGCCGGGCTGAGGCAGACAGCAGGACTCAGCTGTTTGGACAGGATCTCTGCAAGATCTGCCCGGACGACTGCTCGCTCCCCAAGCCAGTCACAGTAAGTGGATGTGGTGGTAGATTTATTCTCTGGGTGGGGGTGGGGGTGGGGGTTCTATTTTAACGTTGCAGAACACTGGTGCCACATTGGCTTAAGATCTAAATATGAAGTAGTAACACTTTTGACTGATAAAGATATATAAAGACTTACTAGCTGTTTCAGAAAACAATCATCCACCTCGCGCTACAGCTATGTTTTTCAACCACCTACTACTAGTTGAAATGAGTCAGAACATGTGCAGCGGGATCTGTGGGGAGGCCCCAATGTGGTGAGAGGCCACGCTGCTGTGCGACCTCCACGCTCCTACAACACACCTCTTGGTTTTGTTTCCACTAACAAATCTCCCCCCCCTCTCCCGTCCTCAGGAGCTGCTGGTGCTGCTCAGGAAGAAAGGCCCGACCACAGAGGGAGTGTTTCGCAAGCCATGCAACAACAAGAAGATGAGGGACGTCCGGGAGCTGCTGAACAGCGGCGCCGAGGTGGACCTGGACGATCAGCCGGTCGTCCTGCTCGTCGGACTCCTCAAAGTACGTTTTCTCTACATATTCAGTTTCACTGTCACACCCGATCTTCCTGATAGGAACCGTAATGACTGAACACGTTTCTCCTCCCGTTCACAGAGTTTCCTGAAGGAGCTTCCCGGCAGTCTGCTGCTGTCTGACCTCTATGATAAGTGGATGATCGCCTTGGACAACCAAGACACCGAGCAAAGATCTCTGGAGATCACTAAGTAAGAACCAGATACCTGCCAATAAGTCTAGCGTCGAGGTTCTCAACCTTCAGAGCTGTCTCTGCCCACTTTTAGCCCACAACATGAAAATTATAAACACAAGCAATTGACTTCTGCATACAGTTTAGGTACACTTCTGTGTAAACACAGATTTCTTACAGTTTATTTACGCTCACAGAATAAACGGTTAAATTTGGGGCATTTTCATGAATGGTGCTGCGGTTGGAAGCTGAATGGGGTTTTTCTCGGTGTGGAGTTTTGCAGATCTTTTCCAGTGTCCTCTATCAAATTTCACTTCCCCTTTTTCAGTCTGATGTCTGTTTGAAAAAAAGGAAGAAAGTTTGACCCGCTAAAAAAAAAAAAAAAAAAAAAGAGCGCCAAGTTAATGTTCTTCCTGTTTGTTTTTGTTTTTTTCCTCCTTCCTCTTTTTGCCGCCCCTGAATCAGGGTGGTGGATGATCTGCCGGGTCCCAACAAGCTCCTCCTGCAGCATCTAGTCTGCGTCCTCCATCACATCCTCGAGAGCGCCGACACCAACAAGATGGACGCCCACAACCTGGCGGTGTGCATCGGGCCCACGCTGCTGCAGCCGGACGACACGCCGCTGGATGAGCAGCAGGAAAAGATGAAGAAGGTAGAGAATCTGGTTATGATGAAGCGCTCTCGCTTTCGGTGCTTCGAAGCTTTGTGCTTCCGGGTGCAGAAAACCTCAAAAGGTTTCAGAAACTCAGTGTTTGTGTTTACTGTCAAAACAAAAAAGAGCTGATCCGGATTTTGGATTTTTCTTGTTTGCAAATGTCTGCTGGAGAGAAGTAGAGCTCTTCACATGGTAGTTACATGCTTTTAATTTGAAATCCTTGCTAAGCTTTTATTTATGGTCTCCAAATGTCTGACAACAGTCGCTTACTTTCTTTCGTCAAGCTTCTGCTTGACCCTAACATGTTTCCTGCTTTGAAATAAAGCCGATCTAGAAAAACTGAAACTCTTCAGAATGTAATTTTCACTTTTAGCATCACTCAAACCTTGATAATATTTTTGATTTGACTCATTGTGATTCATTTTTTCCGCTGCAGGCCACAGAATTAACTCAGTTCCTGATTGAAAATTATAAGATCCTCGGAGAAAACATCCCGAATCTGCTGGACACTGATAACGGTAAATACACAACTCACTCACATCATTACAGATATATTCGTTTCAACGTCTTCCACATAATTTCTTCTAAGCTTTCCAACTTAATCAGTCTGAATTATGAGCTTCATGTTATGCAGACGTAGAGGGACTAATGCTTTTCTCGTTGCTTCACAGACTCGCTGTCCTCGCAGCATCAGGACTCGGCGTACGACAGCACCGACCCGGACGGAGACGGAGAGGCAGGAGGGAGCAGACACGAGGAGTACGGCTCGTCCTCCTCGTCGTGCTCTCTCAGCCCCTCGTGGATGTCCGACGGTGCCTCGAGCACGAAAGCGTCGACCTTCAACCGCCGCTGCTCCGAACCCATCATCCTCTTCTCGGCGGACACGGAGAGCCTCTGCAGCCACGCCCGGAGCCACGAAGACTGCTCCGTGGCGAGGCGGGACTTGGACGGGCTGCCTCTGAAGAAGCAGATCTCCGACGACTCCTTCCTGCTCCGACGTCGGGGGGCCGACTCGGTTCTGTCGTTCCCCAAACTGAGCAGCAGCTCCAACATGGACCCTCTGCCCTTCATGGGCAAAGACTGCTCCTGCTCCTCCCTGGAGAGCGCCGCCTCCAACCAGTCGGACGGCTCGGTCTTCACCAGCTCTCCGGCGGCGTCACCGGGGTCGTCCAGACGGATGGAGCCCGCCACCCGGCCCTCAGAGGGGGCCGAGGCCGAGCAGGACGTTGCCAGACCGCATGAGAAGCGGCGCTCGCAGTCGCTGAGGGCGGCCGCCAAGGTCCTCATGAGGACTCGGAGCTTGGGAGGCTTCAGCAGGAGCAGCCTGAAGAAAGACTGTCAGAAGGAAAAGCCCTTCCCCTGCGAGACCCTCAGGGAGGACTTCCAGAGCGAGGCGGAACCCCTGGCCGAGCTCCTGCAGAAGCCCCGCCCCCTGTCGGCCGTCGAGGTCTTCAAGCACGTGGACAGCAAGCGGCCGTCCAGCCCCCCGTCGTACGAGCAGGCCATGCAGGTCGCCGGTCTCCCCCCCCACTACCACACCATGACGGTTCAGGACGCCGTGGAGCTGGAGAGGAGGTCCCGCCCCTCCTCCGTGAGCTACGACTTCCGGTCCGGCTTCGGTCCAGACTTCGGTGCGGCGGCGCACGGCTCAGCCGACACGGAGGAGCGGCGGCCTTTCCGCCAGAGAGCCATGTCCGAGAGCGTCTCAGCGGGCCGCCACGAGGCCGTGTCGCGAAGGTGCAGCCACCCCGTGTTCGAGGAGTTCTCCTACGCCAAGGAGTCGTACGTGTGAACTCTGTCTGCACAAAGCAAGACTCAAACTGTAGAAGTGGAACAGCACGCTTCCTCCGAGTTCCTCCTCTTCGGGGCCTTCAGAGGTTCCACCTCTCCGAACCGTCTCGCCAGTATTTCTTGACGTTCAGCAGCTGTGTTGAAGAGACTTGGAAAATTGACTTATTTAGCACCTTCTGCCACCTCTTCACACCATAAGTCCACATTTTCTCCACTGAGAGGTGTAAACACACCTTTAGGAAGCAGCAACAGAGTGAGATCAGTATCGGACTCCTGACGACCCACGGCCCCAGCTGAGCCACAGCCACCCCCAGTCCTTCCATCGTTCCACTTGTGTGCCATGCTCATGGTCGCACGTCCCCAGTAGTGCCATTAAGAGTACGAGTATTAAATGAACACGATAGATATTTAGTCTATCACAATGAAGCTATGCTCACAGAGTGACCCATGCTGCCACTTTGTCTTGTATAGAGCGTGATGTCTGTGTTTCTCTATGTGCACTTTACCGTGCGTCGCCTTATTCTTTCACTACACAAGAGCACTTTTCTGACCATTAATGATGCTTTCTTTTTTAAACTGCGTTGTAAATAAAGTGAGATAATAATAGTGTCTGATGTGTGATCTTTTTTTCTAAAAAGCTTTTTAAGAGTTGATAATAACGTTCGGTTTGATGGACAAGAAAAACTCTCCCGTCAAATCATTAGGGGACAAATTAACGGAGGAAAATAAAGGAGAAAACCTTCATCTTTGCTCGATGTGTTGCCTAAGTGCAGATGAAGGCTTTCAATGAGAGAACAGTGTGTTCTGTTGCACAAAAAAGAAGGAAACCAGACGCAGTCACATGGACGGATTTGGTTTTTCTCTGAATTACTGTTCCTCTTGTCTGCGACCGACTGCGCAGTGTATGCCACCCGCGGCTCACTTCCTTTCTAAAATGTTTGTTTCCTTCCTTTAAGAAGCACTGAATGATTAGTACAAAAATTTCTACAAAAACAATGTCATGAAAAAGTTCATTGTTTTTTCTCTCCAATTTTGAAATGTTGAAATCCAAGTATTATATATATATATATATTCACTACACATACAGTGAATATTTCAAGCCTTTATTTTTTGAAATTTGGGTCATTGTGGCTCACAGATTATTATCACAGATATTGTGAAAAAGGGAAGTCATGGTGTCACGCCCCTAAACATCTCATCAGCTCAAAAAAATGTTTCTTTAACCATGAAATGGTCTCATCTGGGTCTGAAAGCTACACCATCATGGTCTGAGCTGCAGGTCCACTGTGTTTTCTGATGTTCACAGTCAACCCAGGCGCCAACCAGGAAACTTCTCCCTTGGTTGAAAGTGTTTAATTCCTGGTTTCTTTTGTTTAAAGTTTAGGAAAAGATTTGTTTTGTTTTTAAACTTTGCATTTAATACCAGGGTCCAGTTAACGCTGATATTTCGATTTTCTGCAGTATTGTGCAGAATACATGTGGATTAGTGCATGCAGGCCTCATCTGCGTCGGCGATGCTCTGGTTCAAGCCTAAATTGTGACGTGGCGAGAACTGAGCGAAATGAGTCAACTCACTGCTTCAGGTTTGAGGCGATTGGTTTGGGTAAACCCTAACTCTAGCCCTAAACCCTAACCCTAACCCTAACCCTAAAAATAAACCCTAACCTTAATCCTAAACCCTAAACCCTAACCCTATGTATGTTGGAATGCATCAGGTATTTGGAAAAAAAAGCAAATTTGTGTCATTTGTTTGCTTTATTTGCCTAATTAGTAAGCAGAAATCTGCAAAAATGGACATTTTTACCTACAAATCCACTGTTTCCTCACCGAAGACACAAAAGCAAAGTTTGAACATCATAATGACCGTTTTCTTTGATCCGTCCAAGTCTAGAAGTGAGGAAAATGTTGCATAGTGTTATTCTTTACGTCACAGACATTTAGATATTATTCTTTAAACTATTAATTGTGTTTGAGAAAATCCTCGATATGAACACTTTCATCAGTCTGGAACCATCACCATTATGATGTTAAACAGTCCTGTAGTTTAAATCTGAATTATTTTTTTATTATAATTTCCTTTTGATGCTTCTCATATTCCCCACCACTCAAGAGTTCTGTTCTTTGAAAATCTGTTTTCATAGCACGTTTTTGTCCTGCAGCTCTCTCTTGTTGAGCTCTCTTCTTCACTGAAGGACGCTTTACTTGGTCGTTATGGACAGAAACACGCCATCTTCACCCTCACATCATCAGATCTTTTTCAAAATAATCAATCTTCTTTTTTATGTGTCTGTTCTATAGCTTTGTGTGTTGACGATCGATCGACTGTGTTTTTTATGGGTCCATGTATCGCTTCACCGTGCACATCCAGAAGATGGGTGTACACTGCGCAGTGGTGAACTGGTTAGTACAAGTTTGACTCAGCATGAGTCACTCACTCACCCTGAGCATGAGCTGGTTTATTCCAGTTAATCTGATTTCTTGCCGAAGTCTAATAACATATGTTCAACTTATTCTTAAACAGTCAAATTCTCTTTCAACTTTAAAAAGAATAAGCCAGAGATACTCTTACTGTGAAGAGACACACTCCTCACATTTATATATATATATATATATATATATATATATATATATATATATATATATATATATATATATATATATATATATATATATATATATATATATATATATATATGTATATATATATATATGTATATATATATATATATATATATATATATATATATATATATATATATATATATATATATATATATATTTTATTTTATTTATTTATTTATTTTTTTTTTTTTTTTTTCCCCACTCAGGACGATTTGCTTCCTGGATGTTCTAACTGCCTCAAGTAGAAGCAGTTTTCCTGTGATTGGAGCTGCACATTGTGTTCTGGAGCAGAACGCACAATAACACACTCCAAAGTCATTTCACGAAAGCAGCCATCCTGATTCCTGACTTTATTCTTTAGGTTTGGAAATATTGTTTTTGAGCTTCAAGTCTTACAGGGATTGTAATGAAAGCAGGCTGAGCAGCAGACGTGGAGGGACACTAAACATTTTAACTCAAGTAAAATTGTAAGTTACTTCCTGAATTGCTCTGTATGACATATATCCAACTCTGACATGGTATTGGCTTATTGGCCGTAAAAATGTAAATTAATATTAAAGGAAACAAAAAGGGAAAAGAGGAAATTACATGCTGTAACTTGGACTAAAAGGTGAGTAACTTTGCACAGAGCGATGAGCGTGGACAAATTACACTAAGTTGAATAATTGCGTGTAGATTCAAGGTGAATGAGACCATATAGCTGGAAAAATGCAAAGTACATAAAAATACGCTTCTACATTTAAAATATATTAAAGAAGTTACACAACTATGGGTACTTACATAGTTATTTGTACAAATACAAGTACGTACACAAACAAATCAGACTTCATTTCTAAAGAAGCAGAGTGGATTAAGTATTGTAGATTGGGTGGGATTTCAGATTACATATTGTGGATACTTGAGTATGAATAAAATTACACCTGGAATGTAGTCATAAAAACATTTACCAAAAATGTGACATGACACGTCAACTTAACTGTAATGTAATGGTGTGGAATAAAATCCTTCACTGCATTACGCTTTAAAAGGATTGAATTCTAGTACTTCTAAGTAGATCCTGCTGCAGTAAACACGTGTGTAAGTACCTGAAACACTACTTAATGAGAGTAACGCCGTGCTGTTCATGACTCCCTCGTGATGGTGATGTGTGTAAATGTGCTCGTTGCGTAACGTCTCTGCTGTGAGGCAGCACTAATGAGAAGAGGCTAAAACGGAGCACTTTTACCCTTTAATAACGCGTAACCACTTGTGACAGCTCCGGCACCAACAATGCAGCGGCGGAGGAGGAGTGAACCCCCTCCACCCTCCCCCCACTCCACCCTCACAGCTGCCCCCCTGCTTTGATTGAGACAGTCATTAAAGATCACGGACACATCGGCCGAGCTGCAGCGTGCTTTCTGTTATATAACCAGGCTTTATTTAGACACTGCTGCTTTATCCTCACAGGATCTAATCTCTGACACGGAAGCGACACCTCGCCAGTCACCTTTGTGCAGCGATGCTTCAGCGCTGGTGGGCTGCTTCCCTCTCAGACGGTTTCGGGGGGAAAAGAGCATGATCTCTGTGGTTTGGCTACAGTCACAACCAAGTTTCTACCGTCGGTTCTGATTGAACTGCAACACAGAACACGGCGGTTCAGAGAGACGTGGAGTAAAGGAGAAGTAATGTTAAGCATGTTTAAGTAATCACACTGCCAAATACGAATGACTAAAGGCATGAACTTAAAATTAGGCTTCAAACTCGTGAGTGTGTGAGCAGCACTGTGTCAGACTGTGGGGGTGTGTCTGAGCTAAACCCGCTGAGTAGTGAACTGCTCAGTGGGTCAGAGTCTGGCCCGAAGCGCTGCGGTGCAGACTGCACAGCTCGGTGTATCCACGGGGTCTGCGGTGAGAGTTTGTAAAACTCCTGCCTGTAAAGCTCTCACTGCAGAGGCGGGCGCGGCCCGTGACCCTCGCCTCTCCTTTGCATTGCAGCTTTTGATAACTCTGTAGCGCTGAGCAGCGGGGAGAAACCGCAGTGTGTAGTAAGTGTTAGGCCCGAAAAATTCCAGTAACCGCTTTTTAGCAGGTGCTCAAAACCAAATCTCAGAAATTGCTCTAATTGTTATGACTTTGTTTGCAGCTTCAATACTTCAAATAAATTGATCTCTGTGTCTCCTGAGTCCTTTAGACAGTAATCCATGACGGAACGAACGGACTGACATCTAGACCCAGCAAATCATCACAGACACGCTGTCCTGACACTTGTCTGTTCCGAGCCCTGACAGCTGACAGCTGACCTCTGTGCTCCAGTCATTCTGTCCCTCGCCAGTTCGCCTCCTTCATGGCCTCCAGAGCGGCGTCGCCTGCCTCCACGCCTCCTCCTCTCACCGAGCCCGGCCCGGGCCGTCAGGAGCCACGGCCGTGAGAGGAAGGCGCTGTCATGGTGAATATTTTCTGTTTCCTGTGTTATTTTGAAGTTCTTATCTGATTTCCCCTCCTTGTGTCTGATTGCTGCTGCCTTTCGAGTTTCACTCCTGTCTGAGTGTGTGATTGTTGCCTTTTGCCCTCCTGTGTTCCTTTTGTTCCCGTCGTTCTGGAGTCTAATTTGAAACTATAAGACATTTTATAATATTCTGAGATGAGGCTGCAGTGAGGACCATTTCAGGTGTTAGATTGAAAAGTGAAAAGCACATGACTTGCTTTTGTCTCTTTTACATCACACACACACACACACACACACACACACACACACACACACACACACACACACACACGCGCTGTTTAGCTAGAACCTTGAAGATCAGCCTCAGTCTGACTCACCTTTACACTCCTTCAGGCAGGAAGTGGTCCCTGCATCTCTCTGGCAGTCAAAACTGCTGCTGCCTGTCAGAAGAGATGAAACAGAAGATACCTTCATGTAAACGCCTGATGGCCTCTCTTTTTTAGACAGTCTGTCAGTTAGTTTGTTTGGTAAATCTGGTTCATGTAGCACTCTTCACAGATAAAGCAGCAAAGCACTTTATGATAAGAGACAAAGAAACATAATTCAACATAAAACACGGAGTTAATTAAAAGCTTCTTTGTATAAAATTGTCTGAAAGATCAACTCTGACGAAGGCTTTGTTTTCATCGTGCCTCAGATTGATAAAGACCATATGCTCTGGACAAAAAACAGATTATTGTGATTTTATGTGATCTGAAGTCACTTTGTCTTAAGTTACTGACTTTATTTAGCTTAGTCCCATGAATGTAAAGAAAATACACCTGAATGCAACATCATTATTTACTTTTTTTTAACATTTACTTTAAATCATAAACCAGCTGTAAGTCAACAGTTAGAGAACATTTCCGTCTGCTAGACCTCTGTGTTTATCGTTTCTGTTGCAGAGAGACATGTGAGATGTTTTTTTTCTCCTACTGAGATGTTTCAAGGAATTAACACAATCAGAGACTGACAAGATTCTCAGAACCTGAACTCCTGTCCTCTGCTGCTCTCATCCAGAGCATAAACATTGTTTTAGCGCCATCTAGTGCTACTTGTTTAACATTACAGGAGTCGCAGCTGCCCTGCTGATCATCGTCCTGTCAGTCACAGAGAGGCAGAGTTTTTCCTTTGAAAATTATAGATACATTGTGAAAAATGTGGAATTTACTTAAAAGAAAAAGAGAGGTTTGTGTCAGAGACGTGAATACAAATATTTAGCAGCTCTGGATACCTGGACTAACATTCAGAGTAGTTTGCTTTACCCATTTGCATCTGAGGTGCATCACTTCATACGCAGTTCATTTAGCAGCGCCAACATTCAAATGTGATGTTTTACATTCTGTGTGATTATTTGACCATGATGGATCTGTTACATTGTATTGCTGCTCTGGTTGCTACAGTGTGTTTCACTCTGTAAATCAACTTAACAAAGGGAAATTACAAGTTCCTGAACTTTCAGTATTTATTTCACTTTTACTTTCTACAGTCAACCATAAGTATCTGTACTTTCTCTTGCTCACAGACAAGAAATGACCTTGTCCCTTGTGTCAATAATTGTAATGAAAATTTCAGTTTAAATTTCCTAGCAGTATCTGATAAGGTATTCACTCTGGTGAACTCTGGTATTATGATAAGTCGTAGTGTGTACTTTTCCCATAATATACATTACATTTTACAACTAAAGTACTCAATAGTTTGTGAACAGAATATTTGGATTACTTCTCTGGTGAAAACTGTTGCACATGACTTTTAAATATTTTTTAAATAACTAATAGGTTTTTTCTGTGAGTTTCTTCTCATCTGTATCATAATGATGGCGGTGTGAGCAGGTAGGATGAAGCAGCCGATGCGGTTGGAGGTAGAAGAAGGCAGGTCTGTCACCTCGCCCATCACTTTTATGAATAGTGAGAAGAAGGAGGCCTGACCTCAGATATATACGGCTCTATTTTAATCCCCTCGCCTGATTGGTCAGCTCCACTCTGGCCACGCCCCCTTGCTCCACAGCTCTTCCTGGATTGAGCAGGCTCTGTGAAGTGTGTGCAGTCATGCAGGTTTCATTTTTTTAAGTAATTGAACAAATAAACATTCAGTTAAAGTTGACAGTTCAGCAGTGTTTCGGTGAAAGTGATTTTGAATCTGAGTCAAGTGTTCAGTTTTTAAAGCAAAAATCTGTTAATATGATGAAGAATTTCATCACTAAAGTGAACATAAAAATGTAGAGCAGCACGATGACAGGATTTCACTTGTATTAGAATCACTGTATCTATTTTTAAGTCAAATATTTAGTCATATACCCGGAACAACAAGAATCCAAAAGAATAGGTGGGGAAAGACCCGCCTGTATAAAAAGCCCCTGAAATGATAATAGCTGTGAAGATTTATAGTGGGGCAGTCCCTGCCACTGCCCCCAAGCTTCCTGGATATATGTGCACCAATTAGCATGAAAAGACAATACAACCTTTACCTGATAAAGATATGAACACTGGTTATTATACTTTATATTTTCCATGTGATCATTCTAAAATAATGCGTTGCACCACCTGAGCTTGTAGGAGAATTCCTGAATTTCAAGTTGTACTTCTTGCTCAACTTATAGCATTAAATCCAAATTTGCTGAAACTTTCAGAACTTGCTAAAATAGTAAAAGCAACTGAAGTAATGTAAATAGTTCTGAATGCATAAACATCTGAAATAGCATGGGTTCTTGTAAACTTCATAGCATTATTAAAGCATTTGATTGAAAATTATTTGGAAAAAAAAAATACATTTTTCGCCTTATAAAGGGTTGCAAAGCTCTGGATGAGTCCAACACTTCCTGCTCACATTACTGTCCGGTCTGGGATTGGATTTCATTTTTTTTTACAATGCAAACAGGGGTGCAGGTGAGCAACTGAGTAACTGATGCTGAACTGCTGCCAGCAGATAGAGACGCTCCCATCCCGGTGCGCCCTGCTGCCTGCGCCCCGGCGGAGGCTCAGCTGAGCGCCATATTGCGCTCCGCTGAGCAGACAAATACAAGAAAGGAGGGAAAATCTGCGGCTGGCGGCCCTCCTACCCCCCACCACCACCTTCACTAGTTCCGGTAAGAATCCACCTGAGCTGCTCTGCAGGTCCGCCACGCGCCTTCAGCTCCCAACTACAGGGAAGACATCTTCTGCACTTTTTTCTTCAAAGGAGGCAAATCTCCCATCAACAGGTGCCTGCAGGATTACTGAGAGGAGGATGCACGTGGCTGGTGCGCGCGCGTGCACAGGCGCGCAGTCATAACAGAGGAAGCAGCTGTTTGCGCCTGTGTGTTACTACATGCACACCAAGTTTATTATTATTTTTTTTTTAATTCCTTAAACGTGTTTATCATGTGGGTGAAGACACGCGGCGCGCTGACAGGAGGCGTCAGGCTGCGGGACGTGCGGGATTATTGATGAAGGTGTGAGAATGAAAGTCAGAGGCGGGCGGAGACTAATAAATTCATCACAGGCAGGAGGGAAGTGAGGCAGGTTAGGCTCCAAACAACCTGCAGAGTGGCTCAACCACTCAAACCCGTCAAGGTAGGACAGGCATGAAGGACATCCGGTGGTACTCTTCAAAATAAAACCCTCCTCTCGACTTCAAGTAGCTGAATTGAAAGATTCGGAAGAAAATTAGCCATTTATAATTAAACGTGCTTGTTTATTTGACATGAAAGGATTGAGAACAGTCTGAAAGTACAAGCTAACATGGTCCTATGTAGTAATGTGTCCAGACAGTCTGTTTTCAGGCAGTTTCTAGATCTCATCACACATACTGTTATATTATGCTGAACATGCACTCAATCAAAACTTTTTTTTACTTTTCAAGTTCAGTGAGAAATGTGTCTAATTTAGAAACTATTTTAAGTAATAAACGTGTCAGTTAGTCACTTTTTTACTCTACAACAAATCTGATTTTGTTACATAAGCCCACATCATTGTTTCTATTTACAAATTACACCTCAGAGTTTATTTTTTTCTTTTTTTTTTATTTCTTTTTTCCCAAATCTTCCAATGTATGCTTCAAACCTCATTAAATTGGAGATTTTGGAGAGTTTCAACTGTAATTTGGTGTTAAAGAGCATTTCAAGACCTACTTTTTTAATGCTTGTGGTTTTCTTTAGGGTCAGTCTTTAAAAACACTCAATGGAATTGTCATCAGATGGTGTAAAAACAAGGTATGAAATCTTGTTCTCGTGTGTGTGTGGAGCTATATACAGCCGGAGTGCGTGGTGTGATGATTTGGGAAAAAAGCGGAAAAATATTTCGTGTGAGGAAATATTTTGTCCAGCAGACTCTTATTTTGAAGGCTGGGGCCGGTCGCTCTCGTGCTCTGCGGGCGACTTGTCGCCACCTTGTCGGCAATTTGTCGGTAAATTGCGGGTTTCGGCGGTGATTCATGCTGATGACTGTCGCTCGCAGGAGTGTCGAGCTGCTCTCAGCGGCTTTAAGAGGCGCGAGAGGCTGAAACCCGTTTCTCCTCTTTTCTCTCCGTTCAGGAAGGCGCACCGAGGAGCGCGCGCGGACTTCAAGCTCTCTTCTCTGGAGAAAGAAAGAACAACTCCTTTTATTTTCATCTCTCTCGTTATAAATATTAATTAACAGCTCCTCGCGCAGAGCCGGGAAAAAAGACAGAAAAATGCCCAAAGCGGTAAGTACACGTTTGATTTGTGGATATTTTTTTACACACAGTTTACTAGAGCTTCCTGAAATCAGAATATCATTCAACATTTAATCATTTATCAGACAAAACATCCAAGAATAATAAATATCTGCTATTTTTATATTACATTGATAGGACTTTATAAAATATTCGAGATTTAACGCAGCAATGAGATCTGCTGTTAATGTTTTGTGTTTTCCCACAAAAAAGACAATGGAAATATATCACCAACAAGGCAAACACTGAGCTTTATAAATCCACAATGCAAAACACTTCTAGTTTTCACTCCTTATTCTTGACAGGGAAACGTTCCGAAGGAGTGTGTGTTAAAGGGAAATGCCACTCAAATCACATGTCCATGTGTCCTGAGGGTGTCCCACTTGTATGGGAGCAGCTTGCACCACAGACACAAGGCTTGGACCTTTATCTATATATTGTCAGAGATTTATATCATACATCTCAGAGGGTCTCAGTCCAGACCGAGCTTCAACTCCTTCGGCGGCCCCGGCCCTGCTGGCCTCAGCCCCAGCATCCTTCACTGGCCCTTGAACCGGACTGGTACCGGCCTCGCCCCCTGGCCCCTGGCTTCGCCTCTGGCCCTGACCTCCATTTTTAACTTTCATGCAGCACACTAATGTGTCACACCTCGTCAGAATGTCTGGATGAATTCTGAACTCACTAATGTTTTTCTCTATATAGAACACCCCATAATCAATATTCAGCTACTCTGAATTATAACTATCTGGTAGATCTTTATTTTAAAGGCTTATGTTACATTTTAACCATTACTCTATTACACATTAATTAGGTTAAAACACTTTTCATTAAGTAATTAATAGTTTTATGGTAGACTTAGTTCTTTTGATTAGTGAGCAGTCATGCTGGTTAAACTCATCTCCCTGACCCACAGATGTTTCCAGCTGCTTGAGGCTTTGTGGCATTGGTACGCGAAGCCTTGCCCCACACTTTGAAAACCACTTTTTGGGATTAACTGAAAGCCTGCTGTACTAGTTGGCTACTTTTTATTGGCAGTATGTGCCAGATCTCTATGGCCAATCTGCTACTGTCATAGTTTTTGCACTGAAGCTCATTCTTCAAGTTGAATGATTACAGAAACAATTGAGTTATAAAAATGTCAAGAAATTCAAAAAATATTGGTTTTCCTCTTCTTTTCTATGAGTCTTTTTCAGCGTACCCAAATTGTAAACTCCTGTGTTTTGTTTTCATTTCAACCAGCCTGTATTTTTAGTCTGACTGGGGTTCTCCTGACTCACCAGGCCCCACCCTGCCGACGCTCACATCTCTGCCATCTCACTGTTTGGAAATTTCTAGAAGGCACGTGTACTAGAGTCTGTGGCGTCGACTCAAACCAGCATTTTTCTTAACAGGACTTCACATATAAGGAAAAAAAAAAAAGAGTGAGAACTGGCTTCTGTTTTTATATTGAGGCCATGACGGAAACATGAGTTGCAGCTGAACAGAGTGGTATTGTGATAACAATGACTGAAGCCTCCACCAGCGTCATAAAGTGTGTTGTGGGTTTGTTTGGAAAGGCCTCGGGGTTGTCATGAGAGTCGCCGTGGAAGTGATTTCATGGACGTCTGATGGCAGCACCAGCTTCGCTGCATGCATTTTCTACACAAAAAAAAAAACAAAAAAAAAAAAAACAATTTTCATTGGCTATTTTCTTGAGTGACTCCAGCTTTATGACAAAAGTCTGTTTTAATGAAGCCGGCTTCTTAGTTTTGGTTTAATCCCGCAGGTGCTGACTCTCACTTTTCACATCAGGCTTTGGTGAAAACAGTGAATTTGCATTAGTACTTGAAAAGTGCGACGAAGCACATCAGACCTGGAGGCAGAAGCGTGTGGGCGAGCGGAGCAGGCAGGACGGTGCGATGTGAGGAAGCAGCGCTCTCCTCTGCATTCATTCTCATGTTAATTTCAAATCGCTTGTTTTGAGGTGAAAATGCACAAATGGTCAATAGAAATTCAAGAAATACAGCAAATTGTCACATAAGAGATGTTGGAACATTTGTGGTACAAAGATGTCTGAAACAACGAATCAATATAACACTTTAAAATAGGTGTTGTAGCCAATCTGTTGATTTTCATACTGTTGTTATTTATGGATTAGTTCTGGCACTTTATGCAAATTAGAGTCGTGAGGGCTGGAGGTTCTCCCAGCTGGCACTGAGCATCAGACATCGGTATTTAAAATAGATTTATAATGACACAAGCTGATGAATTTGATCTGCTTTGCAGCAAAAAAGAATCTATAATTCCTTCAAAAATCAAGTTTTTCTTGAAATATTTAACAATCTTTCTTGATCTGTTGAGAATCAAGCTGCTACGTTTGAATTTGCTCTTTTTATCTTTCATCCATCTTCGATATGACTTTATTTAGCTCAGGGTTCGATATACAGAGAGAAAGACACTTACATGTACACCTATTGCCGCTTCAGAGCCACCTAAAAAAGCCATAAAGTCAGGTTTTCAGACGACGGGAGGAAACTGGAGTACTGTGAGAAAGTCCCAGCAGGCACATGGAGAACATGCAAACCCCAGCCTCACTTTCTAGCTGTGAGGTGGGAGTGCTAACCACTTCAAATGTGTCCAAGAAAGGAATCTTCTGATCTTTAGAGGACACTCCTGTTCACTTTGTCCCTAAAAACTTGCAGCAGTTTTTGTAACAGGAGTTTTTCTTATGAGCGACTAGAAAGAGAATTAAAGAGTCCGACACAAAAGCCTTCAGGTTATCTGAGATGTAACACTTCAAACGTTTGGCTTCACATCAAATATTCCAACATTGTGTTTATACAGAAGAGTGTCGCTTCTTTTAGCTATAAAACAACCCGAGCTGAGGAATCTGGAGCAGATTGGAGGAGCGGTGAAGACTCCTGCATTGACGCTTGCGTGACTCAGGTTTCGCCCGCCTCAATGACACATTGTCAGAGGTAAACGATAGCGATCCCCGGCTCTCCCGTAATCCCACAGTCCCGGGCCGTGACACAAACCACACAAGGCGCGGCCGCCGCCAACATGGATGGGTGTTTCCTCTTCAGGTCCGTTTCCATTGTAGCCGTTTTTTAATCATTGATAACCCAATTCAACCTGCAACTCCCTGAAGGCGTGATTCATCGATGTCAGCTGACTTTACGTCTTTGCACCCTCGTTCTCGACCCCTTCACCCTGTTTTGAACAAACAGAAAACTTGGCTTCAAAGCTTTTTTTCTTCATCTCCATCGTTCTTGAATGGTTGCTTTGGTCTCTTATGGCTCTGTTGTTATCTGAGAAATCTGCATAGCAACTCCTCTGTGTAACACGCACTGCTGAAGCCACGCAAACTATGCAGAAGGTTAAATATTGAATGGTCATCGGCGGAGAGAGCGGCTCACTTTAGATGTATCGGAAGGAAATAGCTTGAATTCTTGAGCAGGGCTGGCTCCATTGATTAGCTGACGGAGCAGCACCTGAGTTTAGTGAGTCGGCGCTCAGCCAGGGCCTGCGCCGGCTTCTCAGACGCCCCGGGCAAGGCCGACATGAGCGCCCCATGGTAGTGTCGCGGAGGGTCCCCTTGTTGTTGAGCGGGGGGGGGCGAAGCCAAGCAGTGCGCTGCTCAAACGGGCCGTCGCAGCGGCGCACCCTGGCCGGCGCCCCTCACGGCGTCAGGCGCCCCCTATGGCTCGGCGCCCTGGGCAAGTGCCCCGGATGCCCAGCCTAATCGCCGGCCCTGCGCTCAGCGATACATCAACACAAGTAAACACGTTCCTCACTTAAATAGGGACACAGAAATGTTAAAAGTGGTCACTGCAGTAAGTGTTTGATCCATACTGGTAGACTTCACTTGGCTCTTTTTCTCACTGGACAGTCTTCAGGCTGCAGCCGGGACTTTAACCAGAGTCCCTCACGCTCAGGGTGAAGATTAACCTGATGCACCATCTTGTAAAATCTGTTGAAATGTAGCATACTTACCAAAGTTAGACGGATTTCATCATTCCCAAACTTAGAAACTTTCCATATTTTTGAAAAACAATATCAAAGATGCCTTTTTTCCCCTTTTACCTTTTCGGACTGTAATTTGAGGATCCAGTTATTTATTGCTGAGTTCCCAGAATGATGTCAATAACTGTGTTTACACACAACAACATTCTATTAGACTGCTAGGCTTTTTTTTTCTGCCCCACCCCTGCTCTTATGTATTATCCAGTTACACCTGGCTCACAGCCCCTCCCTCAGATCTCTGTTTGGAAATTTCTGGTAACAGGAAACTTACAGAGTGTTTTAACATTAATATGTCACTAGTTTCCTTTATAAGAATAGGTGTACATTATTTAATGCCACTGTTTGCTAGACTTTTGGCTGAAAATGATTGAGTATGCTAGAAAATGACCCCAAACTGAAGACTGGAAACTGAGACAAATGGCTTTAGCACGGCTGCTGATCTCGATATAAACTGTGTCATGTAGCTTCCAGGCTTTATGTTGAGCTAAACTAATATTCCCTTCATATACTGGCCGAAGTCTGCACCATTGATTTTTCTCACCCGACTCCCCGACAGAAAGCAAATCATTGTTCTTCCTAAAAAGAGACAGGAATAGAGCTGTGTTGCCACAGTACTTCAGAGGACTGTTTTTACCTTATAGCAACATCTGAACTGTAAATATGTAGCAAAAAAACATGAGGCTACCTCGGCAGAGACGAGAAGCTAACACAGATTCCCAGTGGAAAACATATCGACTTTCTTTACCTGTATGAATGTCTTTCACAAGATAAACAAGGTGGAAAAGTATTGTGAAGGAAGTACAAGAGCTTATACACTCTTTTTTTTCCAGATCCCATCCTAAATGAATCTATTAGCTAATCAATTGTCTGGATGAATCAGAAATGTGATTGATGTTTCCTCCTAACAAACATGAAACAAACCTGCGTTTTTCCTCAAATCTCTTTGGAAAGAACTGGAAGCAAGGAGAAATTGCTGGCTTCAGCACAGAGCCTTTATGCTAAGCTAAGCAAATAGTTTGAACCATCCAGGCATGTGTTTAATCTTCTGACCTGACCATAAAACAGAAAGTAAACCGGCGCTCCTCCCTGAAACCTTCCATGAGCTTTTTGTGTGTTTGACTGAAACCGCCTGAGTCTTCACCACGTTTCCATAGTCCCTCTGTTACTTGTTGTTTCCTAGTGACCGGCACTTTGTGCCGTCCGCGGCGAACGGAGGACGTTTCTGTGCTCTGTGTCATAATAGGAGGTTGGGTTTTGGAAACCAGATCTTCACAGCTGCGGCGGTTGACTCAGTGTGAAGCCGGGACACAAACGGTTAACGTGAACCCCTGTACTTTCCTCTGACTGAAGCTGCTCACTGTGGAACTCTGGGTCTCTGCCCGGTATATTTTTAGAAATACGTGTCATGTTTTCTTTACCGCTGTGAATGGCCTCAGTTTATTGTGAGTTATACCGTTGGAGGACTGGGTTTGAGATCAGATATCACTCACTCAGTGGTTTCTGTTGGCTCGTCTGCCCCGCACATTCACATGTTCCATTCTCTGCTGGTTCGGGTGTGTTTTTTCTAGGCGCTGCTGTAAATATAGACCATTATGCTGGGAGAAGCATTCAGAGCTGTCGGGGTTGCAAAAACATCTGTCGAACAAGTGAAATCTGAAAAAAAATAACTGCCATTAGAGTGACTTTGGGGCCTGGCTTGGTGAGCAGGCTTTAAGGTAATGTGGCTCTGTGGGGATGCAGAGGATGGGAGCAAGGGAGTGCTGGGGCGCTGCAGCTGAAAGGAGCGCTTTGTTTTGTGGTGTAGAGTAAATGCAGGGTTTTCCCCTCCTTCCCCCACTTTTTAGCAGTCACTTGAAGCTGGTCTGAGCTGCTTAACCCTTGAAAACCAAACCTATTTTTCAGGTTTCTGCTTGAAAATGATAAACCTTTCAATTGTCTCTGGAGTTTATATCTACTATCTATCTATTTACTGTATTGGTTCTGTTTTTATTCTATTTATTCAGTGTCAAGAATATTTGGGCCTCAAAAAGGAAACAAAGATGAATGGATGGATGGAAAAAGAAATCTCATACGTTCTTATGAAGGTTTCCATCCGTCTCCCAACTGGAGGGATTTGATCTGTTCAAGGGTGAACAGGAGTGACAGCAAAACATTCACCCAGCGCATCCTTATTTGATGAAGGTGGTGAAGCAAACATTTACTTTGCTGCTGTTTCTGGAGTTTTGAGGCTAAGTTATTCATCTTTGGCAGCCTGAGTTGACACCGGCTGACGCGCGGTTGAACATCCGCTGTCTAGACTGTCTCCTCCTGACATCCTCAGCAGATCAGCGCCGAGGTGCTTCCAGTCCAAAGCCGTGATTGGATTTACCCTCTCTTTGAATTTGTCCGTTCGTATCTTCATGGGAATCGGCGGAGCGCTGAGTCACCGGCTGGCCGCCGCTTGGCGTCCCTCGTCTCAGTGGGCGTCATTGAATTGGTGCACAATGGAGCGGAGATGAAAGATGTCACTGGAGGCTTCTGTTCGCAGGCTTCCTCTCCTCTCGCTGTGTCCGCCGGCCTCTTTGTATCACTTTCACTGGCCTTTAATAAGTTAGGTCAATACTGGGATGGTGTGTGTCGTTTCATAACCCCCCGCAAATACCGGAGACATGTGACTTCACACACACAGATTCAGTACATCCATTACCTCAGAGCAGCCATTGTAAATATTTGTGCATTGTTGTGTGGCCTTTGCACGTTACTAACCAAACCTACAATGCAGAATATTGTTTCTGTCCATTATGGGACACAGTTGACGTCAGTTTTTATTGTCCTGTGTGGCACGCCAGTCATACTGCCTGCATTGATTTAGTGCAATAATCACCGGGGTGGTTCCCTGTGAGTGGACGTCCTCTGCACATCAAGCAGGTTTCATTTAGATCTTTCCTTTTTTTTTGTACTCGCAGGACACCCTGATCAGTCATTAACCACAGATCTGAACAAGCCTTTTTTTCTAAGAATAGGGCTGAGTGATTTCAATCGAAACAGCCGTAATAACATTACTAGGAATGTGTATTATTTCCTCTCTCAATTATCCTCCTTGTTTAATCATTGGAGGAATGACTGAATCCTTCAAACAATATAACCTCAGATTTGACGAGGAGCTCAGTTCAATCAGCCCGTCTGGCTCTGAGAAAGCAGCGCCCCATGTGTTTACTCTGCAAATACACCCCCTTACCCCACACACACACACACACTCACACCAAAGCACCGCTCTGCTGTAGTTTACCATGCTCTACCCTGTGTTGATTCTTTCCTGCAAGGACAGCTGACTCTGGGTCAGTCATTGAACTCCTGTTTATCCTCTCCTGCAGGTCAACGTTCGCGTCACCACCATGGACGCCGAGCTGGAGTTTGCCGTCCAGCCCAGCACCACTGGAAAACAGCTGTTTGACCAGGTACGGAGCAACGCTGTGGCGTCTGAAGTCTAACCTCATACCTCTTTTGGGGTTGTTGAAAACATAACCATGTGGAAATGCTCAACAGTTTTGGGTGATAACACATATCCATAGCTTTGTCTCTGAACTCAGCTTGCTGCTCATCCTCAAAAGAAATCGATAGACAGATAAAGGTCACACACTGATAAAGATTGATTAACTGGACAGACATCCTGTGTGCGGAGAAAGTGTCTGCCCTCATTTTCCTCCCTGGAAAGCTCTTTCCATTCACCGCATCCAGGTCTAGAAAGTTACCTCCGCCGCAGATGAGATTACAGGAGCTCTTGGCCTCAATAGTCCTGAGCTGTCTGTCTGTCTGCCGTCTCTGTCCCTCTGCCGAGGTTCAGGAAGTGCGTGTTGTTCTCTCTGTGATGAAAAATGGAAGTTAAACACACCTGAAGTGAGCAAACAGAACGTGATGTTTCCATCAGAGGGATGGTTAATGGCGCTAGAGGCGCTTAAAGCTGTGATTGACGTGTGTTTGGTGAGTTATGCGGAGAGAAAAGGAGTGGCCACAATAAAGGAAACAGTTTCTTCTTGTGGTTGCTGCTCTTGATTATTTATGTTTGGCATGGCATTCCTCTCCTAGTGTCAGTCCTAGTTTCCTACTTTTTTAGCGAAATCATGTCTTGGCAGCACAAATGTTTTGTAATTTGTCATTTTACTTCCATCTGCTGTGTATTAAATGCATTTTCTTTCCTCCAGAGCTGACGGAGTGATGTAGCATCAGTATTTTACTTCCTTCATGTCTTTCCTCTTTATTTTAATTTTTTTGTGTTCTTCCCATCAATGAGGGGGCTTGGCAGCCCAGAGCCAGGTGACATGCCGTCAGCGCGAGCCTGTCAGCGACATTATGACAGCACGGGGGGAGGAAAGAGCGGCATTGTTTCAGCCTCTTCCTGTAAAACCCGTTTTTTCACCGGCAACTGTAGCACACTGCGTGTGGAGCGGCCGCATGTCAGGGGATTCCAGCCTCATTTCAGCAGAGAATATTTAAGTCTGAACACATTTCAGTTCGATCATGTGAAGTTTGATATCCTTGAAAATTCAGCTTTAGCAGCAGATTCATTCTGAATTCGATTTATTCTACGTATTGTTTCTGTCTAACTGGGACTCAGGCGGCTCGCACATAGTTTTTTTGTGACTTTTATGTGAAAAATTATTGATATGATGCCTATCTTGCAGGATTTCTGTAGAAGCAATATAACACTGAGTACTTTAGTCCAGTTTAATGTGTCATAAAACCAGCAAAGCCAGTGCCTTAAATACTTTAAACTTGAAATTTCAAAGTAAGAGCTACCTAGTCAAAGCAAAGAAGCAAACATAACCGTGTTTGCCATGTTTGACTTCCTGTCTATACCTCTAATTGTTTTATTTTCAGTTAAAACCACCAAACATGATGAACAATTGTGAGACAAATTTGATTAAAGACACTGTGCAACTTGTGACAGTGACGGTAATATTGATATTTTTAAACTTATGCTTGATGTGTCCATTATGTCATTTAGAAAAAAAGGTCTTCTAACAAAATAAATGACACATAAGCATGTTTTTTTTATCCCTGCCTAATGTTATGTTATTTATATGGATTTCTGAAGAGTCCCACTTGAAAATAATTAAGACAACCAAACTTCTTTGCCATCATCAGGCTAAACCTCAGCTATTTCCAAGTGTTTCTTGAGTGGACTTCAAATGGTTGATCGGTGCCCCTCCTCCGATAATCACTCCCTCCCTCTGATTGCGTCTGAAACAGCTCGCTGCGCTATTTCCATGCAATGATATAATTTTCCAACTTGAGCATTGGGGGAACTGTCATATAAGCCTGACAACTTGTCTGTGGTCCGGCGGCCGTTTGCGGAGTCACACCGGCTGGGAAATGTGTTCGAGCCTGGGATGAGCGGAGTGGCTGACGAGCGCGCCCGCGGTCTGTTCGACAGGTTCCGTGGAAACGCTGAGTAACAGCGCTGAGCTCACTGCCGGAGCGAGTGTGAGGCCTGGCGCGGCCCGTGTGGTCACTGCTGATCATAGCCTTGGTGCCTGTCATGCCGCTCTCAGAGAGAAACGCCTGCCACTCCCCTCCACACCCTCATGCAGTTTCACTTCCATGTGACTGACTGCTCGCTGCCGCTGCTCCTTTCTGCCGTTTTAGCCCAAAGCCTCAATTAGAAAAATCACCGCTGTAGCAGTTTGTAGTGATCGACTAGTTCAGCGTCTCTGCCAGTGTGTTGACCAGACCCGATCAGGTTTCCTCCATGTGCTTTTTCTTTTAATCAGTGTGGTTTTGAATGTTTTTTTTAGCTCCAGTTTGACTCTTTTATTCCTATTATGCCACCACTGAAATGATTCAGCATACCCAGTTGTCATAACTATAACCCATGATATTACATAACACAGAAATAGAGATTTGTAGATAGATATAAGTATTTAAGGGAGCCGCGACCCGCTAAATGCCTGTTAAGACTCTGTTAAGGTTGTTTAAATGTGGACCATCGGTTGGCTCTGACCATCCCGCTGGAGCTCAGTGAGAAAGTAAGAATTAAATGAAAGTAAGTGGACCTATTCAGCCTATTTGCTTTAGCAAGAAAAACAAATGTTGAAATTTGCATGTGGAATTTTTTATAAATATGTCTAAGTTCATACAGAATTTCCTGAATTCAAAGGTAAAGGTTTTTGTGCAAGATGAAGCACTGACATTCAAGATCGATGCAGGAACCGTCGTTTATCAAATGCTTGGGGAAAAAAGCAGCTTCCTGTCAAATATGCCTCAGCACAACTAAAGTCAATCCATGAAGTCAATTTTCAGATGATAATCTTGGAGGGAGGGACAGAAACACTCATCTGTTGCACATTTTAGGTAATTCTACATTCATTAAGTTAAAAATAAATCCAGATGCCCTCATCAAGTCACTGTTGGACAGGTTGGATAATTCAAGGAAGCACGTGATGAACACACCCAAACCAAAACTACAGATCCTTAGTTTTTGTACATACAAGTGTATATAGTCATTATGCATAAAAAAGCTTTTTGCCTGAATGAAACAAGTGTATTTTTAATGCATCCCTTTCCTTTTTAATCTTAACAGAATAGATTAATCAAGATTGTGGATATTTTCACTGCCTCTGCTGAAAGCATGGCAACATTTTAAACAGTCCAACAGTGTGTTGGACTCAGTCTAAGTGGAGATTGTCTACCTGACAGGCGCCAGGGGCAAAATGTAAAACTCGTTCATGTAGTCATTCAGCCCACATGACAGAGCTGCCTTCAGTGGCCTCCGCCGAGCTCCTTCCAGCCAGACGAGCGACCGTGATCCTGCAGCGCCGTGGTCCAGCGGTCACACTGGCTTCCCCTGACCCCTTCCACTGCTCCCCACCTCGAAACACTCTCCTTCTCCCTGGTCCCTTTACGGGGCCTGCCTGGGCGGACCCCTCCCTTCCCCTCCTCGCCGGAGCTCTCTGAGTTATTCAGCCCGGAGGATGCAGGGAGTAGCGCTGTTTCAGCCCCGTGGCATTCCTCTCTCGCCGCAGAGCCTCAGCTCCCATAAACTTTCACTCTGTCAAATAACTTTCAAGCGAAGGCTGCAGACTTGACTGATGCTGCTATTTCTCTCTTTGTAACATTGTTGCTTCGTAGCCTTTAGTGATTCAGGATCTATCTAAGTGTAGCTTTTCCAGTTTGAGTGGCGCTTCTTTAATTATTGCCAGAACGAAGCAGGCCTGCGTCGAACAGCTCTTAAACTTGTCCTTCTGCATATGTGTGGGTCTGGTTTTTCACCGGCAGAGTTATTTCCAAGTGTCTACATCCATCCATCTTCTATTCTGCTTTATATAAATCCAGTTTAGGTTCACTGGACAGAGGAAACCCTCACACACACACAAACACATTCATTCATAATGTCAGTTTTAAAGTCACCAATTAACCTCAAGTGCATATTTCTAGACTGTGGAAACCAGAGAACCTGGAGAAAACCTACTCATGCACAGGGAAACCATGCAAACTCAACACAGAATGGATGATGTACCTGTGTGAAATATGCCAAAAATGTTCATGTGCGCATGATTTCTGTGTCGATTTGTCAATTTCTTCTACAATCCCAAGTTTGCACAACTTAATGCAGCCAAACCATGAAATGAAACATTCATGTTTGCAGACTTTATTTAAAACAAAGTTTGTTTGAATGCAGCATGAATCATTCATATATAGAGAGATTTCTCTGTAGCAGAAAAGATTAGTGATTAGGATTAGTGAACTTACTCGTATTTTTCAGTGGGAAACAGTGACACACAATCCCACAAAATTTTTAAAGGGTAGAATTAATGGAGCTTGAGATTTGAGTGTTTTGTTCTGATCAGCCTCACATGAACCGTGGCGGTTGGCGCTCGGTGCACTCGCCGCACTTTGGAGCAAACCTGCAGCTCATTAAAGCCGGGCCTGCATGCCAAACTCACCTGCTGTGATGTCCGTTTACTGAACCTGCGTCTCCAGACCCGCATTTAATCCTCCTTTAACGAACCCTAATCACGTGCGGCGTCCGCACTCGGCGTTGCTCGCGGCACACAGAGCATTTTAGTTTCCAGTTTATGTATCTGACAGGTGGAACACAGACGCTGGGGAGAGTTGTTAACCTGGTTTTCTTGCAGTGGATCTTAAAGTGAGTGTTTGTTCAGTGCGTATCATGTTTTTTCTGCCTGCGCACTCAGAGGTGCCGTGAAAGAGCTGATTGTTTTGTGAGGACTTGCGAGTTTCGTGACTGCTGAGATGCAGCCTGGGCTGCTCTCTGGTTTCAGAGCTCTTCTGGAGCTGCTGCTTGTTGTCGAGGTTCAGTTCAGCCCATCAGAAGGTTTTTTTTTGCTGAATTAAAGCCATTCATCTTCACTCCTCCAGGTCGGCCTGCCCTCTATTCAGTGTCGGCTACCGAGGGGGAAAAAAAAAAGGAGGAGGAGGGTTTGATTTTAATTTGAACTTTGGGAACGAGCTCGCACGTTGACTCAAATTTCTCCGGTGGATTGGAGCGCCCCACCTGGTGACAGGGTGCGGAATTTAGCAGGCATGCATTCAGAAAGGGGACCTGGCTCAGGATAGTCTGGCTTAATCATGCACACATGCCTCCAAAAAAACAAAAAAAAAGGACCTGATTCTCTAGACTGTGCTGTTGGAAAACTTCTCAGTCGGCCATAAAGAGCTTGTGGTGGTTTCCCTCGGCAGCCAAGTGGAAAAATGGTGACTCCTCCTGCAGCAGGAGCGATTATCCCGGAGCTATAAGTGTCTTTTCAATCTGCCCTCGGCTGCACCGTCTTCAAGAGAGTCTTCAAATTGCTGACCTGAAGACATTCTTCTAAGGTTAGACACAAAGTGTTTCCAGTGCGGTTGAAATTAAAACTTCATAATCTGCCTTTTTGGTAGTTAATAACGAGACGGCCCAGTTTCAGCCCTTCCTCCAGCTCCTCCTGGACTCAGAGACGGGATGGGAGTCATGCAGTTATACAGTTATGCATTTATACAGCGTCACTGCCCCTCCTCATGCTAACATGAGGACCAGTCTGTTAAAGATCAGCTCATCCGGCTACAGAGGTCTGAACTGAAAGTGCAAGTAGAGAGAAACAATTGAGCATCAAATCTGGAAGCTTTAGGAGCCACTGTAGTGGTGAAAACAGTTTATCTCTGCTCTCTAGTATCTCTGTGTTTGTTAGATGTTATTCATTGTTATTTATGAGAAGTACTGCACTTTTACATATCCAGGCAGCTGTGGACTCCACTGACACATCTTCCATCACCTCCAGATTTCAGTTTACTGACTGGTCTTCGTCTTTCTTTCAGGACACAATTTAAACTGCTCACTCTTCCTTACACAAAAAACTTTACACGTCACGATACTTCATGTGCTTTCTCTACTTTCACGGTTCTTCATTGTGGTGATAACAGCAGTCAGCTGGTATAAGAGTAGAATCAGCACCACAGCAAGTCTTTGCATCCTCAGACGCGGTTTCTACTGCACCCCGGGATTTGAACCGGCATCCTCTGCACTGATGATCAAGACTTTACCTCACCATGCTAGACACATGATTCACTTGAACTTTGAGACATTTTCACACTTTAACCTGAAGTTTTTCTGAAATGACCAGTAGATTCTGACTCAGTGTGAGTAAATGTAGCAGCTGAGATGTGCTCCAACACTTTCTTTCCTCTTGTGCAGGTGGTGAAAACAATCGGCTTACGGGAGATCTGGTATTTTGGACTTCAGTATATGGACACCAAAGGCTACACCACTTGGCTAAGACTCGACAAAAAGGTAAGATCACATTTAAAATCATGTTTTTTTCCATAGCTGTCAGTTTAGTAGGACATGTGACTGACTGCACTGTGTATTTTACGATGCACGGATTCGTTTCTCGCTTCATTATTTTACTTATAGATGGAGTTAGATTCCTCCATCTTCGACCCAGCCGCTCAGGTTTCGCAACACTCTTCCCCTGCGGTGTGATATTGACTAATACCCAAAGAATGTATTGTTTGGAGGGAAAGATGCAATCAAAGCTCCAGTGTTTGCCTTTCAGTCAATCAGTAGCCACCATATTACAGTATCGTCACATGCTGCGTTCCTCCATTTCCGGCACGGCAGCTGATTTCTGGTTTCTGTCTGTGCCTAAGGAGCTCTGAGCGGCAGGTTATCAGCTGGATGTGGATTATGGGGCGAGAGCTCGAACTCTTTGTGAACCACAGCTGCCTCTCTCCGTTTCCCTGAGCAAACAGCAGCAACCTGAACTTGAATGTTACTCTATTATCTCAAGCAGGCAGAAGTGAATCAGTCACGCCTGCAAGAATTCTGCAAATATCCAGGACAGTTTCTGTTTTACTGGGCAAATCTGCAGCTTTATAGGTCCGTTAAATCCTTTATGACGATATTGTAAAAGGGAGTTACATTGGTTTTACATATTTAAGTTTATTCATTTACGTCATCTACTTTAGTGGCATAATAGATCATTTTTTTATGCACTTTCACAGGTGTGAAAAGTTAAAACAATACTGCTCAGTAATGAGCTAAATGGTGCCATAGTCGTAAAGAATATGCGTTTTGTGGAGAGTTTTTTGGTCACAAATTATAAGAAAAGTCTTTTCGTGTTGAAGTCCCAGAGGAGAGCGGCAGCGGGACAGAGAGGGCCGTGGCGGCCCCGTTCAGCCGGTTGTGTGCTGACACATCGCTGCAGCGCATCAGCACAATGCAAAGCTCTGACTGGAATATTCCCGGCCCCGGTCTCTCCATCAAGACCGCTCTGTTCCTGTTTTATAATTAGAGGAAGAGCTCCGTTGTGTAAACACTTGCTGCAGCCAGCAGTTCATATCGTGTATTTTACATAAATGAGAGGCGACATCCTCTTTTCTGTGAGGCCGCTGAACCTCCAACTTTCCAACTGTCGAAAAACTGACGGCGTCCTTTTTTTTTTTTTTTCTGTTTGTCATGAATGTAGTGAATGTCCAGCTGACTCAGGAGAGGACGCAGTGAGATGTGTGGAGTCGTGTTTAAATGATTCACATCCTACCTCTCTGACAGAACCTTTAGTATTATTTTTAATGGAGTAATGTCTGACGCAGCAGACCTGCTCTGTGGAGTACCTCAGGGATCTGTCCTCGGGCCAATTCTCTTTCTACTCTACATATTCTCTCTTGGCCAAATCATGAGATGTTATGACTCCATCTCATACCATCTCTATGCTGATGACATCCAGCTGTGATGTTCATTCAAAGCTTATGATTTCCACAAATTGTCTTGCTCAGAAAGTTGCCTGTTAAGAAGTAAGTAAATAACAACTTTCTTCAATTAAACAATGACAAATTAAACAATGACAAAACTGAAAACCTAATGATAGCTCCGGACAATGTGATCCCAGACATCAGACAACACATCAGCTTTTTGGACAACTCTGATCAGACTAATATCATAAATCTGGGTGTTTTTTTTTGGCGGCTCCATCTCCTTTGAGCACCAGTAAAAAACAGCTGGTCAGGATCTATTTTTACCATCTGAGGAACGTCTCTAAACTTCCGTTGCTGGTGTCCAAAACTGAGTTTGAGATGGTTATTCATCACGCTTTTATCGCTTTTACACGTTTAGACTGTTGTAACAATCTTTATCACATTAAAGAAGTCAGCTTGTCCAAAATGCTGCTGGAAGACGTTTAACAGGCACTAAACGAAGGTTTCACGTTGCTCCAGACTTTCTAGTCAGTGGCTCCAAAACCCTGGACTTCGATTCCTCTTGCTGTAAACAGCTGCTGCTCTGCTGAGTCTTAAAAACCAGCTGAAGACATTTTTATACCGGAAGGCTTGTTACATTTCATTGCGTTTTTGTGTTTTATTGTGTCCACTGTAAAGCGCTTTGTGGTTCTGTATGTGTGAACGGCGCTATATGAATACAGCTTCCTTCCTTCCTTCCTGATGACTGCATTTGTTTTGATTTTATGGCTGTAGAATTGTCCAAAATTGTATACTGACTTTACCTCTTTCCAATATAATCTTCAGCTTTTTCAGTATTACTGCATGTTTTTGATGGTGCTGAGATGATTATGTGACAAATGTGACACGATGGTGAATCTGGGTTGTGATTGGACGGTCATACTGCAAAGGTCCCGATGCATACCCAATGCATTAAAACAAAGCTCAATTTCTCAAAAGTACACCAACGCAAGGCTAAATATTTATAATACGTAGAATTAAATGCAACAAACTGTGTTTATTTTCCATGTATTGATGTTTTGTTAATATTTGATTGATTTCACTTTTTCTACACAGTTGTTCGTTCTACGTACATGTCTGAATGATATTTGTGTTTTAATTGCAAACATCATTTCCGATTCCAATAATATTGTTCGCGTTGACTTAAATACTTGTTAACCTTTGCATACAGTAATGACAGTAACTTTGTATATTTTAAACTATACATTAAAAAAGTATTGTGGTGGGTTAAAATTAGCATCATTCTGGGCTGCAACAATTCATGATGAGTTTAAGACACAAAGATGCAAAAATGCAAAATGAGTGAAACTTTTCCTTTAGAAAAAAAAAACTGTTTCAGTATTTGAGATCATTACATGGATGCTGCAGGGATGTTGCACAAATTTATGATGCTTTTGCTTAAAAAAATTTTAATTTCATCTGAAGATCACATTCTTGCAACACAGCACAAATCACAGACTTAATCCAATAAGAAAAGTCTTGGATGCACAACTGTTGTACAGAAGTCAGCAGACAATTGCAATGTCTTAATCTTCCTATGCCTTTGATCAAGTTCTCGTCAGATGAAGGGTTAATAAATTAAGTTCATAAAAGAAGTGTCGAAGCTGCTGGGTGAGGATCAGGCTCATTTTCTGTTGTTTTTTTTTTACACTTTTTGGGAGAAGTTTTCGGGATATGTTTTAAACCTCAGCAAGACTAAAATGCAAAAAAAAAAAAAAAAAAGTTATGTTCAAAGGTGAAGCGAGTCATTTGTGAGATCTTGCGGAAGCCCAGTGAGATAGCATCAAACCAAGTATGATTTTGTGCCAAAAATGCGTTAAGCACGAGGACTGTGAGTGATAGTATCTCATCATGTCATCTCCAGGTGTCGTCTCAGGACGTGAAGAAGGACAACCCGCTGCAGTTCAAGTTTCGGGCCAAGTTCTTCCCAGAGGACGTCTCGGAGGAGCTGATCCAGGAGATCACCCAGAAGCTCTTCTTCCTGCAGGTGAAGGAAGGCATCCTGAGCGACGAGGTGTACTGCCCCCCGGAGACCGCCGTGCTGCTGGCCTCCTACGCCGTCCAGTCCAAGTACGGAGACTACAGCAAGGAAATCCACCGGCCCGGGTACCTGGCGTCCGAACGGCTGCTGACGCAAAGGTGAGAGGTGGGAGAGTCCACCGCGTGGGAGGGTTTGTTCCTTCCGCTGTGATGAAAATGAGTTGTTGCGTTCTGAACACGTTGTGTCGTTGGCGTCTCTTTCCTGACTGTTCTCCTGTTTCCTCTCTGTGCGCAGAGTCTTGGAGCAGCACAAGTTATCCAAAGAGCAGTGGGAGGAGAGGATTCAGGTGTGGCACGAGGAGCACAATGGGATGATGAAGTGAGTGAATGGAGCTGGAAACTGCATTCAGAGCCACATCTCGCCATTTTATGATCATCTTTGATCTGCCGGCTCTTTCAAGGGAGGACGCCATGCTGGAGTACCTGAAGATCGCTCAGGACCTGGAGATGTACGGACTCAACTACTTCGACATCAAGAACAAGAAGGGGACGGACCTGTGGCTGGGAGTCGACGCTCTGGGCCTCAACATCTACGAGAGGGATGACAAGTAAGCAGAGCAGGGTGGAAGTGAGCAGTCTGGTTTTGAGTGTGTTGCTCGCAGCAGCACAGTCTCACACACACACACACACACACACACACACACACACACACACACATGAACACACACTCATATGGCAAAACTGGCCGAGCAAGGTCTGCGTCTGCACTGAATCACCGCTCCCGTTTCCCAGCAGAAAACCCGAACAGGTCAAATGAACACAGGGTTTGTGAAATCGGGGCCTGGTAACATTTAAAAGCTGCGTCTTTGCATTAATGGTTGGTAAAATATTCTGTTTTAGTTTGGATATTTTAACAATTTGAGTGAGTTTTCCCTGAGGTTTCTAGGTTGGAGTGCATGACCTTTGACCTGGCAGTAACTGTACAGCTGCGACTATGATCCAAGATAAACTATAAACAAGTTGGATTAACTGAAGATTAAAAAAATGAAATAAATTCCTCAGTTGCATCAATAAAATATCTAAAAGCATTGAAAAACATCTTTATCGTATTTCTCTTTTCACCTGCAGATAACACATGTTGTTACAAATTTACTCAGATAAATCCTTCAAGGGGGATTATCTTGTTCTCGAGAATAAACCAGCATAATACAATCAAGGAGGTGACAACAGAGATTAAAATGGCACAAACTACACTTTACAACAGTCAAATTAAAAAAAAATACTATTAACTGTTGATATCAAATCAAATTAAATTCTGAATGTGAGTTAACTTATAATAGTGACAGAGCTGCTCCAACAAAGTGATGAAACATTTATTTGTTCAGTCAGATAAGACCTAAAACAAAGGGTCAGTGATCTACTGGTAAAACTGAGCAAATTCACACACATTTCACCAAGAAAAAAAATCTCTCTCTTCAGCTTTAGCTCTCTTTAATAATTACCTATACGTAACTCAGCGCTGCTGTCTTACTGACACAATGAGTTATTCAACAGAAAAGGACATTAAATATGAGAAGCACGGTTTATTCGTGTTTTTAAGATAAACGCATCAATCATTTGAAGTTATAGGAAATGCTTAGTAAAACAAAACATTCCATTTTTTCCAACACCATGGTGTTTCTGCTTTCGTTAAAACAGAAAAAAGAAGAAAGAAATTCCTCAAAAATGACAACATTGTCAATAATCAGGACTGTATTTCATAAATAAAATAAACTGACACAGTTAAACAGTTTAATTTGGTCTTACATTGTGTTTTTATGCATTCATTACACCAGATTTTCACTAAAAGACTGAAAACACTGTATGTTTTAATGTGATATTATAATATGATTTAATATAGCATTGTTTGCTCAGGTGCTATGTACTGTATTTGTTTAAATGAAAGACAAATATTCTGATTAATATCTTCCCCGTATGATTTTTTGGCATACTTAAAGGCTGACCTACATTCCTAAAACAGTGCCTGTGTGTTTCCAGCACCTAGTGCAGCTTTTCCTGTGCTTTTTATTTGCTGCTCTGGTGGTTTTGGGGGGATAATGACCTTTTCTTTGCTGAACTGAGTTCTGTTTTGCCCCCTCTCTGCTGCTGCCCTGCTCTGTGGAGTCACTGCAGTGAAGTGCGCCGTGTTGAAGGAGCACTTCGTCCACAGGTGGCTTTTGCCTTTCAGTCGTTGACCCCGTCGCTTCAGGGCTGCTCGCTCACAGTTTGCCCCGTGGGGGCCCTGAACGCTGGTGGCAGCCTAATGACAAAGTTCAGCTGCCTCTTGGGGCCTCTAATTGAACCTTTTCTGCCTGATTCTTTATCATCTCAACCCTAAGTGCTTTAATTACTGGTAAATGCTGGTGCGGTTTGTGTTTTCTGGGGAGGAAACACTTTGCAGAGAGACGGTGAATCCTGGCCCGTGTCTCTGTGTGTGCTCTCTGGGATCAGCAGAGAAATGCCCTGCGCTGTAACCATGGCTATGGACTGGTTTTTCAAGCTTTGCGGCACTTAAGAATGCGAGGCCAGCCTACTCTCCGATGTGGGCAGAAGGCCCACAATGCAACGCTGCAGCCGAGGATGGAGCGAGGAGCTGGTTTAACTCCTTCTGCTCAGCTCAGACACAGATTTCTGCTTCAAACACACACTTACACTGCAGCCGTGGCCTGCTCAGACAGGATTAGTAGCAAATGCAGTTAGAATGAATTGAATGAAAAATGGTTTTGCACGCCCACTTTTCCCAACAAACATTAACTTCACTTCATCTGAACTAATAATGCTAAACTGAAGGACATATTGGAGAAAAGTTGAGAAAACTATGTGTCAATTAAAGAACTTGAACTAATATCTTTGAATGTAAACACAGGAATACTTCACATTTGACGCTCTTCACTTGTTAATGTGCTGCAGTCTCTAAGTGGGAGCTGAAGCCCATTCAGACACGGTTTTCCTTTTAAACTAGGAATAGTGAAATAGTTTTGAACCACTTTTGTAACTATCAGATTGTATAATTGGCATTTAGTGCCACTTCATACTGACATCAACGTCTTCATGTGTGGAAATAACTTTTACCAACAGCTGAGGGGAAAAACTTCCAATATCCACACTTTACTGAGAGACTAAAGAATTCAAGTGATTTTTATTATGAGTAAAACACCACAATCTGTACATCTATTTTAGCAAATGTCTTGAATCTGAGATTTTTCATCTGAGAAAAGTTAGAAAAAAATTTGATAGTAACAGTTTTTTTTCTGTTATTTCTGCAGTTGTAACACTAAAAATCAAGCTACACTAAAGTTTCAAACATTTTTAAAAATTTAAATCATGATGATTAGGGCATCTGATTAATAAAAAGTTTTAGAAACCTCCTATCCTCCTTCACTTATAAGCTTAAATGATGGAAAATGACACAAAAAATGCTTAAAATGTTTCCATTTCTGTTTAATAAATCAATTTTTTTTCTAAAAGTTTTTCTCTTTTCATTAAATTATAATTGTAAACCAAAACTTTACTTTTGAATATTAATGTTTCAGCAGTTCTGCTTTTTTCTATTTCTGCTTATTCTACCAGTTATTGCTAATAAATAGAAGCTCATGCTTTCAGTTTTGTTTTAATCAAATGTTAGACAGCTTTAAAAAACAAACTTTATAAAAACACAAGTCTGACAAGCTTATAAAATCATTCTGTCTTTCTTTTCACAATAAATGTAATGATTTTTTCAGCCTAACAAGCTGCGAGACTTCAGCAGACGCATCAATTAAAGAAGCTGCACGTTGATGTCTGGATTCCTCAGGCATGCGTCAGGATGCCAGCTGGAGTTAAAATTCCAGTTGAGGGAGTTCGGTTTCGCAGCAGTTTCGCTGCGAGCTGGACGGCTTGCTTTTCTAGATTGCGACACTGCCGGCGCGCGCGCGCGTGTTCACGGCGGCGCTCTGCTCGGTGTTGAGTGAAATTGGCATCGGTTCAACTCGTCTGGCACAGCGGGAGGGCGGCGCCACACCCCCGATTCTTCCCTCGCACCTGAAGAGTCGGTCGCAGAGATCCATGTTGCTGCGCCGCCGATCCAGAACTGCCTGATGATTTCCGTGTGACACATTAACCGTCTGTGTCGCCGCAATAAACATACTTTAAATGGCAATTATTCTTTTATGATCGGTTAATCTGCCGGGTGCTTGAAAATATTTTAATCTCACCACACACACACACTCATACAGTGGTGAAACAAGCAAGCAGCCTGAAACCAAAAGACACTGAAATTTAAGGAGGATTTATAAGGAGCTTGTTGCAATGAGACCGTTTAACTGAATTCTCATGCTGTGTGTTTCAGACTGACGCCAAAGATCGGCTTCCCCTGGAGTGAAATCAGAAACATTTCCTTCAACGACAAAAAGTTCATCATCAAGCCGATCGACAAAAAATCTCCGGTGAGTAAAACTGAGCACGTTGCAAAGACACATTGCTCTTGTTTAAGACTTTAAAGGCTTTTCAGACTCTGTCTAGCGATGGCGCTCTTCTGCATTTAAGCTGTCTGCTTCAGTTTCGCCGTCAGCATCATGTTTCTCTGAGCCGTATCGTCAGTGTGATCTCCTAAAGCAAACAGCCGGAGCTGTTTCCTAAGCAATGCTCGCACAAAAGCCAGTGGTGTAAACCTTATCTCAGTACCTCAGGCGACTTTACCTTTCACCGTATGTGGAGCTGCTGAGCGTTTTTATCTGTGTGTGCGAGTGTGTGTGTGCCGTCTTCCCTTTCTTATTCTCCCTGGCCCGTTTGTTTTCAGGACTTTGTGTTTTATGCGCCCAGACTGCGCATCAACAAGCGCATCCTGCAGCTGTGCATGGGAAACCACGAGCTGTACATGCGCCGCCGCAAGCCCGACACCATCGAGGTGCAGCAGATGAGGGCTCAGGCCAAGGAGGAGAAGCAGCAGCGGCTGATGGAGAGGTGCGCTGTGGTTTTCACACTGGCCTGTCACAAAAAAAGTCGGTTAACAATGTGTGCGTTTATTCACTTCGCAGATGCTTTTTAGTCCAAAATAAGACATAATAAGACATAATTTACCCATCATACCAACTTTACCTCGGTCGATCATCAGTCAGTCGTAATCTCACTGCAGGTGCTCCTAACAGCTTTAAAGACAGAATGAATCCTAAATGTGTGCTTCCATCCCTGTTGTTTTGTTAAGTGTTTCTCCCCGGCCGAGGAATACTGGAACACAACGTGAAGTGCCATTTCCCACAGGATTCAAACAGATTTTAACAGCCAAGTGAATCATTTATTAACAGTAAAAGTGTTGAACAAATCAGGGACAATTATTAATTGAGGTGAACGCTATGCAAAAAAGAACACATTTTACATCTGTTACACCTATATTGATCTTTTTCAAGCCTTCGTTTGTTTACTTCTTGGATATTTTGGCTTATAAATCATGAAAACTACATTTTAATCCATTACAATATTTCATAACATCTGAATATTAAAATAATATTTTTAACTAGAGGTCATAATTATCACAGTTAAAAGCAAAAAAGTTCTTGAAACTTTTGAAACAATCAATTATTTTATGTAACACTTCATTTCTACATTGGCAAATATTTAGGAATAAAGCCTTGAGCCGTCATCCTCTTCATTACTGTTTCACCACCAGGCACAAAAACACAGTGAATTTTAAAAGTAATTGAAAGCTGAAGTTTTCTTTAAATAAAGGGCGATTCTACTCTCGACGTCCACAGAGCGCTCCAGATAGATTAAGGCCAGCGGAGCACCTAAATAGTTTGACCCCGTTGAGCTGGAACAGCTTCACAGTAACAGATCCAGTTCGTCCCTAATCTGGCAGACAGTTCACTGACACCGTCTGCACCCGTGATCCCGCCGCATTCCCTCTAAAACTTCCAGAACATCGACTTCCTGCGCTGGACGAGCTGGAAGTGCGCGGCTGTTGACCCCGGTTTGGGCGACAGCTGCCGGCTCGCCGTCTGCCCCGCACAGCTGTTCAAACAAAGTGATGCAACGGCGAGCCGACGGCGCGCTGAACAGCGGAGGGACGGCCAGCAGATCGGCGGCGGAGCAGGGCTGCGGTTCACACACACCAACTGAAAGAGTTCAACGCAAGTGCAAGAGAAAAAAGCTAAATCAAACATGAAGAAAAGTTTAAAAACATTATGCACCAATAAACAGCTAAGTAAAGGAAGGTAGTGCGACTGGAAGTGTAACTTTAGAGACATGCACTTCCTGCAGCTTTTGTGCAGCTTTTTGTGGGATCTCGGAAATCGTTCAGGGATTTGAACCTCACCGTATTCCTCCATGCTGGTGGGGGGGGGGGTTTCACTTTTTCAAACCGCAAAACAAACTGTCACCATGTGAAAGAAATGTTATTTACATAAGTCCGATGCAGAGATGGCTGATGTCAAGCAGCTGCAATTGAGCAGTTTATCCAAATGAGTGGTGAATCTCAGTGTGTGTGCTTGTGCGCTCGTGTGCATGTGTGTGTGTGCGCGAGACAAGCATCACCTCCAGTACGTCAGCTCTTTTTGTCGGCTCACTCCGCCTGTGTCTTATCTGCAGAGCCCAGCTGGACAATGAGAAGAAGAGGAGGGAGGCCATCGAGAGAGAGAAGGAGCAGATCGAGCTCGAGAGGCAGCAGCTGATGCTGAGGCTCTACCAGTTCGAGGAGAAGACCAGGAAGGCAGAGAAAGGTGGGCGCCTCCTCCGGAATATAGTAATACTGCGTGTAAATAAGGCGATCAACATGAATCAGTGAAGAGCAGCTCCAGTTACACACTGCAAGTAGAAATCTCTTTGCATATTTATGTTTATGGTTCAGTTTTCCCCCAAAAAATAATCAGTCTGTAAAAAATGTTGCATCTCTGAAAAACAAGCTGAAAAACATCAGAATGTGAAAAACATCAGGCCTCTGCTTGAGTTTCCTGCTCACAACTTAACCCTTTACTATGGGAGGTGTTTGTTTTGACATGCTTCACATACTGGCTGGTCGCAGGCCTTGAATAACGCACGTAGCGTACGACTGACACAGTGAGAGTTTCATAATCGCATGAAACAGGTTTCCCTCCTCATTACCTGCACTCCTTCTCCAACGCTGTGTGTGTGTCCACATTAGGATTTGTATGCTGGTCAAAAACAATACTTCATATTTTAACTTATTGACATGGAAACTGTTTCCCTAACAAGTATTATTTACCTGGTACAATAAAAAAAAAAATAATTCAATAAGTAACATGTTACTTTATTATTAAAAAGTTAAAGCTTCATTTAATGTTGGCTCAGTATGTCTAATAATCCACCACAAATCAGTCAAATCTTAGTTACAAGGCACCTTTAATGTAAGTTATTAGAGTTCAATGTGCGGTACACTGAAAAAATGAGCAGGAACAAAGAAAATGTAGAAATAAAAAGAGGTGCTATATGATCATTTATTAGAATTAGGTGAGAAAAATTGGCTCAAAAGATATAAACTAAAAGAAGATAAACTGAAAGTACGAAAATAATTTGGTAGTTCAAACTGTCTTCAAGTCCAAGATGTTCATTTGATTCTTCAGCAAGCTATACACTTTTACCATCTTTAGAATTATAAGCTTGTCGCTCAGGTTTTTGAATGAAACAGTGCACAAAGACGAAAAATTTAAAGTCGATGCTCGATGGTCTGAGGTGTCTGAAAGCGGTTTTTCCTCCTGCTGTGTCCAGACTTGCTGGAGCAGCAGCAGAGGGCCATGTCTCTGGAGCAGGAGAGGTGGAGAGCCGAGGAGGAGGCCAAGCGTCTGGAGCGGGAGCGCCAGGAGGCCCTCATGGAGAAAGAGGCGCTGGCTCGCCACGCCGAGAGCCAGCAGAAAGGCCAGGAGGAGCTGGTCAGTGTTTCTTCCTCTTCCCAGCTTATTCAGCCACAGAACTGGTCAGGCAGTCTGTAGCGTCCAGCGGGGCCACGCCTCTTTCACGTCTCTCTCACCGGACCACCCGCAGGACCTTTCCAGTGCACGCTCACACACCCGGACATCTTTACTGGGCAGACACCTGCTGTGGCCCTATTGGATGAAGCCTCCTGACCGTGACCGAGGCCGTGTGCACGCCGTGTGGTTAACTTGTTACAAAGCAATAAGCCCCCGAACAACGATGCCGTCCTGAATTCACCAGCCGAGGGCCTTTTGACACGACGGTGTCACGGCTCGGTGCTCCGCTGCAGGACGGAGCAGGTGCAGAGAGAGGAGGCTCTGAACCACAGCGCACAGTCAGTGCTCGCTGTTGTGCGTCCATTAAAAGTAGAAGGTTCCGGCTGTTGCGCCGATGCTGCAACAAAGTAAATGAATGCTGTGCACTCAGAGCTCACAAACTCCAAGCAATATGTGTCAATTGAGTTGTTTTCCTGTTTGAAATATTTTTGCCGCTTCGCTTCAGGTCAAAGAACTCGCTCTCCTCTTTTTTTGTGAAGGCACCAAACTGCGCTGACAAAAGCAATCATTCAACCTGGTATTACCTGGGAGTTGCTGGTCCGCTGCTCACTTGATTGGTTCGTTTGTGTTGTTGTGTAACTTTTGGTCACATGACAACAGTCACGCTGAAGTTAACAGAGGTGAACTAACCGGAGGAGGAGTCCAGCGGCTCTGACAACTCTTTTTTTTCTTTTTCTGCTGGATCAAAGGTCATTCTTCTCAATGGAGTGTGGTACCTTTAAAGAGAGGCTAAATAATTGTACATTTACACATTTGAACCTCCAGAATACACAAACACTTACCCTGACTATCATTTCAACTTATTAAAAAAAAAAAAAAAAACGGAATAGATTCTTTCTTTAACTTATGTATCTGATTATATTGAGAGATGTTAGGAACCCTTGTGGGGCCATCAGAGATGAGCGAGGGATCAGCGTCTTAACTAAAAACGACATCACGAGCACTTTATCATCCTCTGTTGCCTCTCAGTGTTTTTATCTCTATTAAATAGCTCCTTTTTCCTTCGCTTGCAGGCTGCAGAGCTGGCAGCGCAGTCCGCCAAGATCAGCCTGCTGGAAGAGTCCAGGAAGCGCAAGGAGGAGGAGGCGAACGCATGGCAGCTCAAGGTGAGAGAGCTTTGACTGACTGACGGCTGACCGAAGCTTAATCTGCTATTTCTGTCCCATGGGAAATCACACCGCAGTCGAGTGCAACACTTTGCAACAGTGCAGATAAATTCCAGACTCCTTACTCGGCCCATATTGTTTTAAAAAGGAATTTACATTGTTGTCATCGCAAAAAAAAAAAAAAAACACTCTTTAAGCCAGATTTGTGAATGTTTGCTAATGTTAAAAGAAACTTGTCACGCAGGCGGAAGCCGACCGGCGCTGAAGATTTTATCTGACAAAGGAGCAAATCGGCACACGCTGCATTTTCCTGAATTATTGTGCAATTTCGGGTAAAAACAAAGTACTGGGAGGAATGAATGGCTTCATTAGCCAAAAACACAGCATGTTTTTTAAGGCCTGAAATTGTGAAACTGTGAGGCTTTAAGCAATTAAATAAGTGTGTGTGTGTGTGTATTTACCATGACTGGGGGAAAAACTGGGGGAAACCACTTTTGTGTCTATGTTTTTATCCTCCATAAAACATAAGAACCCAAAGAGCTTGCTTCCTTGTTTTTTTGTTTTTTAAATCCTTCTAAATCAGGCCGTTACTGAGAGAGAGAGAGAAAACCATTTGTTTTGTCCTCAGGCCTGCGAGGCAAAGGAAGACCTGAGGAAGACCAGGGAGGAGCTGCAGATGGCGATACGACAGGACACGCCGCCCCCTCCGCCGCCCCCTCCCCCCATGTACGACCATCTGGACGACAACAGCGACAGCGAGGAGAACAACAGCACGCACAGCGCCGAGCTCCCCATGGATGGCATCAACGACCACCGCAAGGAGGAGGACCGCCAGACCGAGGCCATGAAGAACGAGCGCGTCCAGAAGCAGCTGGAGGTGAGCGCCGAGGCCTCCGCCCCCAGGGGCGTCAACCCCGCGCACGCACCCGCCCGGCGCCGCTTCCACCTGACGCCGTTTCCCCCCCCCCCTCTCTCTCGCTCTCTCTCCTCCAGGCCCTGACCTCAGAACTGGCCCACGCGCGCGACGAGAGCAAGAGGAACGAGCTGGACTTCCTTCACGCCAACAACGTGTTGCAGGGCCGAGACAAATACAAGACCCTGAAGCAGATCAGGCAGGGCAACACCAAGCAGAGGATCGACGAGTTCGAGGCCTTATAAAGGAGCCGCCGCCGCCGCCGCTGCGCCGCCGCACACCCTTTCTGAATGGTCACTGCATCCTGCTCCTCGGCCGAAACATCAACACACACACACACACACACACACACACACACACACACAGACGCGTGGGCTTGCAGACTAAATTGGAGCAGTTTCAGCACAGAGAGACGCGCTCCTGTTGCTTCCTTCGCACAAGCTTGGAAGGAAACTTAGTGCCAAAAAACCGTCTTTCTCCTTTTTCTCTTCTTAGCGTTTTCAAGCCCGTTTGTGTGTTTTTGACTGTGTTTAATCTGATCCGCCTAAACCAAAATCTTTGTTTTTTTTGTGTTTTTTTTTTTAAGCAGCCGTGAGACAGAGTAGCCAGATTTCGTCTCATGACGTCTGATCGAAGCCTCGGTTCTTTTCTTTGTCAGCTGCTGCTCAGGAGGAAAAGCAGTCGGCGGTTTATAGCGACCACTCAGAAAGGGGAGAACAGTATAAGCAGGAAAAGAAATACATGTTTTTGTTTTTCATTATATTTTGAACACTTCCATTCATGTTTATTGTTGCTATAAATTAGGTTAAAATCCTACCTAGTTATATATTTATACTGTATATGGGACATTAAAAGGGTATTTTCTCTTGCTTTGTATATTTTTGTTATTTTGCTATCTACTAATGATAACAAAAGCATTTAATATGTTTTAAAGATTTTATATATTGACCAAAAACGAGAAGTCTTATGTTCCATACATAACATCTTTAGATCACTAAATTAAAGAGATTTAATTGTAAATTATTATTTTTTACTGTAGGAGTTATCCAACTACATGCCATCTAAAAATCACTGAAGGAGATCCGTTCACCATCCAGGTACTTTGATCGGTTTGTTTTGTTTTTGTTGTTTGCAGTTCGCAGCGTGCTGTGGAACGTCCTCATCTTCAGAGCACTGGGACACTTAGGTTTTAATATATTTTTCTTCGGTCTGTTCTGTGTCTTGTCGCGTGTAGAGTGGCGGCCTGAGCACCGGTTCGGTGCTTGCGCCCATTTTAAGTGGCCTTTCTCTCTCCGGCTGCACCTCTGCAGGCTCAGTCCAAGACGGTTGACGATGCATAATCACTAAAACATTTGGATGTAACTCTGAAAAAACTTTAGATTATGCTTTTTTTTTTTTTTTTTTTAAATAGTGTTAGGCCTCCACTAAGGTTGAAATGAGCAGGTGAGGCTGTAGGAGCTGCTCTCTTCTCTCTGGACATGGACTAGAGTAGCATTTACTGACACTGTAATAGAAACACACAGCTATGCTGGCCTTTGTATATGAAAAGGATTTTATAATGAGGTGTTCTACATATTGGCAATAAAAAAAATCTGATTATAGATCTTGTGTGGTCACTTTTTACAGTGTCAACTGGGAAAGTTTTTATGGGTTTTTTTTTTTAACGAGCAAATTTTCAACACTGCAAGCACTGCAGTCAGTCATGTGATCCGAACAGAGTATCTCATCTAGCTTCACTAGAATAGAAGGACTGTGAGTGTTACCCGATTCTGAGAAGGATTCAAGTCCACCATTCAGAGCAATGCAGATCAAGTTTTTTCCACAAACAAAATATCGATCTATTAGTAAGAAAAAGTAAGGGTGCTTGGCCTGAACTCAACATTCTTACAGTATTACAGAAAGTGTTCTTAACGGCACTCTGGAGGAAAACGTTGTTATTGTCCATCTACACGTGTAAAAGAACTCTTGGCTGTGGTCGTGCTGCACATGCGCGATCGCAGCGTTTCAGAAAAGTGGCATTTTCCCCCATGTAACAGGAGACCGAGTTGGAACTTTTTCAAAAAGATGCGTTTTTCCCGTTTAAATGGAGGCTACATTGTGTCAGAGTTCTAGAATCTTTTAGAGTTGTAGAATGTCTTAAAACATTCAGAACATCCTCCCCAGTATGGAAATGTTAAATTCCAGGTCCTGAAGTGCCTTAAAGGATAAATAAAACAACGTTCCTCCATATGGAAAATACCTCTCATCAACTAAAACACTATTTTTGAAATGAACGTCCATCCATAAAGAAATGAAAGGATGGCGTTAAGTGTCATCATGTTCTGGAGCCGCCACGCTGTCGTCATGCCACTTGTTGGGCTTCCTGTTGCCATGGTGACCTGTTAGTACACGCTGTCACCAGAATTCCAGGTCAGGACGTCACCGCCTCTTCCACAGTAACGCTCCTCTTCCCCGTCTTGTTCTCCTGTGAAACCAGAGGCCGACTGAGTCGTTCACACGCCGCCTCCACACAGACAAGAAAGGCTTCATTGTCCGGCGAGGAAACGGCGAGGAGACTCTGGTCGAATGTGGCTCACTCTGAATCAACGCCAGCCACTCCCCGCTGCTGCCGCTCCAGATTTCATCCCGTCAGAATATTAGACCACTTTATTCTGATTGTAATGTCGTTTGTATGGACGTTTGGCTGCTGAGTGAAGGAAATCACATTAAAGACGGAACTGAATCTGATTCTGGATGCAGTGAAGCGTTTAAAAATATGATCATGTTACAGGTTCTGTGAAAAGAGTCCATGCACTTAAAGGAATTACAATAGAAATATGGCAAAAAAATTTAGACTTTTATGAAGGGAATTTTACTTTTTGCATGTGGGAAATGAGAAGGATACGTAAAGTTTTGTATATCTTCATGTTTATTTAAATAGCTCCGTAGATTTGACTTTATTTTTACTTTTAGAATTACTTCAGAGTTTGGTTAATCATCTGTGGATAGGTTTGGTTGGTTTCATAAAGAGATCATCATTTATGTAGTTGTGTTGAACGATGTCAAATTAGCCACATTAGCTTTCAGGAGCGCCACAGAAACTTCACACTTTCCCAGTTTGACGGTGTTCCATACTTTAAATTGACATGTTTTTGACTTGCTTGATAAAATGCTTGGTAAATGTTGCCAAAGAGTTTGTCTGTAAGGACTCTGAAACGATGGGGAATTGTGTTCGTCTTGTCCATGTTTGTGCGACACGGAGGTGAGAAGCCCGGACTCACTGTCACTGAAGGGCGCTGACACCTAAACACAACTCACAAATAGCTAAACAAACACACCCACACGCCTATTAAACACTTACAATTCTTAATGCATTCATAAATACAGACCGGAGCACACACGACACACCTTGCAGGACTGCGGACAGCGGAGTGTACTCACAAAGAAACACGCTGCTCCTCAAAGGAGGTGTGTTTGCGGTCTGACGCAGACAGATCGCATTAATAAGAAGGTGTTTTCACCTTTAATAAGGACAGTGGATCTTTACCATGTGAGGAGACGTAGTGTTGCGCTGACCTCTAGTGCAGGACTACAGCAACTCAAGGAGAACCAGAGTGAATTCTCCTCAAAACACTGTTTGCAGCTGAAGATCTGGTCTTGAACTCCTGGTTATTATGGTGTTTATATTGTACAATAGAAGTTGGTTTCCTGGAAACTGGTTTGAAGAAGCGAGGTTTTCTTCTATTCAAGGTCAGATATTCAGAGGTGTTGTGCAAAGTTCTGCATGGCAACAGCGACCTGGCCTCAGAAACACGGTGTTGCATCATGGATGCTTTGGATGGCAGAGAGGATGACGCGCTCAGGGAGGAGCAGGCGAAACAAGCGCAGGAGAGCGTCAATGAAAGCAGCAAGGCGAGAGAGCTGTGTGAGGAATGTGCCCAAGACTCAGGAGTCTGCAGTGTAAACTCTATGTGAATCTGTCTGGAACCAGGAACTTGGGAAGTCTGGCAGAGTTGCATGATTATGCCTGAATGTGCATGTGACCTGCCATTTTATTCAAAGATGTTACTAACAGCTGGTTTATTTAGTGTTTGGTGTCTCTACAGAAGCAAACTTTGTAAAGTAGATGGAGCGTCTTATAATTACAGCTGTCTTCTCGTTTGACAAATTAGACCAAGGGAGTCAACAAGCCCCATTCTGTCTTGTAATACCATCAAATACCACAAGATGGCGATGTGGGCAGTGATGAAAATAACAACAACAACAACAACAACAAGACATTTGCAAAATAGAATCAGTGGGATGGAGGGTCTTGCTAGAAGACCAGTTGTCCCACTCTACTAAATAATGAACAGTTGTGGTTATAATAATGTTTAAAATATGATATCAAATTTTCAAATATATATTTTATTGAATAAAAACTCAAGTCAGTTTTTATCAGGTTTATTTGCAATTTATTAGAATAAATAACAGGTGAACATATTGCAGAGTTGTTTTTCTCAGTTCAGTTATTTAATATTCACAGAATAAGTCAAACTCAAATATAAAACACAAAGAAATAAAACAAACCAAGGTCCAGTCTTGCATGGTGTAGTGTTCATCTGTGTGTATAGCAACACACAACAATACAAGAGTGTGTTCGGATTAGAAAAGGATTCATGGATTAAAAATAATAGCAAAGTATTGAAGCATCTATAAATTAACATTAATTACTACTCAGTGATCAATCAGACTTCTTTATGTGCATTTTGAAATGAGCTGGAATGAAGAACTTTGCTCAGCAGTCCTAATCCACAATCAGTCCCTCCAGACTTTCAACCTGATGGATACAAAAAAGAGGAGAAGATGAGAAACACAAATCCTCCTTTCACTAAAAGCATCACTTCCTAAATCATCAGAGTGGAAGGACTGAAGTTAAATATTAGAACAAAAAATGACCTTGTGCACAAAGTGAGTAACATAGAAAAGACGGAAATGTGCAGAAGAGCAGGAGTGTTTTATTGTACAGCAATAAGAGATGGTGTGAGATAGCAGAGTTGCAGTGACAGGATGTCAGTGTGTGACATTTCCTGCTGAACACTTGCTGAATCGCTCATATCTGAGTCTGTTGTACCTTGGGGCACAGCGGGTACCAGTTGAAGCCCTGGGAGAACTTGTCATCGACTGTCCAGCCGTCCAGCGGCAGCAGAACCTCGCCCAGGAACGTTTTCCTTCTCAGTTTGCCTAAATGCCACACGGAGGCCTGCAGCCTCTTCCCAATCAGCAGATGGCGCTCGATGTCGAACTGGGGAGAGAATACGAAGTTTCAATTTAATCTGAGCAGATCAGATCAAGGATGAATCTCCAGCAGCCAAAATAGAAGATATTCCTTTGAATTACCTTTAAAACTTCGTTATAAACCGGATCTGTTGTGTTCCTCTTCACTGATGTCTTCAGTTTGGGGCTTTTATCTGGCAGCACGTGGAGTTTGACAAACCTATAGGTGAAATGAACAAAGAACGATTGAGTTATTGATGTGTGATCACGGAAGAAAGACGGAACACTTTGAACTACAGCAGCGGTCCTCACGGGTGACACTTCTTCTTCTTGCTGTCCCCGTACGTCAGGTTCCTGCAGGCGCCCACCGTGATCTCCAGACAGGAAGTGTGGGTGCTGTAGGCCAGAGCCAGCTCCAGCTCCCCGCTGACGGCGACGCTCTCGAACAGGCCGCACTCTGTGCCGATGCTGCTGTTGCTCCCCTGAGCAAAAAAAAAAAAACAGATCGTTATAGACTCATCTGGATCTTCTTCATTCAGTCTTAGTACAGCCTTCTGTCTAAGAAGGACGTCTGCAATCTGATTGATTTCACACAGGATGTTCTTATCTTCACACTCACTCTCTTTCCACCAGAGTAGTCAGAACCGAAGAAGGTGTCTTCTTCTGCCCCGGTGGACGAGCCCTCCTGATCGCTGTCTTTGTTTTTCTTGAACAGGTTTGGAAGACTCGGGACTTTAAAGAGCTGCGTGGAAATACAAAGAAGGCTGACTTTACTCTACTGCACTCTCAGTAGCACAAAACGTGGAGGAGTTGTTGTAATTCCACCCTCTAACCAGCAGAGGCCGTTAAAAAGTACTTAATTAAGCTTTAGCTTTTCTGCACACATGCACACATAGTTCAGTCAAAGGTCAAAGGCTGCCTCATTGAAACAAAAAAAAAAGAAGCACTATTAATGAAAAGTGCAAAGCATGCAAGAGTAATTCCTCCAGTGACTTTAAAATGAGCAACCGTCACTCCTCGAAGTCATTTCAACACTTAGAAACACTCGTCGGAGGTGAGACATTTCAAAACACATCCTGACGTTTCACTCCCGGTTTCGCAGCAGCGGTCGACTCACATGAATGGCTTTGCTGATGTCGCTTTCCGACAGACTCTTCTGGGTCTTGAAGCAAGAGCCCCGGCGGCTGCTGTCAACCTTCAGCTGGTCGGTCCTCACGTCGCTCTGAGAGGTGGAAATCTCTGCGAGGACAAGAGTCAAGAGTCAAGAGGACGAGTCTGGACACGTTTGGGAACAACTTGGGGATCGAGGACACTTGGTGACGGAGCGAGGCGGGAATCAAACCAGCAAGACAACCGGCCGACCCACAGTCATCCCATGACCTCCGGGACGGAGCTGAAGCGTTGTCCGTACGGGACTTTCCACTATGAGCGAAATGCTTTTGCAGTTTTAATGAGGTCAGAGAGGATTCTGCACCTCTTCCTTTGTGGTTTTCACTGAGCCTATAAGCAGGTCATGATATGATCTCCAGGATGTGATGCTGATGCAGAATTCTGTGCTCAACATTTCTCAATACTAAAATATTCACCTCATGAGAAACAGGAAGTTAGAGTTGTATGGAATTTTTTTTAGAGATATCTGAAGGGTTAAAACTGAAAAAGCAAAAATTTATATATTTTATGAAATGTGATGAATGAAAATTGAAAGTGTTAAAACCTGAAGAGTGAAAGTAAAAATGAAACACCGCCAGTGAGTATTTGCACCCGACACACACATCTGCGAGGTGTGTGTAGATGTGTGAAGTGCTGCTGCATGTCGTGCAGTTATGAAGTAATCCCTGGTGTTGTAAGTACAGGGTGAATTACTCACTTTTTATGTGACTTGTGAAGGAAGCCATCAGATCCTCCACTGAACTGGTGAAAGGCCTGGAGTTTTTAGAATCCTACAAATCAAAACAGTAAATCACAACCAATTCGTGTTTTGTAATTCTACAGTAATGCTGGAAATATAGAAGTACTTTACCCCAGATCTGCTCAGAAACTGATAATCCAAGTATGGTGGAGGAGTTGGAGGCACGATAGATATATGACTGAAAAATACAAATAAATACATACTTATTAAAGTTAGCATTAATGAAACTGAGCTGGAAAACTTCAGATCAGCACCAGGAGGTCAGTCTCACCTCAGCACGCCGTAAGTCTTTAACAGCTTCTCTCCGACCGTCTCGTATTTATCTGTGAAAATCGCAGATATTGAGCAACGTTACAGAAGTAGGAGAGTTTATGAGAGCACTCATAGAGGAACTTGGACATTAAAACACTTCAGTGTTAATTGTATGGTCTGATTTTCACTTTTTTTAATTCTGATAAATGTGAAGAAATTCAGGATTTAATTAAAAATACTAGACAACAAAACTGCTTTGTTATATTCAGGAAAATAATGTTAAACTGAAATTCCACATTGCACAAAGACATTAACTGTTTTTGTTATCTGTTGTGATAAAAGTGGATGATATAATGGAAACATCAATAAATAATGGCCATGATTTTAGGAGGAAAATCAACAGAGTGTGATGGAAACAAACCTCCAGTGGCTGGAAATTTCTTTGCCTTTTCCAATAGAAACCACTCTCCTGACCGGACCTTCACATCCCTGCGAGAACAGAAAATAAACAAAACAAAACAGTGAGCAGGTGGAAAATAAAATATCTCAGCAAACTGCACTGATGCTGTTGAGCTACTAAAGAATTCAGAGACGATGCTGCCGCCGCTGAAAACATTTCATAGGTCTGAGGTTAGAGGGAAGAACATTCTGGTCGTTTTGGGGTTTTTGCTCCACCTCCAGGCTGCTTTGACTTGTTACCGCGTCGCAGTGGTGAAACATAATGCACCATTAATAATTCAACTGTCGATGAGATTTTTTTGTTTGAACTTTGCTTGAAATGGAACTTTGTATTAGGTTTGCAGTTTGTACAAACATGTAGGTGAAACTCAGTTTGGGAAACTTTGACGTGATCCTTGACTCAGTCAATCAATTCTGGATGTTTGAATTTGACCAATATTTGTGTGAATCTGCTCTTTCCCCGTGGAGGCGTTCTGCTTTAAACTGAAATTGGGTGAAGACTGAAGAGTCAGTGGCAGTGAAGCCACAGAGAGTCTTTCAGTGCAGTGATTTGTCAGCCACAGAGTCACATGGTCGGTCGGCTCTTTCTCTTTCTCTTTCTCTACCTGTAGGCGTGGCACACCGTGCACTTCCAGTCCGTCGCTCCCACGCGGCACTTGGTGCAGATGCGGTGGCTGCAGCCGCGGCAGATCGAACCCGAGTTCCAGAACTTTCCCAGAGGCCTCTGGCAGCGGGCGCAGGTCCGCTCGCCGTACTGTCGGGTGAAACTCTTGGCCCCCCTCCTCCGGAGCTCCTGCAGCTCATATTTCATCCTTCTGAAGGGAGATGGAGGACGAAAAAGACTTGAATTAAAGTCATCAATAGCCTGAGTGAATAGGCAATATCTATAACTAGTAGAGCATTAAGATGAGACGAGACTAAACAAGACAAGACTGTTCATCCCAGGATAGAGAGGCTCAGTCATCATATCAGCTCCACATTAAACAGACATGTGAAAATAAGAGTATTCAAGAATAATAATTATTAATGAAGACAATGACAACAATCTGCAAGAACGGACTCACTTAACAAAACCCCAAAGATTCAACAAGAAAAACCATAGCAACACAAACTACTCAGAATCCTTAATCCACATGAAAGATTCTTTACATTTAGCTTTGAGTTAAAGTTAAAGACACAACTTTATCAATCGATTGCATCTAATCTCAGTTCACTGGAATATTAAAGCTACTGTCGTGTAGGTGAGATGAGGAGACTGACATCTCTCTCATCTGTCAAATGATCAAAACAATCAAGAGATTTGAAAACACCCCAGCTGTGACGGTGGGATGAAACTGTTGTTTGCATGAGAAAGCAGAGAAACTGTTACTCTCTGTGTGGTTTTTCTGTCATCTCCAGCTGAGCCTCAGCGAGGAGCAGCGACCGTCTGAAACCACTGACCTGATCCTGTCCTCCTCGATGATCCGCAGCTGCTTGTCCCTCCGAAGCACCTCCAGGACTTTCTCTCTCTCCAGGAACTGAAGCAAACTTAAATCCATCGCTGGCAGTAGGTCTGATGATGTGTCGCCTGCGACGCTCTCCTCCTCTCTGTCCGTCCTCCCATCTGCACGCCTGTCTTCTGCTCTGCCTGTCTCCTCCTCCTCTGCTCTTCAGCCCTCCCCCTCCTCTGGACTCAGCCTCAGACCTGCTCTTCAGTTCTCGGGGGCTGCCAGATGACAGGAGGAGATAGTAAAGGTTATTCTGTGTGCACTCCTCCTTCCTGACTGAACACACACTCTCTCACACACACCAGATGCAGCTCATGCTTCTGCAGATCATGTCAGGGGAAACAGGCTTGTCTACTGCCTCGTCTCTTCTTCCTGTGCCAAAACTGCAAGAGTGCAACCTGGTGACGCAGGTCGTCAGGAACCCTTGCAGCACAGGATCTGACGACACGTTTCAGACGGCGCTGAATTTCCCCCCTGTCCTCAGGATCCCCTCCTGCGTCTGCCGTTCAGCCCCTCTCTGCTCCCTCAGCAGGAGGAGCAGCGACGCTTCACTGATGCCGGCGCTGCAAAACAAACCAAATGCCAACCGTTGCATTATTGATGGCTGACGGGCGTCCCAGTCTCTTTCTCTCTTTGCTCCTATGATGGGCAGCAGACGTAATAAAAGGACGTGTGAGAAATCTGCTCATGCAGGGTCTTGTTGGTAGAATAGTGGTTTTTAAGTGTGGCGTGGAGCTGCAGAAGGTTTCGGAGGGAATCTGGAGGTCATGGAGCTTTTCCAAGCATTTCCTTTATGGAGAGCGCTGGGGGGATATGGGTAATAGAATACTAATGATTATTTCTTTTAAAAAACATTTTAAGTCGAGACAAAAAGAACATGTAGAGTGACTTCATTAGATGAAAACTAAACTATTTCAAAATAAAGCTTGAGGAAAGGCACTTTGGAGACGAGGGGAAGGAGCACAAGTCTACGAGTTTATGCCAAACACCTTTCTGGACTGTGTGAGGAAATTGAAGGAAAGGGAATTAGATTGAGTGAGAATTTAAAAATGTTAAAGATATTTATGCATGCCAAATAAAAAAAAAAAAAAAAAAGGTGGCTTCAGGTCAAATGCAAAGAAAATGTTTAAACACACAACTTGCTGTACTCTATACATGACCATGGCCAGTGATAGTGTATATGAGCAGAGATATGATCAAATTATTGATCCACAACTGGTGGGATGTCCATGTACACGGCGAGATGGCTACCTTATGCTAACTTTCACCTGTTATGTCTCATTCTCATCCAGTCAACTGGAAAAAAAAAACAGAAAAATACCAACCAACCAACCACCCAATCATCACTATAATGTTCCCACAATGAGAATCCCATGCTCCACTAATGCCCTGCTGAAGGGCTGTAATTTCACAGCAGAGCCTGTTTCAGTCTTGATTTAGGACGGCAGCTTCACATCTGATCAAGTCTGATGAATACTGTTATCTCAGTCTCTGCAACAATCCAAATAAATGTGCTTTCCTGAAAGCCAAACCTTCCCTCTTTCACGCTGTCCTAAATTGGATTGCGAGGTACAATTTCCACCCAGTTAAACAAAATGAGGCATTTTTTCCTCTGTGGCTGCAGACGCATGATGAGGCCCAGCAGAGGTGGGCTGCTGCTGGAAAGCTGCGCTGACAGATAAGAGGCCTGTCCCTTGTTACTAAGCAGAGCTGCCAAGAGGCCGGAGAAAACAATCAGCGTCAGGGGCAATTAGGCCTCTGAGGGGGGGGGGGGGTGGGGGGTGGGGGGGGGGGGGGGGGGGGGTGGGGGGGGGGGGGGGGGGCACAGCTGGTATCTGTCCTTCACTATAAACCACATCACTGTCAAGACAGAAATACCAGCCAGGAAACGTGCTCCTGCAGGGAGTTGAAATGTGGTTCCGATCAGCTTCGGGACGTACCAGCAGCCGTTAATGACCCCGATCAAGTACTAATCATCTCTGCTGAGGTGTTATTTCAATCTCTGCATTAAACACACTGATGATTTTTTGGATGTCTTCCTCCCCCTTTCTCACCAATGCGTAGTCTTTGTCTCCTTCTCTATAAGGGTGTTAAAGGTGAAGTGGGCAGCGGACGCCTCGGTCTGAATGTTCCACATTCCTTCCACACCTGCCTCCAGAAGTGAGTGTGACTCACTGGTGGCTCCACATCTGAGAAGTGACAGCGAGAGAGCATGAGAGCCCACCACAGCAGTGACAGTAAAGACCTCCTGACTGACTGACTGACTGACTGACTGACTGACTGAAGCCCAAATACGGTCTCACGGTGCCGCGACCAGACCAGCCGCTGACACATTTCTCGTCCAGAGGGGGGTTTCCTGGAAAAGGCCCGCAGTCAAGACCGCACTGATCACCGTGAGCCACTTCTAGACAACCCAGAGAGCGCGGCGGTTTTTTTGCTCACGCTCATGCAAACATTACGGCTCCTTTATTTTAGGGTTATTCTGATGCAGGCTCGTCCGCAGCTGAGAGACTCTAAAAATACCCCCGATGACATCTGAGCAATCCTGAGACCTGGAGATTGAGGTTTCGAGCTGAAATGAAATCATGTCCATGGACGAAAAAAGAAAGAAGAAATAATAAAGACAAAAACAACGGACATAAACTTAGTTTCTGTTGTAAAGATGGAAACTTTGAGTGTTTCCTGTGTGACACATAACCTCGCTTCGGTGAACATTCATACTGGACTTTCTCAATAAGAAGATGTGACTATAACGGACTTCATCAGTCAGATCGGACCGCGTCAGGCGATAACAGTCGATGATTGACGTAATTCACACCATTCCAAAGTTTCCACTGGTTTGAGCAGAAAATGGAACAAGAAAATGATGAAAACAACATTTAGAGAACTTTTACTACTTTTTAAGCCGTTATAGATCAGACTTTTTTCAATCTAAAATAAGTTAAAAGAGCAAAAATATGTCATAAATTTGAAATATATGATTGCAACACAGGATACAGATTTTGTATGTACAGCAGAAATATACAACAGTGTGAGCTTGGATATCTCTTTTTGTAAACATGTTTTGCAGCACTAGATGAACTTTATTTGGAGGAAAGTGGAAAAAAACAACTCTGTTAGCAATAAAGGTTTGAAGACCCCGGGACTAATCAGCCCCTGAATGCACCACAAAGACTGTGACTAAAGCGACTAAACACACAGAAGACCCTGAAAGCATCATTATGAAACCCTCTCACGTGCCAGTTTCAGACCACAGGAAGCCGTGCCACGTCTGAAACTCAGAGGTCGACTTAACGTCAACACAAATTTCAGTTTGTTACCAAATTCAGCATGTCTGATCATTTCCTCCACTAATATCTAAGTATAAGGAATCAACATAGTAGCAACATGACAGAGCCCTGATAGAGGAAACTTCCACTTTGCTTTGGTTTGATTCAGACTGATGACTCCAACATTTCTCAACACGTTTCATTGCTCATTCTCAACATACACAGCCCAGAAGCACCATGACAGTCGTGTCTGTGTGAAAAGAAAAAAAAAAAAGAAAAAAATCAAGTGGGGCGTGTGCCATGACAACCAGGTTGCTGCAGTTTGCAGAGCGCTGCAGCGTCTCGCTGCCATGGCCCCGGAGTGGTCAGCCTGAGGAAGTGGCAGGTTTTATACGCCGAAGGAAACAGAGCAGAGCTTGACTTCCTTCCTACATGTGTTTCACACGCGAGCTGCTGCAGCGTGGAGACGCATTTCACTTTCGTTTGGGTTCCTGTGAGAGGACAGAGCGTTCGCATCTTCGACCGCAGAAACTGAGAGATGGCAATACGACAAGTCCAGCAAAGGAGGGTTTTTTTTTTTTGGTTTGTTTTTTAATGTAGAATTTGTGAATATTTGTCACCTGAATTTCCAGACAGTCTCAGAAGTAAAAAAAAAAAAGCTGTCCACATGCACACAAACACACACACACACCAAGGATTACGAACTTTGAGGCCTCGACAGACAGCTACTCCACTTTACATCAAGAGAGACTCTAAATATCTACAAAACAGCATTGAAATGAGTCAGCATATGAGAAATAACAACAACAATATAGAATCAGAAAATGACCAGAGAAGAGAAACCAACAGATAACAGAGACCTGACATGACTCCAGACAGCTGTGGTGTCTGTAGGGGGCATCCTGCTGTCTCAGACTCGTGTCTTCAGAAAATCAAGGAGTGGAAAGTACCTTGTGCAGTAAATTCAATTTCTTCCTTATTTTGGATGTGTAGACAGTTCACACCTTGACTGAGCTGGTGGCTCTCAATATTTCTTTCTTTTTCAGTTAATCAGTCATTGTTAAGTAAGAGGAATACGGTTTTACAGCAATCATGCTTAACTCAACATCTGGGACATATTAAACTCTTTATCTCTTGTACAGCGCCCTCTAAATTTGCACATGAAATTTTCTTTTTAAATGCGGTGTTATCTTTTAGGTCAAACTTTCAACAACACAGAAAAGCACCATGGTTCACAATTTCCTGAAGAACTAAAACTGCTGAAATGCTTAAAAAAACAGCTAAATCAAGTTGAAATGGCAAACAGCGAAATGGCAAAACAACAAAAACAAACAAAAAAAAAACACCTGAAACAACTAATGCAGTCTAAACGACATAGAAAAACAAGCTACGACTAAAAGGGAAAAAATAACTGACACTGTTATAATGACACCAGATCACAGATGAGTTTTTAAAATTTCATAAATGCATAAAGTGCAGGTTTTTTAAAAAGGCAATATTTTTTATGCATTTTAGCTCAGGTAAATTTACTTGGTGGTAAAAATGTCTGTCGGTTAAAAACAGAATGCAGGTCGAAGTGCGTCAGTGTGTGAGACTGACGTTCAGCTGAAGCTACCTCGATCAGCCGGAAGTGAAAAGGTGTTCGACATCTTAGTTTGTGCTTTTTTTAGGTTATCAGACTCTGATATCCTGAATATATAGTCTACAACCTCAGCGTAACAATCGTTTTATGAGAGAAAAATGGATCAACGAAGAAGAGTCCAAACAACCAACTTAGATGGCAACCGGAAAATGTTTAAAAATGGAATTAATGTTTATTTGGTCACTAATTTTATCAGTGCTGACTTATATACTTATTATTACATTTTTTGACTGCAGTTATTAGAATTTCAAAGGATTGTCAATGCAACCTTAACAATGGAATACCCCAGCAAGTAGTCCTAATTCATAGTGAAAATGTTATTACCGTATTGCATGATTGACTTTATTCATGTAAAAAGTGTTAAAATTGTCATGTTATTGGCAAATACTACCCATTATGGAGAATTAATTCATGATGTGCTGCCACAAAGCGGCCTCACGGAGAGACAGAGCAGCTCAGCAACCTGATCACAACATAACACATTTTTGTGAGGCTTTCGTAACTGTATCTGCTCCACTGACGTTATAAACAGCAGTGATTCAGACGGTTCATCAGGCAGGAGGCTCAAACGTCAAGTAATCCACCCATGCAGGACGGTTCTCACACATCCGGGCACTCAACAACAAATAATTATTTTAAAAAAATGTACAAAATCTAATAATAACACAGGCTTTGAAAAAACAAAAACAGGGTATATTTGGCAGGAAGAAAACGTATTTCTGTCGGAGGTCTTTCCTGCTGCTCTCCAACATTCCCTCAGTAACATTTCCACGTTTCAGATCTCATCAGAGGTGAAGGTTCCGAAAAGGTCACAATCAATACATTTGTCTGTGGGATCAATAGTCCTTCAGTCAATAGACGTTTGCCTCTCCCTTCTTTTGTCAAGTTCCCGTTTTTCCGCAGTGAGGAAATTCTTTGGAGGAGTTCAGAAGACGAGACGGTTCATGTATAAATGCCAACAAATGGCTTCCACTACATTAAAAAACAAAAAAAAATCTGACAAACAAGAAAACAAATGGATGGAATTTAAGGCTGTGATTGATTTGGTGTGAAAACAGGAAACTTTTAAACCTGTTTAATGTTTCCTGACTGTGTCCGTATCATGGCTTCCGTCAGGATTTAAAGCTCTGCTGGGTGAAAGTCTCGGCCTTCAGGCCGTCTGCAGGAAGGTCTTGAGCCGTAGCGTCTCCTCCACGGATAGCCTGTCGTGGTAGAAGCTGAGTCCGGTCAGCAGCTCGATGTCTCGGACTCGAGCGGAGTGGAGCTGCAGCCAGTCCTCCACCCACGACAAGTCCGACCCATCCTGGAGAGGAGGAGGAAAACGGCATCAAAACGTGGATCATATTCAGATTTATGTATTTTCTGCTCCCAGCGATGTGAGGCCTCGGCGGGGCAGCTCACCGCGCAGCTCTCGGAGTGGTCCGGTCTGTGGGGCAGGATGAAGGCCCGGGTCTGGAGGGGACCCTCACAGGCCACGGGGCTGAAGGTGGAGTTCCTGCAGCCGGTCAGGATCAGGAAGAAATGTTCGGGATGGGAGCCTCGTTCCTGAACAGACACAGACACAGATTTTTGATGTGATTACACTAAAAACGACATTATCTCATCTAAAAATGAACAAATGACCTTAAAAGTGACCTCAGTGTCCTGAAGGCTCCTTCAAAATAAGATGCACTATTGCTCTTCGTATTTTTATTGTTGTGACAGAGCTACCGGGAGACCTGGACACGGTCTTCCTGCTGAAGTCTTACCCTGAAATTTTTTGCAGTGCGTCAACATTTCCATCATAGTCCTCATCGAACACGGGCCCACTCATGACGTTGACCCCGTTCAGCTCCTGAGAGTATTTTGGAAGCAGGACATCATGGAAATAAGTCCAAACATCTGCAAAAAAAAAAAAAAAAAAAAAAAAGAAGTAAGTTTTATGCTCAGAAATATAACTGATGTCAGTGCGGTCTGCAGAGAGCAAGAAAATGCATAATTGTGTACCAACAGCTTCAAACCACCAGGGGGCAGCATCCGCCACATGATTGAATTTGGACTTAATTTTGTTCTTTATGACCTCAAATAAGTTCCAGACTTTCCACAGTCTGCCACAAACTGAGCAGGCTCATTCGAAACCCAGCAGGAGCCTTGTTGTCTGTGTCTCTCACCTTTTAATTTACTCTGAAATGTAAAATTACCAGCAGAAGTGACACGTTGCAACAGAAAGAGGACTCAGCACACGGTGGAGGAGTAAGAAAATCATCACAAAATGTGTTTGTACTTTCAACAGATTTCAGTCTGCGAGGGCAAGTAAGGAAGTTAGAACATCTGTGGCTGTCCTGAATGAAAGCAACATGATCGCCGAAATATGATGACACAACATTACCGGATTCAAAAGTGGCACAAAATGGACAAAACCCCACATATTTGATCTATTCTAGATCTCCCTCAGCGTTCAAGTATACATTAAACAGCTCAAGTTTTAAAAAAACATTAGGAGAAATGTTCAGTGTAGTTTGTGATTCACCACAGTTTCTGTTCACAAGGCCGACCGGAGCCCGAAAGCAAAGACCAATTTGTCAAAGCGACTGACCTTTGAATGCAGGAAACATGGGCGCCATTGTTGCTGCTGATTAGAGAATCTGTCACCGGACCGCTGGCATTCAGACCTGTGGAGGAACCAGAGGGGAGAGAAAAGCTGAGAGCTCCCAGCGGAGACTTGGCACAGGAAATCAAACCTGGATCACACGTTGGGAAAGTCTGACACGTCTGCTGGGAAGAACTAAGACGTCACAGCAGGTGAAGGCGGAGTAATGAGGGCTGCAGGAGACACTGACTGCTGCATAAACATCCAGTGGATGAGGACAAAAAAAAGTGGAAACACAGTTTCCGTTTGGACTCGAGCTTGATTTAATGATCAATAAATTGTCAAAGCATAAACTTGTAGACTTTATTAACTCCCACACATGGCAGACGTGGGGTAACTGTCAACGCCAGATGAAGATAAAACGTCTGAGTCGGGCAGCTGTAGCTGTCTGTGGTTACTCTCCTGCAGCTGTTAAGCTGACAAGTTCCCTTCTTTTTTTTTTAAACGAGAAACTACCTGAAAAAAAAAAATCTGCATTTCTTTATAAATGCAGCCTATCTCTGGGGGGACGGGACGCTCTCCTCTCCCACAGCGTTTTTACATGAGAATGTGGCTCAGGAACGCGTCAACTCGAATTCCACACCGTGGACGGCGAGCTGCGAGCGGCGAGCTCCCCGCCTGGACGCCACACACACGCTGCAGACACACACTCACTGGGGGGATGCAGGAGGCCGTAGGACAGAGCGGGGTCGTCCTCGTAGCGCGCGCACAGCTGGCTGGACGCCGCCGGGACGCGCACGTCGGCGCGGACGCACGCCTCCGCCTCCGGGATCGGGGGTCTCGCTTCGGCCTGAGAGGGGAGATCGGTCAGAGGAGGACGGACAGACGCAGCGTTGCGTAACAGCATTCGGCTTTGGTTTCACTTCGCCTGTGTGTGTGTGTGTGTGTGTGTGTGTATGTGGGTCAGTGAGGGCGTCGCACGTCAGGGACGGCACAGCTCTCTAGGAACTAAAATCTTTCTGGCACTCAGAGCAACAGCAGCAGGTTTATTCTGACTATTAAACACAGAAGACAATTGCTTTTTAATTAATTTATGCTTCATGTACATTTTCAATGTACTTTCCCACTTCCTGTTTCTAACCTCGGTAAAGCAGTTTACAACGTAGATAACATCCACTGTGCCAGGATGTTATCAGTGAAGTCTTACAAAACAATCTGGCATCATTAGTGGATTATTGATTATAACATAAGGCTCAACTTTAGAGAAACAGTTAGATCAAATGTTTTCAGAAATATATGATCTATAAAGTTAATAATAAACACACACAGTCAATACACGTTTCGGTACCTGGAACGGGACACATTCGTGCCACTTTCCAGAACTCCTGAGGAGTTTTCTTCTCACAGTTTTACATCCAGTCACAGACCTGCTCCTCCTGCAGTGAGTCACCCTGACTGTTATCATACATGTTAAGATATCAGTGTTTTACAAGCTCTTCTTACACGAGTTGCTAACAACACCGCCAGCAGCTGAGGCCGAAGTTGCGCCGCAGATGTTACATCACTGCAGCATGTGTGTGTATGGTTGTGTAAGTGTGGTTATGTGTGTAACATCTGAGTGTGTCACCAGGTTCACACGGATATTGTAGTGGTCGGACCTCGGAACAAATATTTTTTTTCTTCATTTTACTGTCGTTGTCAGGGACAGGGTAGTCTTAGGGGGAGTCAGTGGAGTCTGTTGGTGTTTTGTTGCGGCTGTGAGATTCTTGGGTTCTTTGTATACATGATAAGTTGTTTTTGTTTTTGTTTGTCCTCCTTCATGTCCCGGAGCGGGCGGAAAACGACGCTGAGGGCCGACTTTATAAGGAGATGCTGGACTGGCTGTGAAACTGATGTGGAAAGCCACGACAGTCTCAAACACTGTGACGAGAGTTTAGCTTCTAACAATAATAAAAGCCGCAGATGCAGAACAAGCGATATTTTACTAGTCCAGCATCTCGTGACAGTGGAACGGAAACAAATCCTGAACCTCGCTGAGGACGTGATCGTTGGATGAATGTTTTTTTGAAGCAGCGAGATGATTAGAATAGAGAGTAAACGCCGGCCTGAGGTCATAATTTACAAGAAGGGTCTAACCAGAGCAGAGGAGAAGAGCTACAGCTGCTCGGAGGACGGACTGGACATGCCCGGCGGAGGCCCTCACCAAGCTGGGACGGTGTACGACAACCAGAGGGCATGAGGCGGTCCCTGCTGTAGCCGCTCAGGTAGTCCGGCTGGTGCAGCAGGCAGAAGGAGGCGTCCGGCTGGACGACGCTCGGAGTCCCGAAAGGGTGGTGGAGGCGCCGCAAGCTGGCCTTCACACCTAAGGAGAGGAAACCATCATCCTCAAACTTAAATACGTCCCAGAAAAAGACCGCACACCGAAAGGGAAAGATACTCACTTGAATCAACTGACAGGAGATCTGCGTTCAGCCTCGTCTCCTGAAAGGAAAGACACACAGCTTTCACTTTGAATGTGACAGAAACCTTCATGGAAACACACAGGTCACTTTGTGGAATCAATAACTTTTACCTTATATTGAGAGAAGTGAGAGAAAAAAAAACTATTTTAGAGTTTGTTAAAGTTTTTCTAATGTCTGTAATTTTATTGTGATCAATAACACAAACTGAACTATGAACTGAATCAATGAACCACGAAAGGAACTTCCTGGAAACATTCAGTGAAATAAAAGCACTTTTGGTTATCTTGAGTTGGAAAATAAAAGAGTGCAGAATTGAGTGAAGTATATATGAGCACATGAGTCTCTTTTCAAGAAGGTCCAAATAATCTGAATATGTATTTAGATACATACTCAATCTTATTCCCAGTTCCAGAGAAATCTAATCTTGACAACAGGACAGAATAGCACCAAAGCCAACAACCAAGATAATGGTGAAACTTTCAAACAACACGTTCTCAACACAACACTGAGATGAACTCGAGCTACTTTGTTATGAAAATGCAAACCAGCATTAGTCTCTTGCAGTCAGAGTGAGTCAGTGAAAACATGAAGGATGCAGCAGCTGCTCTGCAGGAGGAGGTTTTGGACATTTTACTGTATTTTGCATTAAAATCGGCTTCATGTTGAGATTGTTATCAACGTTCAATGTGGTTTTTCTCTGATGCAAGTTAATCTGTATTTCAAAAAGTCTGACTGATATTTCAAAATCTCACGTCTGAAACCTGTCAGTACTTTCCCACAAGGCTTTTCTCTCAGGTGACTCACACTGAAGCATTACTTCATATTTCCTCCTTCTTCAGCTGCTGATTAAACAATCAGAGCCTCCAAAACCCACCACTTATTTGTATTTATGTCCTCAAATCAATGGAAACTCAGTTGATAAAATGTATTCTGTGAGAAAGAAAGCAAGTAAAACTGCTCAATAATTTCATCATCTGGCGACTACCAGGAATCCTGTCGTATACGAGTACCGTATCCGGGGTCAGCGAGGGGCAGGAGCACCGCAGGCCGTCGGAGGGGCGGGGCCCGCCTCGCAGGGGTGTCGTGGGAGAGCTGCGCCGGGTGGACGGGCTGGTGGGCGGGGCGCTTCAGCAGGTGGTTCAGACTGCCGTGGCTGCCGTTGTTGGGAGCGGGCGGATACCCAGGAGATCTGAGGAAGACGAGACGTTCACGATTAAGACAACGTCGGATTAATCTGATCTACTAATCAGATTAAGATGAAACTTACATAAGATTTCAGGAGCCATCATGAAAAGTATATTTCCAAAAACAACATTGTGACTTACCACACATCACGTTGTACAGTTCAATGTTTTCAAAGGGAGGAACCACTGTCTTCACTTTAAACGCCGGACCGTAGCCGATGAAGATGGCCTGAAACACAGATAAAATGAATTTAGCTTGGAGATGGAGCTAACAAACAATGCCTGAGACCTCAAATTAAACAAAACAAGACGTTGAACACTCAATTATACCCTGTGTGTTCATTTAAAAACGGCCTCGTGTGGCTTTAAAGCAGCTGCCAGATGTAGGAGGATGAACCAAGTGGATTTTCAGGATATTTGTAGATGAATAAATCATCTATTTCAAGCACAACTAGCTGCTTTTCTCTGATTTAGACAAGTCAACAGCGCTCTGAGCTAATTTTATGGAGTAAATTTCCAGTCAGACACACTCACTGTAATCGGCGTGAGAAAATGTCTCAACAGGAGTCATTGCAGCACATCAGGAAACTTTCAGTATTTCCTCATTTAAATCTGCTTCTTATTTCTGCAGATGAAATTCAGGCTCCCTCGATTCATTATATCCAAATTAATTAACAAGAAACACCTTTTAGACTATTCTGAAACTAATTCTGAACCTTCCAGAAATCTATGTAATCTTTTACTATGATCCTGGACAAATTATCGCGATCTAATACAACTTTTCCTGCATTTCAGAGGAATTGATTCATTACCAACCACACAATGAGAGTGCTTTACATCACTGGTTCACACATGGGTGGCAAAAACTGCGAAAATAAATGTGGGAAGGCGTGAAATGAAGAACAGAAACAAAGTACTATCTGTTTGGTCACATGGAAGGTGTTTGTTTTCAAGATGTTCAAGACAGTTTTTCTGTATTTCTATACATATATTGAGCGTTCAGCAGTCATAAAACAAAAGGGAATTACCGCCGAACAATGCTGAACATCTCTGGGAAATCTGTTGTTTTGGATCTTGATTGAAAGTGTTTTTTATTCCCAGCAACAGACTCAAAGTGGCTTTTATAAAACGATTCTGTCTTTCTGCTGTAGATGAAAGTAGAGTTTTCAACCGAACTTAACTCTCAATAAGCTGTGAATAAATGCAAATATTTGAATATGAATATAACATTAAAGAGATTTAAACAATTAAAAATGTTTTTAAAAGTGGATAAAATGTGAAAAAGAGAAAAAACCACTAAAGTGGGCGTGTTTACCCAACACGCCCACTTTGTCCACTGTGTTGCTTTATGAGCTGAAAAAACAAAGGTTCACGGTAAAGTCAACAGTGACGCAGGCGGCTATTGTCCCGCTCCTTTATAGCGACGCGTGTCCCGCTGGACAACCTAAACAGAACGTGGAGATTAAAGCCCATCGCGGCGCCCTTCCTTCCTCTGACCTGCATGTTGGCGAAGACGTTATCCGAGCCGTGGAATCCTCCGCTGCAGTACTTGATCTCCTTTCTGCTGCTGCAGAGACACACAAATACATACTTCAAGAGATAGCCTAATAATTGTGCTCCCGTGACTACTGTCTGTTTATTCCTGCAGCCTGAAGCAATTTTCTGTGATCACAGCGACGATTGATGAAAAGGATTCCTCCACATGTGATTGTTTATAGAAATCACCAAAAGAGCTTCAGCTTCTGGGTGGCCAGACACAGATAAAGTGACTCGTGTGTCTTTCTCACTTCACCGCATAACCAACAAATGTGTGCAAATGTTTTTTATTCTCTCAGATGAGCAGCTTTTCTCTTTCTGGAAACAGTTTTAACAAAACCGGCAGGAACGAAACAGCAAATGGAATTTGTTTTGGGAAGTAAACGTCTGGCGCACCGTCTCGTAAACTGTCTCATGTTTCAGACGATGTTGTTTTTATGCAGCATTCAGCTCGGAAGAATGTAAATACCTCTGTAAGAACTTCTAAAGCAAACTGACGGATCCATGAGACATGGTGAATCAATCAAATTGTGTATTTTTGGTGGATAAAGTTTGTCAGTGTGAGCTCCCTGGCTACAGCACAACTAAACTGACTGGATGATGATCATGTGACGAACTTTAGGAGCCTCTCTGTGACCCTGACTTGAACCCAACAGGCAGGTGAACATTAACAGAGATGTTCGAGGGAGACGACATTTGTACTTTGGACTCGCAGTTAATGTAGAAGTCACGTTAAAAAGTCGTGTGAAAGCAGCAGTTTCTGGTGTGAGTGAAACCTCAGCCCGGCTCACTCACATCGCCGCCTGCCAGCCGGCCTTCATGTAGAGGTGACCCCGCTCGATGCGCTTGTTGTTGGCGAAGTGCAACCGTTTGGGGAGGTTTTCTTTGAGGTACGGCCTCATTGGCTGGTCGGGGATCCTGCACTTCAGGACAGACAAAGGCAGGGGGAGAATGGGATTGTTTGACCTGAAGTCAAGCCAGCAGATAATCCTTCATTCTTCCTCTAAACGCTGGAGGCACAGTGGGAATATTTGGCATACCGACAGGTGGTTCACCAGGCCCTCGTAGTCGACTGGGGAGAGAGCGGCAGAGATTCAGTGATTCTGGATCCGAACAGGGTGACATGAGGTGGTCTGAGATCAGGAACTCACAGGAGAAGTAATCGTTCGGGAGGTCTTTGGGTCGGATGCGAGCCGCCGGGCCCTGGATCACGGTGAAGTTGGAAACATCGTCCACATAATTTGAAACGAATGTGGCCTTTTCGCAGGAGGCCTCCTCCATGCCTGGGAAATGAAAACCGAATGTAAAAAACACTTATTTTTCAAGTGATCTTGTAACTTTCGAATAAGGATGCCATGTTTTGTTGGATCATAAAGTATGAACACCTGCTGCTTCTCCAGGAACTACAGTGCTAAAGTTCTCATAATCCTCTTTGTCCCCTCGACTCACATCTGAACTCATAACTCAGACTTAGTGTCCGTGTCTTCCTCGCTATCCGTCCATCTTACAGCCTAATTTGTCTAACTGAGACCATTACATGAAGAAACCTGATGTGGCTTGATGTGACTGACAGTAAGTATTGATTCCATGAACATCACAGTCTCTATTAGCCTGACCTGATCTGCACAGCTACTCTGACATATGAAGGGGCTGGCGCCATTCTTCACCTACTGCAGGCTAAAAGTAACCGTGAAATGAGCACAAGAGTTTGAGGCCCCTTTCTAAATTCTCTACAATGCAACTTTATTTCTCAAAACTCTCATTTTCAATTTTTTTTTTTTTTCAAATTGACAACTAGTTGATTTCTATGATTTCTCCTTGAACTGACAGTATGACAGAGTTTTTCCCCTTCATGACCAGCTCCACACTGATGACTGGTCCAGTCTTTTAGATTTATTCTCTCCTCTGGTAGAAACATCTTTCATGTGAATATGTGGGAAATCGCCCACGTTTGCTCCATTCGTCTCTATCGCACGTAATTACAAGGCTGAACATATGGTCGCCAGATATGGAGAAAGACTTGTGCCTGTGTGTGTGTGTGTGTTTGTGTGTGTGTGTGGTGTGTGGTGTGTACTCTGCACTGTGTCTGAGTTCATCTCATTTTTCACTGACTTCCTCTCTGGCTCCGGCCTGCAGCTTCCTCCACAGCAGGTGCAGCGACTCAACCAAGGCAAACATTTGGAGCCTCAAAAGTCCCTCCTCTCTGGCGCTCACGCTCTGAAATGATGCTGCGCCTCGCTATCGTGAAACCACACACTCCAGACAGCTGCACCAAGTCTGTCTTACTTTATGTACACAAAAAAATGCACAAGTTTGTAACGGTGCAGTTTATACGACACCCCGGAGAGCTATCCAAGAACGCAACACTTACACAGCTAATTACACTAAAAAGCATTATATTAATCAAAATCACATGTTTACTATTGTTTTTTCATTATTAATTATACCAGTGCATCTTAGGGTTAGAAATTATGTAACTGGAATATCCTATTTTTATCTTAATTTTGCAGTCATAACATAAGTAAAAGATATCTATGGCCACTGCATAAACAAACACCAGATCTTTTGACATTTTCAGACATTTTATGACAAAGTGTTGTTCATTTTAATAATATGGCAAATGCCAAGAATATATTTTTTAATTTTTAATTTTATGAGTAAAAAAAAAGAAAAAAAAATATAATCTTTTATTTTTTGCACTTCTATTTCATCATTCTTTTTATTTTTTATTGTTAGGTGTCCTTGTGACGCATAACTTTAGGTTCAGTTAATGGAATTTAAAAAGTCAGAACATGAACAGAATCCATACATATCTAAAGATAAAGAAATATTTGGTCAACATGGTGTTGCATTGAGTAGCAGCAGTCAACTACGAATCAATACGCTAATGAAGGCAAATATTTAATGCATAACGAATTGAGGTGAACTTTTAATTGTCTATTCAGGGAAAAGTGGAGCCCCAGGCAGCTCTGAATAAACCATTTAAACATCTTTTTTTTAAATGATTTATTAAAGTTCAACCAGTAGTTTCAAAGAATTCTGACAAATGTAGCTAATACCCAATTCAAAGTCAAACATTTCATCACGTGTCGTGTGTTTTGAATCGGTGAGGACATGTGTGATAATCTCACCGTGATCTGAGATGATCATGATGTTGACGCAGTGGTGCAGGTCTCTCATCATCAGGCCGTCCATCAGCAGACCCATGATCCTGTCCACATCTTTTAAAGCCTCAAGCACCTGAAAACGAGGAATGGAAGCATGAACAGTGGACGAGATAATCAATCTTTCTTAAACGGGGGTTCTCTTGATATAGCTTTATTTATTTTAGAGACCAATAAGAAGGATTCAAGCAGTCAATTAAATGAAATGCTAGTTGCTCTGAGCTAAAACCGCAGAGATTTGTCACTCATTCTCCACAGTAGGTTGTTACAAAATGAAAACTTAGCAGTTTCCGTGACAGTGAAGAAAACTTTGTACGTCAAGTTCTGGGAAATGCCAAAGTTAAGTTCTCTATTTTTCCACTAAAGTTAGTGAATAAGTCACCTCTTGACTTTCTGGCCCGTAGCGGTGTCCTGATGGTTCTCCTCCAAGTACAAAGTATAAAAGTCAGGTCTGAAATGAGGAAAAAAAAGACAAGTTAAAGCACAACATTCTGCCTGCTTGACAAACTGACCTCTGAAACAGTGAATCAGAGGAGCGGGACCTTTGATCTTCAGGTAAACTGAGCCACTCGAACACCGTCGACACTCTGTTTTCAAACGCAATGCTCCTGCAGGAGGGAAAAGACTTCATGTGATTATGAATTCATTCTTCTAATTTTTAAATGCAAAATTATTCAACATGACAATGAGTTAAGACAATGTTCAGAATCAGCCAGCCACAGAATGCATTAAACAAGAAAGAGTCCAACCAAAAATATTAACCATACAACACAACAGAACAGAATGACCTTGCTCTTACTTATCGTAGATTTTATATAAAGTTGGGAAGGTGCCATTGACGGCGACGTCAGAGCCCGGCCAGAAAAAAGTCGCCGTTTTAAGTTTTTGACGGGAAGCGGTGACCCAGACCTGAAGAGGGAATGAGAAAAAATAAGACTGATGGTAAAGACAGTAAAGAACAGTAAAGAAGGAAAGTAAAGGAAGGAAAAGTAAAGAAATGTGAAGGCAAAGAGAGGAAAAATAAAATCATTAAAAAAAGAAGAAGAAAGGGTGGAGTGGGAATGTGAAGTAATGAAGGATGTATGAGATGGAAAGAGGTAGAAGAAAAGGGAAAGGAGAGAACATAAAAACAGAACACTGAGAGGAGAACAGGATGATCAACTGGGATCCAGTGAGTAATGATCTAACAGCAAACTCAGCATCACAGCCAGAGTTTGATCCATTAGGATGAAAGTGTCATCCCTCACAGCCCCGTCAACTCAAATGGAAATCCAACAGCACTTTTCTTATTCCAAATCAATATCTATTAGACCAATCTGCATTTCGACCAGTGTTTTCTCTGTGCAGCTGGCTTATAAACACATTCTGGCAGCTGCACTTAGTTGTATTAGTTTGGAAGTCATCGTGAAAAGATCCATCCCAGCAGAGAAACCCGGCCGGACAGGAGTCATCCGTCTCCCCCGTCCTCCTGAAGCATCGCCGCGGAGCCTCGTATCTTAAGGAGGAGCGGCTTGTCACACAGTTGAGGAATGTGATTTAACGGGCCCCACATTTAAATGAAAACCGCAACGATGCATTGAAAACAAGCACAACACCCCCCCCCCCACACACACTTCAATCCAGGGCTGTATCGTGAAAGCTCAGCGTGTAGAGAGAGATGAAACCGACTGAGCAGCTGAACGGTTCTTGTCTCTCCCTCTATGTGGCATCTGGTGGTCGGACGCCGACTCACCGGCTCTCCTTGGTACCACCTTGGGTCGAACTTCTCGTCGGTTTTCAAGCTGAAGAAAGCGTGCCGGGTCACGTCGTACATCTTGTTGTCCACGATGCCATGGGACTCGGGATAAAGACCCTGCAGATGTCAGAGGTGAAACCAACACACATCACAACGAGGCCCTTTGATCAAACGGGCGATCTCCTCCTCTCTCTCTCTCTCTCTCTCTCTCTCTCTCTCTCTCTCTCTCTCTCTCTAATCTTTAAAAATCTTACGTGTTACTGTAACCGCAGCAGTTTAGTTTAATTACAGGGTCCGTTTTCAACTGCACAGAGGCTGATTCCACTTTGCTGGGCCTCAATTCTACCGTGGAACTTAGCCAAACACATGTAAACCATTAAGATGCAACAGAGTGTTTTTTACTATCAGAAACTGAGTTGTAATTGCTGGGAAAAGCCCCGACGCTCACTGTTACCCTGCTGCAGCAGCAGCATGGCTCTAACATGCAGTAATACTTTAAGACTGTGAGATAGTTATACTCTGAATATTTTACTACTTACAGTATCTATGCATTATAACAAAACACAAAGCTACTAGTTACTGCTCAGGAGAAAAAAACTGACGTCAAAACACACATTTCTAATTCAATGTGAAGAATGAGAAAAAAAAAAATCCTGGAAACTCCCGGACAAAAAGTTCTGTTTTTTTTAAGCCCACAAAAGACACACTTCCTTTCTAAACCCTGGCAGATGGTTTCATTTAAATGGGCATTTGAGTTTAAAGGATGCAAACCAATCACAGCAAATATCACAGAGATACATAACAGTTTACACATATTTGTTTCAAAAAGGTTTGACTTTCCTCTTTTCCTGCTTTTCAGACGTTTGCACCACCTTAACTTGTGACAGTATGAATCATAACAGAATGACCCGGACAGTTCAAACAACTGATAATTCACTCTGAGTGTATTTTGTTAAGATATCCTGAATAAATGAGATGATTAAAAGCAATGCACCAGTTGGTGAGACTTACAGTCACAATGCTGTAGTGGTTGGGGAAGGTCTTTGTGGGATAAACAGGCCTGATGTATGGCGCTGTTGTTCCTGTGTTTCCTGTAACAAAGTGACACTCAGTCACGCCAGGACGGCGGGGAGAAGGTGAACAGGGGCAACCGTGCGCCGGCAACTTACGTAACTTGTTGATGACGGGGATGTGAGCGACGTGATCCTTCATGTACGCTGCCCGGAAGCCGTCCAGGGACACCAGGAGGAGCGGAGACTTGGAAAAGCTGGACAGGAAACGACACGGGAGTGAGTTCTTTATCAGCAGACGTGGATATCTCCGGCACCAGCGGCGGAGAGGTCGTGCTAAACGGCCGCTTGCGAGGACAAAGCGGCTCTTTGAGCGAGCCACCAGGAGGAGAAGCAAGGTCAATGCAGAGAAGAGTGGAGAAGTGTCAGGGGCTGACGGAGGGAATCTTGGTGGATTTTGTTCCCTAAAATGACACAGTTTTTTTCCAGAGAATGAAACACGTCATTGCTCTAAAAATACTGTAATCGCTGCTCATTTTGTGCAAAACAATGTTCCAAGGATTTGAGTGCTGCAGCTGATTTGTAGAGGTTTTAAAAAGTCTATATCTGCTTTATCATGTGTCTCATGATGTATTATCACATGCATAACATGAACGTGGTTTATAGCAGAGTTGTCCTGTCAGAGGGTCTGATCCAACCCGTGAGATGACTAAAAACTTACCAAGAAGACACCGAGCAGAAGCCCTCAATAAAAAGTATCTGTTGTGCCAGTTTGTTTACCCAGGGATTGCAGTGCTTCAGTGGCGGCTGAGGACTACAGAGGTTATAAATGTAGCATTGAATGGGAGCTACCGCATTTCCCAGATTATAAACTGTAGTTTTTTTTTAGTTATTTAGCTGATATGCAACTTTTTTAATCAACATATACTAATGCGCACCATGACCATACAACACCAGAATGCTGCACCAATACAACAGAAACATCTCTATTATTACTGTGTTTCGCTGCAAGTGCAATGCTGGCAAAGCAGAAAAATGCTACACAGAGCAGAATTTGACTTATATGCAACAGAAAACAGAAAAAGACCAGCAGAAAGAGTTCAGAGATTCTTTTTTTTTCACAGATGCAGAGTCGGGAAAGTACAGGGCCTTACCGCTAATAAAGCAGCATTAGAATTAGCATTAGCACTAGCATTAGCATCACCTGGTCAAGATTCATCTGTAAGCTAAAGGCTGCAAAACACCTCAAAATAAAGCACATTTGTTTTGATATTTCACTGAATACTGCAATATTTAAAATGACATGATGTTAAAATTGCACAATATTTAACTTGTTTTGATTTTTATATCTTATACTACATTTAATGGGGTTTTTTGTTAGTTTTTTTTTTTTTTTGTATTAGTAGCTCTTTTGTCTAAATCTTTGCATCTAAAGGTTATTTTTGCTACTATTCCACTCGGGATCAACAATGCAATCACAAAGACAATTGAAAGTTTTAAAATAACACCTAACCCTTGCATCAGCATTAAAAAGAGTAGAGAGAGAACCACACAACAATAGGTGTTTACCGACAGAACGACACACAAACCAGCTTTGACACAAAATCTCAGCACAGAATTACTTTCAGACTGTAGCCTCATGTGGAGACGCAGGTTTCATTCCCAAGAGAGATGAGTCTGTCTGAGGTTGCCCTCCCACTGACGCAGGAACACACACACACACACACACGTGACCGTGCTTTCATGTGAACCCACACACACATAGAACTCACCAACACATGCCTGATTACTCACAGTCATTAGCCCAGTTTCCCTAGAAACAGTTTATTTCCCATAAAGTCACACCACTGGAAAATGTAGTCAACTAAAAAAAAAAAAAAAAAAAAAACTGAACGACAGATAACGTGGATGGTTTAAAAAGTGACAGAAGAGTTTTATTTCTAATTTCTGTAGAAATTTTTAGAATAGCTCAGGGAACAATAGTTTCAACTCATGAAAACTGTGGGCGAAGCCTTTCAATAGTTTCTTTCTCAGCACAAAACCTAAGTCAGCTGAGATCAGAGTCATTATTTTCCATTAACACAGACACACAGACACACACACAGGCACACACACACACACACACACACACACACACACACACACACACACACACACACACACACAGATCAGTTCTCACATGGCAACAGTAGAAAAAAGGGGTGTTTCATTACCCTGCTGGACACCGCGGCTGCAGAACTTCTTCAGAGGAAACATGGAGCCACAGCTCTCCTTCTGCAGGACACAAGAAAGGTCATTGTTGTAAAATCTAAAAAAGATTAAAATTATACACTTGACCTGTTTGTTTTGCATGCTCACAAAATGAATTGGGTGAAACAAGAATAAACACAAGACTGTAGACACTTTTATTATGTTTTCAATATGAAGACAAATCACCAATCATGCTGTTATAGATCAGTGGTTCTTAAAGCTGCAGAGGGCAATCTAGGAGAAGCCTGTAGCAACTGATATCTGTTAATCATAGACAAATTGGAAATTTAAATGTAATGAATCCATAGAATAACAATAACTTGTCAAAATTAAGATTAAAATATAAATACTGTTTGTTTTTTATATAACAGGTTTTCACAGCCATGCAGCCTCAGACTAAACTTGTAACTCGCAAAGTGTAGTTTGTAACTTTCAACAAAGACGGTGAGCTTGTACACTCCAGTTGTTGGATGAGGTTTCCTCCTTAATCTCCCTCAGACTGTACTTAGTCTGCATTCACTCACCAGAGATTGTTTGTTCTCCTTCTTAGTTTGAACCCTTTTGTGTGTTTCGTTGAGTCTTCCGGGGAAGTTGTGTTCATGTCACGCTGCTCCCCCGTGGTTAATGTTTGCAACCAGTGTTTAGCACTCTCAAATTACACTGAGAAGGTTGTGGGTTCAAATACTGGCCTGTATGGAGTTTGCATGTTCTCCCTGTGTGTATGCGGATTTTCTCCCACAATCCAAAATCATGCATTAGTTCAACTGATGACTCTATTTTTTCCCTTATGAGTGCAGATACGTAAATATGGAAGATTAACTACCGAATTATCGGTAAAAAACAATCCTCTCGCTTCTCAGTATGGTTGCAGATAAGGGGGCTTGAAATGTTGCAAGCAGGCATCCAGTCGCTCTGTGCCAAGAAGCATCCTCTCCTCTCCTCTCTGTGAGGCGTCGCCTCAAATCCAATGACGGTTTATTTTTTTTTCGCAATAAATCTAGAAACAATATGATGAAATGGGATTTGTGAATCATCAGTGTCCTCTAACAGGATATGAAAGTGCTCAAACAGACATTCAATCAGCTTTGTTGTCCACATTCATGACGTAACCACAAACGATGTGTAACCGAGAGGTTTCCGCTCTCTGTGTTTCTGCTCTCTGTGTTTCTGCTCTCTATGTTTCTTTAACAAGAAAACAGCACAACTCTTTCCAAACGACCACGGACCAGAACCAGACCTCATGAAGTGAGGAAGAAAAAACTGCCTGATCATCACATTTTAAGGCAGGTTCTGTTCTGGACAACACAATGAGTCAAATTACAATGAAAAACCAGCTGGATATTGTTGTGCAGAAGCAAATGAAGAAGACAAAAAAAAAAAACCTGTAAAGGAGTAAAATCAGGGACGGAGTGATCACAGGGTAGTGCTGTGTTTACACCACTTGCTCCTACTTGAGCATTAACAGTGCCAGTAGAACATTAAGTGTAATTTTAAATGTCTTTTTAATTGTGTTGATTGCTATATGCATGGTGCTGACATAGCATGTGGAGTTTCCATGTTTTCCTCACGTGTTCGAGGTTATTTGGAAACTCCGACGCTGCTGTCTAGATGTGCCCGACCGTGACCTGTCCAGGGTGCAACCTGCCTCCACCCGCAGTCAGCTAGGGCCGGCGCCAGGGTTCAGTGTCCTTAAACCGCACACCACATGCTAATGTTGGTTTGTCAATAAAGTCTGAGGTGAGAATATGCACAATAACGCTGGAGCAGTGTGGAAACAAACCTAAAAGCAAACACAAATGCCCGACTCAAGGACTTTCCCACAGACAAGGTGACACCAACCAGGAAGCCCAGAACCTCGTCTTTCTCCGTTTTTTTTAAAAAAACAACTGTCTCGCCAGCCCATTCGTCAGCCGGCCTGCGGCTGGCTGGACCCCTGACAGAGGTGGCCTCCGCACGCCGGTGAGAAATCCCCTCCTCACGGCCTCTCCAGGCCAGCAGTGCGGTCTGGACCCAACGCGGCGACGCTCTGTCACAGGAGACGGGTTGCTGTGGTCTGTAATCCAGTGGAAAACCCGCTCTCTGTGTTTCACACTGCACACTCTGAGTCTCCAGGAAGAAGAAGAAGTTATTTTTCTCTTCTTTTAATCTCTTTCCAAAGGCCTCCCCCCGAGACGCGGAGGTTCAGGCAAAGTGAACGACTTCTAAATGAGAGTTCGGATGAGTGAAAAGTCAAGACGTATTCCTCCCATATGGCTTTCATATTGGTTGGGTAGGAAATATAAGTTGAGGGGAAATGCCGCAGCAGAGGGAGCGCCCCGCCCAGGCTGAGGACAGCTGCCCACAGTCACCACCGCTGCCCCCGAAATGGAAGAGGAGTGTTCTGGCCTGGCGGTTTGCAACAAAGAGCGCACTGACGCCGCGGCCCTCGTCTAAACCAGAGCGAATCTGAAGCCGCAGGAAACACTCCTGCCTTTCCAAAACTCGAGTTTAGGACAACTTGGGCGAAGCACGAGGACGAATCACACCGAGAGGTGAGGAGTCTCCTCTGTTTTCCTCGTTCACGGACTGCTCGGTAACTCGAGCTTCCCTCCTCTGCTACTCTAAATACTCCAAAGTCTCAAGTTTCCAAACGCCTGCAGTGAGTTGTGTGCTCGTCAGATCGAGTTGCTCCACAATGGAGGCTTGGATTGTTTTTCCGCCTTCTGACCGCAGAGCCAAACAAGTTTGCAGTAGGAAAGAAAACCCAAATGTAACCTGGGATGAGGCTGATGCTCTTCAGGTCCATGTTGAGTGAATACAGTGACCTTAACACAGTTCAGGCAGAAAATGTTGCCGTGGTACTTCTAAATATGGGTGAAAGGAAAACAAGCACCGAGCAACCTGCGTTAAGGAATGCTCTCGCAGAATGACGTCTTCAGAAAGAGAAACGATGTCGAGTGTGACTGTTGCTTTGTTTGCCTAGTTTTTATGCCCAGAAGTTAATTTTTAAACAGATTAACCTTGAAAATACCTTCAACTTTGTGTTTTTAAGGAATCAGCGGGTCACTTTGTGTTTCAGTGTTTTCGAAGGGTGGGGGCCACAAGTTTATTTTCAATCCAAGTCCTGCTGACAGCTCACTTCCCAATATTCCAGCCTGGAATGAAGACGGTTGCTTACTAGTTCCAACTAAATTGCAAGCAAGCAGATGTTTTAATGACAGAGTAAAAACATTCAATGAGTTTATGAGACAAATCCGTTTTAGTGGAGAAAGAGTCTCCGATATCTTCACTGCTACAGTGAGTTTAACTGATTGGACGGTATGACGACACTACATGACCCGTTACATCCATGGACTCACACACTAATGTGACGGCTGCTACGTTAAGGTGCTCACACACCAAGGGGAAATTGGTTAAAGGTGCTGTAGGCAGGATTTTGCTAGTCAATGCTAACTTTTCTGTGTTTTCTTTGGATTAAATGTTAGAGTATCCATTGACAATCCTTTAGGAGTGTAGCATAATTGCAACTACTGCGAGGGCGCAGCGTGTCCATCTGTTCTCTGTCTGAGCTGAAAAGGATTCTCGACAGCTCCCGGTATCTTTGACCAATCAGAGAGCCCCTGAGGCTCTAACCGTGATTGGAAGAGGGGCGTTCATCGCACGTTCTTGTGGGAGGGGCTTAACTTGCGTAAGGGCGTGATGTCAGAGAAAACAGGACAGGACTGGCTGTGCTGGGTTTCAAATCGCCATCTTAGATGGGTCAAATCGCCATCTTGCTTAGGTAACCCTAAGCAAGATGGCGGAGGTGCCGAATCCTGCCTACAGCACCTTTAAGGACACTTTGGCATAAAGATATGGAGGATCAATACAACCTTGTGATTGGATGCCAACTAATATCCCTATGAGTAGCTCATAGGACAAGATGAGCTGAGAGGACTCGGTCAAGTTTTTCAGGAAACTGCCACTTTGATTAAATTCCATGAACAGACATCAAATGTAAACGAAGATAGCAAGAAATCAGAGTGACTGTGTGGACAAAAAAATAAAAGGGTTTTAATGTTAAAATAATCAATTTGGACACTTTTTTTCCCCAAATCTGGCCTTTTACTTAAGTTTGGAGTTCACCGAGCATATTCTAAGACTACGTGGAAGCATTAACAAAACAACTTAAAACTGACTAATTACATTTGTGACACTACCTTGTAACAACCAATAATGTAGTAAAATGCTGCTGAGTGCATTTATTCAATCAAAGAGTGAAGCAATGATGCCATCAATGCCTATTGTCATTAAGTAAGCTGCACAAAACCAGGAAAAAACAGCTTTAATTTCCAAGTAACATAGCCCTATGTGTGCATTATTGACTGCAGTTATTACATTTGAATGGATTTTTTTAAATGCTCCTGCAATCAGCTTAATAAATTATTGGTAAAATGTTACTACGATTAATGGATCAAATATCATATGGGCAAACTATGGCCTTTGAGTTGTCTTTTTAATATGAAAAGCGCATTATAAATCAAGATTGATTTGATTACATTTGATTCATTACATTGCTGGTTATCACATACCTCTGTGTTCTCTTGTGTGACTTAAATAGTTTTCACACTGACCGGGCAACCCACTCAGCAGGAGCAGGGTCAGCGTGAGGGAAACAAGGGGAATTCTGCTGATCTGAGTCGAGATTTTGACCCTGAGTCATGAAATTCGTCAAACGCCAATGAATCACAGAGGCAGAAACATTCTAAACTAGTGAGTTTCAGTCTAAAAATAGCTTTAGTTTAATGATTTCTGCACCATAGCCACGAACAACGATGTGATATTCCTCAGTGTTACAGTTGATCAATGTTGACAGCTTTCGGAAAGCTGGAAAAATACTGACAGAAAACTGGCTGCTTCGACTTTACTGTATTTTAACAGCATTTCTCAAATTTGTATAAATTCAACTCTGACTATAGAAAACTACCTGAACTAACATTCGCCTTGTTCAACACATGCTTTACAGGTGATCAAAATTTTTTTTGCTTCTTAAAATGATAAGTATATACATTAAAACAACTACAAAACACATTAATATATAAATAAAACAAAACATAGTTTTGCAGGACAGCAGTACCACGTGGTGATCAAGAAGAAGCTTTCTGAAGACACATGTGAAAATTTTACCATATTAAAGTCCTGAGATACCATGGCTTTTGGTTTTAACAACGCCCAAGTGTTGAAATTCTCCATGAAAGTTTTATCCAAGCTTTTATTTAAAAAGTGTCACGATTATGTAAGGAACTTTACACCTACTGAATGCTTGATAATATTCTAACTCTGATAAAGGTTTGATGTTGTAATGTCAGTTATTGATTACACCTTTATGTGAGTCCAGTAGAGTACAATGGAACCTAAACAAGGTGCTGCTTTAGTCACGGCCCAGACTGCGCAGCGTTGAATGGACGGGTCAATACAGAGCTTTGCTTCATTACTGGGATCAATAAATACTATGATCATCACTGCAGGGCTGGTTTGGGAGTTATGGAGGATTTGCTGCTTGTATTTGATGGGTATATTGTAAAATGCAGATTCGTTGCAGACGCTAAAGCTTTACCTGTTGCCCAATAAAAGCTTCGCCTCGCTTTTGTCATTTTACCTGTTTAAGATTGTTCCGAAAGATGTTTGTAATCTAATTCTAATGGCCTCTCTTTACCTTTTAAAAGCATTTTTTCCCATTTTTGTTTTGTTTTCCTGTCCTTTCTTATTTTACCATGTTATCATTATATCAATCTTCCGATGAGGTTAATGCAGTTGCACCAATCTACACAAACGCTGCTGTGGCAGAGACTCAAAAAGCTTTCTTTCAATTTAAACACCATTTAAATCAACAATCTTCAGTGGTATCGCTGCTCCTTCTGCTTTACAGACCCATAAAACACATGGAAACCCATTACAACACGCTACAAATGTAACGCTGAATGATAAAATGCCTCTTCAGGGTGATAAACCTGGTGACGAGACTGTCTGAGGAAACGCGGGTTGCGCCCGGCCTTACCTGCTCCGCTGGCGCTCTGCCTCAGAGAGAGCGCCACAGCCAGGATGACCACCAGCAAGCACAGCAGCAGCACCTGAAAAACACACAGCAAATGGCAGCATGCACGTTAAAACCACACGCACGTGTGAAATACAACTGTAACATCAAACCCTGTGCAACATCTTCAACAATGGCTCTGTAAGTGAATTAAAATATTGCATAATTTTAATACTGCAAGCACGATAAGTGGTACTTTTTTTTTTTTTTTTGAGTGATATCGTAGTGAGAGGACTGGGTTTCAGGTTTCTTGCGCCGGCCCTTCACAGACACACTCCACAGTCGGCTGCATGCCTTTGTGACCATAATACAAACACGCTGGAGCAGACCTTTGGCTGCGAGCGAGGAGCCGTAAATCAACCCCACTGGTAAATATAACAGCTACTCTCACACACTCCGAGCATTAACAACGTTCACACCCCGTTCGGGACGGACAGCTCTGTGTAAATACCAGCCCCCCCCCCCCCCCCCCCCCAGAGGATGATCGTATTTGAATTGAGCCTGTTACTTTATTAGTGCCATACAGTGCAAAGTTTACTTTACTGACTCTTTCACCAAATAAGGCAGCGAATGCTGAATGGACCTTCATATCGGTACAGTAGGAATCTTTCTGTCTCACAGTCAGGCCCAGAATCCTTTCATTCACATTTTCACACATTTGAGGTTAAATCCTTCAAGAAATTGCCATGAAATTTAGCTAAAAACAACCCTCAGCTGCAGTCTGAGCAGCCGATTACCACATTTATGTTATTATGCCAAACGTTGATGGTAGCCCCGCCCCCCTCTCCACCCGGGCAGGGCCGTTATGAGCAGGTAAACATGCCGACGTCAGCGTTTAGTTCAAAGCACCGCTGTGTCCAAACAGAGAGCTGCTGATGTGGCCGCAAGCCTTCTGCATTCATCCATCCTCCATCATGTTGACTTTATCTGCAGCTTCACTTATTGCAAAGAAGACGTTCAAAACTGTGAAGGAAAGCGTTGATGACTTCCACTGTGTCAACGTGTTCCTCTTTTTTTTTACTGCCTACGCACTCATATCTGCTCGGGGCCGATCAGAGGAGGGAGGCGGGTGTTTGAAGTTAATGGGTGGTTCGAAGAGCTGTGAATCAGTGTATTTAGAGATCACAGTAGTCATAGTTGCTCATTTTGAAACCCACACAACTCCCAGAGCAGGCCTGCAGCGGTTATCATCGTCATTTACTGCTCACAGTAAAGAAGCAGAGCTCTGTATTTACCATCTGTTTACAGACACGCAGTTTGGGCCGGGACCTAAAGGGGGAAAAATAAGTCTGCAACAAGTGGATGAAGTGAGCTTTCTCTGCAGGGGGGGTGGGCTTAAGTCTCCACACAAAAGACAGGAAGTTGTTCGATCATTGGATTAACTCCCAGTGGAGATCGACCCGCCGCGTCCAACTGTGATGAGAGCATGAGGGGGATCCAGGACCTGCTGCAGAGGTTATGTCTCTTTCTGGAGCAGCTCAGGGCCCCCAAGGTGACTATCGCCCCTGTAACCTCATGAACTCAGCATGAAGCAAGACAGACGGATGAAAATGTGAGACTGAGTGAAATCTTAGATGCAAAAAGTCTAGAGTCTTTGATATTTGAACTTGAGTCGGATCTTGAACCACATCTGAGGTTTCTGGCAGCGTAAGACTCAGTTTCCCCATCAAGTTCAGATACACACGATCTGTAGTAAAACCAGAGCTTACATCAGATCCAGGGTGGAGAGGCTATTACGACCTGGAAGACCAACGCTTGGTGACAGCTGCTTCTAAAAATACACACTCGAACTGAATGGATCCAGAGAGAAAAGCTATTTTCATGACGAGACCGAAGACAAACAAACGGGCGAAGAGGGAGTTCAGTCTGAACAGACACACACACTCACACCGTCTCACTGCAGTGTTCAGTCTGGATATTCTAATTCCTTGGATATGTCTTTGGATCGTGAAAGGAAACTTCAGTACCAGCAGAAGATCAAAACTCAAGAGCCTGGACACTCGACACAAGCTGGAAATCAAATGGGTCATGCTCTCATGTGAGGGGATTTGTCGAGGAAAGCAAGGGTTTACAATGAAAACAAGCTGAGCCGTGGGTCACATTTTTACGTGATTCAAGACAAATATAGCCTCCTGACTCAAAAGTCAACCTCTGACTCCTCCAGTGTCAGAAAGCTGTCTGGAGCGCCGTCTCAAAAACAAGACGGTGGGAGTCACCGACCACAAGAAATCCACTCCGAGCGACGCAGATGTGGAAGGCCCAGACAGGTACGGCGAAAATATGCTGCACCGTGTGTGAACTGCGTCTGGGTATGAGCGCTTATTTTCTCCAGTTATAGGTGCAAAGAGGGGAAAACCCTGGTGGGGCTTCTTGGGAAAACCTTCAACATGCTCCTCGTGGGCTGTGAAAGTAAACAGCCTGTCTGGTGGAAAAGCTCCACGTCTGACTGGGAGACACGTTTTACTGCCTGCATCAGGTCACTGCAACGCCCTGGCTCTGTGCTTCCCTCATGAAAATCTGATGATTCAGCCAGGAGACCAGAACCTGCCCTTTAGGACAGTCCAATCCGCTCAGCAGGAACACAAAGATTAAAAGTTTAAAGTAAGAGTAACATGCAAACTCCAGACAGAAATGCCTCCAGTCTGGACTCTAACAGGAGAAAGTCGAAGTGAGACACTCTTCCTGCTCTGTTGAGTCATTGTGCTCTGTGATTTTGGTTTTTAAGTTATGAAAATCCAGAAGAGAATTTCAGAGTATTGTAATGTTTCATAAGATTATTAACCCACACCATGACGCTCACATTAGAATTTCAAGACGTGCGTAAAATATTCAAGTTGACAAAGAGAAAAGTTTTGCATTTAAAAACGGTGTTTTCGGAGTCTTAAATTTACAAGTCTGACGGGGTTAAATAGTCAGCATAAGGTGAGTTTAACACTCATACTACAATAAGTTGACAGTAAAGAGAACATTGCCGTAAAATAAGCCCCTTTTGGGCAGAATACGGTGATGTTCACAGAGCAGCGAGTATCGTCACTGTGAGAGCAGAGAATATCGTTTTTTTAAATTTTGACTGTTACTTGACAATTAATCCTTTTTGAAACATCTTAAATCACCTCTCCTTGTGTTAGTTACTTGAAGATGGTGTGAGGAGCGACATTAAAAACAGGCCTGGGTGTAGAGCTGTCTAGACTTTACCCACGTTTAGGAGACCGGAGCCAAGCAGCCTGAGGCTCTGTGGTTTCCAGCTGCAGTTTACAAGTGAACAGTTAGAAACGTGTGTGTGAGTGTGTGTGTGCGCACTGTCATATGACCTTCTTTGTGCATCCTTGATTTTTCAGTCATGAGCTGAACGACACAAATTCCTCACATTTTTCACGTTTCAACGTTTCGCTGTGTTTCACCGCTCAGCAGTAAACAAAGAATTTCACCACAACAGCCTAAAAAAAAAAAAAAAAAAAATCACTTAAAGCATAAAATGTATTTTTCTTCCAAGACATTTCTGACAATTAGGATTTTTTGACTGCATGTACAGGCTGAGGTGTCTCACAAGTTTAGCTCTCGAAAAGAATACGATGTTTTTCTGGATATGACTGAAAGAGCTGCAAACAGTTTATGTTGTTACTTTTGTGTTACAGTAATAAAGTTACGAGGGCATTAAGACGAAAAAAAAAAAAGCGAGTTGGCTTTGTTTTTTACACTGGCATGTTGATCGATTAACCATTATCTGGCAATCATTCAAATTCATTAATCCCTTACACTCGTTACCTTTTGCCACTTTTCAAAGACAATCTAACAAATGTATATTAAATGTTTTATATATAGTGATGAAAATCTGCTGAAAGTGTAAAAATAACCAAATTACATCACATTTCTCAACTTGTAGCTAAAAAAAGTGTCTAAATAGGCTAAAATTTATACTGACTGTCATCAAAAAGCTTCACAATCCTGCAAAGTCATGATATTTATAATGACGGAGTCTCTAAAAACCACTCTGGTCTACAGATGCTTCCTCAAAGATGAAAACTACTTCACCAGCAAACCGAATAAAACAACAATAAGTGGTTTAGTTGCTGTTTTATCAAAATGTGCAGTAATGTCAGGTCTGGCAGTGCAACACAGAGAGTATTAATTAAATTTTGAACTGTTTAACAAGCTCCGTTCATCTGCATGAAGGGTTCAGCAGGAAGTTTCCAGTTTTGGCTCCGGAGGTCTCTTCCCGCCTCGCGCTGACCAGCGAGGGTCAGGTCCACCTGCAGAGCCACTGCTGGCCCCCGGCCCTCTGCAGCGGGGTGAGAACGTTTAGTTTCCACGTTCACACCGGCAGCACGGGGCGGCTCGGCCGGGGGACAGCTGCGGATTAACACCATGTGAGAGCAAACAGAGCAGCAGAGGCGACCCCACGCCCAGGTTTACCCGTCCGATGAGGGCCTTCACTGAGAAGAGTCACCTTTATGACTCGTTTTTAATTCACCTGATAGCCACACACAAGTCTAAGAAAAGGAAGAAAGACTGACTGACATGTTAAAGAGTCTGAAGAAATCCACATTTGAATTAAGTCTGATTGATTTTAAGTCTGAGTAGCAGAGAAATAATGCTTTCATATGCATCTGTTTACAAGATAGATTATTATTATGATATGATGTTTGTGCTCCATTGTTTGAAACGTGGATCAACTCGCCAGGTGAAGGTGTTTCACACACTATCAATTTTTCACCTGTTTTCTAGTGAACTGCTTGTTTTTCTTGTGAAATAGCTCTCAGCACTGCTCTCAGACCAGATGCAGCGCAGAAATAGACTAGAGGCAGCTGAAGGCAGAAGTGGGAAGAACTCCTTCTAAATACTCTCATTACTGTCATCAAGTACTTGTGAAAAGTGTAGATTAATGACATGTGAGGCTGATGGAGATGTTTACTGAGAATAAAGTCACCTCAACTGACTGTTGTTTTTTTTTCCAGCAATTTATAAATATTGTTTTTTTCAAAGGGATTAAAGACAATAGCAATGCGATCTGCTTGGCCACTTTGAAGTCACGACAGGGCGTGCCCACAATCTGAAACTATTCCTTCAATTCTTCAATTGCATTCGCTGACAGGACAGATTAATGTGTTGAAGATGACTGTTTTTATGTTTTAATTGTTTGAGAAGATCTGCTTTGTATACAGGCTAATTCAAGCCTGCTAGTAGTCAGTTTTTTTTTTAATCACTTCAGGTTTTGACTGTTTTTAAATTGTTATTTTTAAAGCACTCAGATCCTGGCACTGCAAGTATTTAAAACTGCAAACGCAGCAACAGGTTCAGTTATAAAGTATGGGATGATAAATAAAGACCAACTACAGTGCAGAAACAGTGTGAATGTCTCTGATGACAAATATTTGCACGTTGTGCAATAATTTAAACAACTTCACTCACACCTTGTACTATTTGCACGGTGTAATCCACTTCACTGCTTCACTGCACGATTTCAATTTAAACTTTTTGACCTGCGGGTTTAAAGCTAGTACGCTTACTTACAACACCAAGAACTCCAAAATAACATTGAACACCCTTTTAACAGATAAATAAATAACAGTTTGAGTTCTTTTTTTTTCACTTTCCACCCTAAAAGTGACTTTGACATGTGGATCCACTCCAGTCCAGTCCTCTCCTGTATGTGCGAGACGCAGGTGAAGTTGAACATACCCCAGTAATGATTTTACAGTGGTTTTTCCTCTTCTTTCCTCGCTCAGAGTCGCTCCTCTGGCTCTCCAGCTGCTGAGTCCCAAATAAAGCCGCAGCCTGCTCCGCAGAGCGCTCCTCCGCTTTGCTCCCGTCCATGCTGCAGCGCGCGAGAGCCTCCTGCCACTGCGCGAGTGTGAGTGACTTGTGTGCGTGTGTGTGTGTGTGTCTATGCGTGTGTGCGCAGGGGAAAGTAGGATGTGACCCGGTGCTGAAGTGTGTAGCGCCGCCTTTTCTGACGTCTTCCAGTCCGCAGCGGCGTGTTTGATCCGCGAGGAGGAGGCTGATTAAATCCCCGCTGCTTTTGGCTCGTTCTCACCTCTCAAACTCTGAGGGGAAACTTTTACAGCATTTAAACAAAAGTAGAACGTTAAAACAAAAGCCACATGGAGACAAACTGCGAATAAAGGCGTATAAAAGTCACCAAAAGGCGTTTTTATTACCTTTAAATTACCGAATGAGTCAAACAGACGCAACAGTTGTTTATAAATGAGAAACGCTGCCACCTGGTGGTCAGACTGAGGTACTGCCAAGGACTTTATTTATAACGTGAACTCGGAATTCCCAATCGGATTGTTCCCTTTACAGCATAGATTGGAATTATTGCTAGGATTTTTCAGCTCTTTGGTATAAAGAAAAGAGACAAGAGTGATCTAATGAGCTCACATCAACGACACAGGAAATGCTAGTAAATAGGCCAAAACTTATTACAATACAATTCACTGCAAGAAAGGGTAGCCCAAATGTAAGATACCATCGCTAATTAATCTTAAAAGTAGTGAAATTATCTGTCCATGGAACAAGTAAATTTTACTTAAAAAGATATATTGATATAAGAATTTAAGATCAAGAAATAAGTCTCTTTATCTTAAATTTATCTTAAATTGAGAAGAATGAGACATTGTGCCTGGGAACAAGATGAATGAACTTGATAAGATTTAGAATTTTAGCAAATTTTGCAGTGTTTGGGGCGTTTTCAGTCAAAAATCCCCAATTTCTGATTGTATGTATAGTCTTTATCCTCTTTTGAAATATTCACAGACATGCAGAAAGAACAACAAAAGCGGCATCCAGGTAACAGTTTTAAGAAATCACATGCAGTATTTCTTAATTGTCCTATTTAACCCTCAATAAAATGCCAGTTTACTAAATGTTCAACTGATGATGGTTTTATAAGATATAATTGACTTACTTTTATGAATTTTCAAAATGAGTGTTGTGTCATTTATCTTTATTAGAAGGAAAGAGTCAAATTGAGCAAACCTCACAAATATTTCACTATTTCTATCTTAAAGTTTTCTCTTTTCCCTTAATGGGATGCTTATGAGAAAAATACAAGAAAATATCATATTATTACAAAATTATATTACTGGCACAGTCACCAATTGTGTGTGTACGGTCTCTACCAAATTGAATTTACCATTCCTTGATAATTATTTGCTGAAAGGAGGAAAGCCATGCATGCACAGGGAGAACATGCAATCTCCTCTCAGTGATAATCCCAAATTGGAACCAGATTCTCACTGTGTGAGTCAAGTAGTAACCACTTCACCGCTGTGGTTTGGTGCTGCACTAAAAGCATCCAGAAGGTGGCGCCACTGCAGCAGGTTTGCAGTGATTTTCCATCTCGTCTCACTCAGCGGAGGTTTGCGTGTCAGATGGAAAACCCTCGTCTCTGACAGCTTCAGCATTCTTCAGCTCTCTGAGGTCCGTGCTCGTTTCAGGCCCCGCTGTGCTGCACAGCGTGATGACAGAAACCTCGGGACAGTGCTCCTGACCTTTGACCTCTGACCTCTCTGTTGTCTTGCACTCATGAACAGTCCAGGGTTGCATGGCCTTGCTGTGTGTGTCTGTGTGTGTGAGTGTGTGTGTTTAGTTAATGGTTGAACTAACACATAAAACATTTACAGAGCACTAACAGAACTCAGTGTGCCAGTTGTTCACATGTTGAGCTCCAAAACACATTCTATATGTGACATTTTAAAAAGTGAGAAACTGTCCACACAGAATATAAAATTTGAATCATCATGTTCACATTCAGCTCTGATTTGTTGTGTTTTGCCTGTTTATCTGATTTAAACTGCGTATTCTCTGAAAATACATCAGAAACAGCAGTCACCTCCATTTAAATATTAAAACTAATGTTTTCTTTTAAAATTTCATGATTCGCAGTCTGGTTGGTTTTCGGCCCGCCGGCAGTACGTTTGGCACTGCTGATCTAAAGACTATTGAAGGAAGCTGTAAATAATACACTGTAATTGTCTCACACAGCATATCGGAATAAAGTCGTCTCATTTCAAAGCTGTAGCTGCTTAAAAAGACTCCGTGAACTTGGAACAGCCCTCCTCAGGGGAGGGGTCCCCCCCCCCCCCCCCCCCCCCCCCTCATACTGCATATTCATGTGTCACACATCCACAGTCACTTTCTGCAACACTTAATTGAATTTAAGACGTCATGGATTCAGTTCCAGAGGATAAATAAATCTAAAATAAGAAAACTTTTGCTGCACTGTGAGCTTCAACCAGACAGACTAGTGAGTCTCAGAGCCGCAAAAGTTGCTCAGAATTGAAGGTTAAAAGCTTAAATCATGTCCACTGGGTGCATTTCTACTCGCTGACCTTTGCATTACATTTGGTTGTGACCACATTCCCATAATGCAAGTTGATTTAATTTAGAAGTAGACAAATTTACATTTTTTTAACCATTTTCTGTATAATCTTAAAATAATTTGCAAATCCCCAGATAACAAAGTGATGCTTTGTGTTCACATGCAACAGGTTTGAGCAACAAGTGATATTATGTGGGTTTTTCATCACAGGCTCTGCAGTTTGAATCCGACGCTGCTGGGACCACTCAAAGCCTCCGGCGGGGCTTGAAGTGAAGTGAGGGGGGGGGCCTTGAACTCGGGCCGAGCCCTGATTCATGAATGATGCATCGGGAGAGAAGCAGCAGTAGATGTGCTTAAAGAATTCATCAGCTGACAGTTAGAGGCGCGCGCGTCCCGTGAGATTTACTGTAAGGTCCTTGTAAATCTACCATGCATTATTCACATGACACGCTGCAGTATTCAGCGCAAGGTATGGAAGGCTGCCGTCCGGCTGCCTGCCACTTTCCTCCTGTCCTGAGATAACGAGCGCCTGTCAGAAACACACCCACATTTTTGGATAAAACAGCCCCTCCCACTCACTGACTGGGTCCACATGTCTATTTTCTAATAAGAACTGAGAGTGAAGTTCAGTCTTTTTGTCGTATCTGTAAAGATTGATAAACATCTGCGCTTCAGCTGTGCAGAGATATTTATATCGACGTCTAATTTGCCCTGAAATTATCCCCGTTCACGCCTACAGCGCGTCAGGCTGTTCAGGAGGAGGAGTGAGAGCTGCTCAGAGTTTTGAACGATGCCGTGAACATGCCGAGGTGGTGCAGGATGTTTAAAAATAGACATGAGAAGTAATGACACTGTTAAAGGATCTCTTTAAAGGTGTGCAATGTTTGCACAAACAATCCATCCAACATCCTCTAAGTTGTTAGATTGGGGCTGTGTTATAGTATAAAACGTAATTTATGCCATCTATAAGTGTGTCTCAGTTGACTGGCTTTTTTTTTTTCCCACCTTTTCAAACACAGCTGACTCTGGACAGACAGAGTGCATCCTGGAAAGGTCAGCCGGAGGGCGGCAGCAAAAGCAATGCATTCCTAGAGAGAACATGCAAACCTGTCGCCAGTCAGTCACAAGGAAAACAAATGCATGCACACATTTACCCAGAGTTTAGTTATGGTTCAGTGTTGGTTGGAGAAAGCTCAAGTTCCTTTCCTGGTAAAATTAACAGGCTTTGCTCCGTTAGAACATGCAAAACTCTGCATATAATTCACAGCAAAGACAAATACTGCACAAAAATGATATTCATTTGATTTCATTCAAAGATATTCTGCAGGATTCCGATCTCTAAATGTCTCTGCTTTACATTAAGTGAAGTTAGAAAGTGAAAGTCACGGAGGGCCAGCTGCGGAAATGTCTCCCACCAATAAAATCAATATCTTGTCTACAAGTTTTAAGGTTCAATTCCACATGATCGTCTAAAAATAAATCCTCAAGCAAGACACTGACCTCCAAAAGCTTGTAATTAAAGTGCTTTGCATGTCAGCCAGTGTGTGTGAGTATCAGAGTGAAAGTAACTAAGAGTGTAAAAACACTCTGACACTGATGATATGACGCAACTTTATATTTAAAGAATGGAAAGAAACTCACACACAGTACACAAAATAGCTGAAAAAATAAAATAGCCTAACATAGCAGATCAAAAACAGCTCTAAAGGCTGAAAAACAGTGAAAAGTCTAAACTGTCTGCGGTCTATAACTTTATTTCTTATTTAATTTTTTGATAATTGCAACGTGAATCACAGTTTTGCTTACATTCTGGCTGTGTTTGATTACTTATTTAGTTTGATGGCTGTGATTTGCACTGGTTTAAATATGCACTTGGGACTAAGGGAGTGAAAAATCTCTTTACGTCATTCTCTAAAAAACGCCATAAAACTCACTGTGTTAGCTGCTTTTGAAACACGTGTCTAGCACCACTTTTCCAAACATGTCACTGTTATGGGGAAATGGGGAAATAATATGTTAAAAAGGACCTCTTTCCTGATGAATTTACTGCTATTTAGACTTAATCCAATTTTTAATAGACGCATCTACATTAAAGTTCAAATTATGTAGGCTGTTAATGTCAGTCTATGAGGATAATTTATGTATGTGTGTAGCAACCAAAAAATGAATAAAATATTGTAATCAATACTGTAATAACATTTTGTCAGGAAATTAATCATCTATAACAAAACTGTATTGGTTGCTCTAAACATGAAAAAATGTTGAAAAGCTCATTAATCAACTGACGCATCAGTCAAACTGAAGCTGACAAGCTTTTAATGCACCTTCATTAATCAAGGAGGGTGTTCTTAATTATTTCAACTAATCTGAACAGTCAACCCTGACATCTGCGTGAATTATGGCTATAACCAAACAATAAGTGACGATAGAGACATTTAGAGGAGCATAATCCACCTGTCAGGTAGTGTCATGTTCAGAAGAGGAGCTGCAAATCCAGTGTGTGTGTGTGTGAGTGTGTGTGTGTGTGTGTGTGTGGGACCTGCAGCAACAGAAACCCAGACTTCACTTCTTAATTGTTATCATCCATCAATAATACAAATGCAGTAACCTCTGAGATTTTTTTTCTTTCCCCAGAGAGACATCTATTATTTGACCTGCGTGTTCCTGAAGGTTTCTCGGTGTCCTCATGTGTGCATGATTTATAAATGCATCCCCGGGAATTCATGCGCTCACCATCGATCGGTTTGCGCTGAATCAACAACTGGGAGCCCGTACGTGACCTCCCCCCCCCCCCCCCCCCCCCCCCCGCAGGTCTAATGAGGGCCCTGCTGTCAGTGCTGATTGTGGAGACTCGCCGGTGACAGGCAGGGTGGTCGTGGCTGAAACGCTCATCTGGAGAGACAGGTGTTATGTAACGAGACAACAGACATGTGACAGCTTTCATTAGAGCAGGGGGGGGTGATAAAGCAGGCAGCAGCAGGGGGGGTGACGACGACTGGTTATGAGGGACGGAGGCTCCAGCACACAGCGCGATGACAGGAGGGTGTCCATGTGTTGTAAAACAAGCGCTCCCATGGAGGGTGCAACAGGGAATCAAAGACTCAAGTATTTCATGACTCATCAGTGCAGGGAAATGTGAAGCAACTTGTTAATTCATGCAGATTTACAGCTTATATTCATCATATTCTTTTTCGTGTTCAGACTCCAGACACTTTATTTATCCGCCGATCTTATATGTTGCTTTACAAAGTGGACGCTGCATAAATTGGGCCCTTCTTACAGCAGCGTTTCCTCTTCTGATGTTCCTAGTTTTGAGGATATTATTGATGTTATTAAAAGTGCTTCATTTCTTTCCATCTTCATGTGATAAAGTTTTAGATCAATAACCCATCGTGAAGTGAAATAGTGACAAGCTTCAGTGCTCCTGAATGCTTTCCAGACGCTCCCGGAGTGAAAGAGAGGCCTTTCAGATGAGATCGATTCAGCAGAAACAAATGTGACAAAGTAGAAAATCACGAGGAGCTGATTCAGTTGAAGTCGTTTTTAGTGAATCCCATGAACCAACATTATCATGCTGAAGATGCCCTGACAGCTCAGGAGATCTCATTTATAGTAATCAATGCTGTTGTCAGTTCATTTTATAAGTAATTAGCTGCAGTTTGACCCTTGGTTTACTCCGGTGACGCTGTGAGGACAAATGAATCTAACCTCTTCGTCTGAGCCCAAAACTCTGAAGGAACCCTGGTCCTGTGGAGCAGCACAGGTGTGTCTGGCTCACTGAGGGGGGGCTAACAAACAGTTACACCTCTAATTGGGAGGGACGTTTGGAATAATTAGCAAGTGACAGCGGGAGCAGCGGCGGATGACGGGAAAATGAAGGAGCCTAATTGAATGTCAGCAGGACGCTGCGGGCCACGATGAACCTCGTGTAATGAGATGTGGGCGGCTGAAGGGCGTCCCCCCCCCCCCCCCCACGGGGTGTTCGGGGTGGGGGGCGGGGGGGACCGCCTCCTGTCTCCCTGGGACTGCCTTAATGATGTCCTCATATCATGGCGTTATGTAATTTGTTCCCCAGTAAAGTTTAGTCAGCCTTATTCACCCCGCTAACGAGTGTGTGTGTGTGTGTGTGTGTGTGTGTGTGTGTGTGTGTGTGTGTGTGTGTGTGTGTGTGTGTGTGTGTGTGTTCTCGTATTTCTATCCTTGTTGGGGCCAAATGTCCCCACAAGGATAGCAAAACGTGAAACGACGTGCCTTGTGGGGACCTTTTTCCGGTCCTAAGTAGGAGAAACAGTGTTTTCTTGACCATGTTGTTGTTACTGAAAAAAGTAAAAGTGCAAAAACATTTCTTTAGGGTTAGGCTTTATTGTGGTGTGGGTTAGGGTTAGGGTAAGGGTCAGGGTTAGGGGCTAGACATGAATGGGAGTCAATGGAAGGTCCCCACAAGGATAGAAATACGAGACTGTGTGTGTTTGTGTGTGTGTGTGTGTGAAAACATAATGTGTGAGAGGGCCAGAATGAATTAAGTCTCGTACGGCTCCTCATACAAGTAATAAAGAAAACACACAGATTTATCGAAGGTCAGTCAGACAAAAGTCACGCAGACAAAATGAACCAAAATCCTCAGATTTCTTCAATAATATTTGTAAGAGAAAAAAAAAGAAGAAGAAGAAGAAGAAGAAGAAGAAGAAGAAGAAGAAGAGAAGCAAAGAAAATATTGAAATATTTAAAACAAGGTCAGTCAGGTTTTAGTTTCAGTCTGTTTTCAGTTTTTCAATTTTAGAAAAATTGTAAAACAAAAATAAAATGAAATATAAAAGGAACATTGTACAGTTCTGTTGAAAACTAAACATAATTGAAATAAAAAAGACTTATACTTTGCATTAAACCATACAAATATTAAACTGGATTATTCAGAGTTGAGTTTAATAAAGTTGTAAGAGATCAGATAAAAATATATTGTTAAGCAACATTTCTTAGATTTTTTAACTTGTTTCATAAGCCATGTTTGTAGAACTTTGTCTCTTATGTGACACCTTAAAACCTTAAAACAGACGATGAAGTTACAGCTGACTCTCGACTATAAAGCTACAAAGTCCAGAAGAATCTGGACTGGGGGTCGTGACCCTCTGAAGTGTCCACCTACTGGCTCATGCTGCAGAACTATTCACTGCAGCGGTGATGAGCAGGTGCATCGTAGCAGTGCTTCAAAAAAAGTTAAGTTTTCCTCCGTTTCTACGGAGTTGGAACATTTTCTAAACTTCACCCTGGAAGTGGTTTTCAAGAAGTGGATCTGACCATAACTGTAGTTTCCAAAATGTACGTGTGCCTATGTTGTGTGTGTTTTTTTTTTTTTGTATATTCTATGAACATCTGTAGATTTGAAGAAAGGTCTTCAGGAAGAGGGAAACAAACATGTTCAGTCAAGTTCAGGTTTCCTAACTTCGCCACAAGGTCGAAGCTCTTCCTGCAGCGGGGTGACCTCCCCGCGCTGCTGCTTCCTCCTCTGAACCTTCCGCTGAGCGCTCCCAGACCGTCCGAGTGTCGCTGCACATCACGGAGGACACGTTTCAGAGGGGACGCCATCGAACCGAAGGCCTGTTGGAGCGACTTCCTCTCTCTTCACCTCATTATATTTCACTTTACACTCTCACAGGTTTCACACAGGGAGAGTTATCCTTCCTTTCTCCTCCTTACATTTCACAAACTGGCTCATTATGACAGCGTTACTTCAAATTCCACATACCTGTATCTAAATTTGATTTTCAAGTGGGTCAAACTGGTAAAATGTGGCATGATGACCCTTAAAAAAAAATCTTTTTAAAATGTTTTACTTTTGTTTAAGTCCAAAAAACAACCTGAGCGCTTTGTTTTTACAGAAAGTAAACTACTAGTGGAGCACTTTAAAGGTGTCCATGAGGAAGATCTTTGAGGTTGGTCTGACAGCAGGGACACTGCAGCCTCTCTAAAATCGCAGTAATGAGGATTTGGGGTCCGTCTCTACCGGCAGGAAGTTGTGTGTGACGGGCCAGCGGCTGCAGGAAGCGGTCGGACGGGTGGGGACGCATTAGTGATCTCTGAGTTCAGAATCTGAACTCCACCAGGACTCCACAGCTCCACGGCCACTTACTGAAAAAACTAAGAAGTTTTCCTGAAGAAAGAACGTGAAAATGAGCATTTATAATATGTTGGGTTTCACTATGCTAGTATAATAATTTGAAAACTAATATTATTTATCAAAAAAAATGATACATAGAAGTGAGATTACTGACATGATCTAATTAGTTTTGTTGCAATAAAAGTCACCTGTTGACCAGACTGTAAATATTAATGCAACTGCTTTAGGATCAAGAAGATACATGAGAGATCATGAAAATTCATGGAATTTCACTTCATTTTTTGTTATTTTAGTGTATTTATAATAATATGTTTTTATGTAAATTGTTGATTTCTGGATATTTGACTACATTCTATGGAAAAAAAAATCTCCCCAAAACAAATCTGTTTCCATTTCTGTCTGATGTGAACAGAGCGGGACACTCCTCCTTTTCTTCCTGTCATGTGAACATTTCTAATGTAAACGTACAACTTTAAACAACATAAACATTAAATGAATAAATGACATTAACCTGCATCTACCTGTAACCTTTTGAGGTCTTTGTTATGCCATGTTTTTTTTTTATACATTTGAAGGAGAATCCCTGATCGGAGGGATTAGTTGACACATTGATGGGCTCAGGATTGCAGTGCTTTGGTTGGAGAAGGGAGGATTTATGCAGGCTCAGCCACGCTTGACTTGACTGACCTGTTTATTGGAGTTATTTTTGGCTTGGTGGCTCGCAGTGAGGAACATAAGATTGGCCGCGATCTATCAGTCACTGATCGAGGCAGCGAGGTGCAGCTCCAGTTTGGGTCAGACAGAGACGGCTTGACGGCGACGGCAGCTTCGAGTAACGTAGCTCGGATGTTGTGTATACAGTGAAAAGTCTGAACTCAGTAATCGATTAACAAACGGGTCTCCCACTTCCTGCTAATGTTCTGCACACGAGGGAATCATTTAGTGGAAATTACTGACTCCGAGGTCTTCATATTTGGCCTTTCACTTGACATTCTGTCCCTCTGCGTCACCGTCGTCATCGTGAAATATTTTGGTTTTTGCCTGGATGTATTTCTCACACACCTCTCACAGAGCGTAAACACGGCGTATTTTAACAGGGATTTAAACTCTTCGGTTTGAAGTCGAGGTCAAACTGCAGGTTTTTAACCCTCGGAGCCAAAATAACAGCTGGATTGGGAATAAATCAGGGGGTGAGTCACGTCAGAAGCATCGAGAGAGGAGTTTCCCTCTCGCGGCTCGCAGCAGTCAGGGTGCCTCTCCGCCTCTTCGCCCCCAGCTGCTCTGCTGATCTAGGTCAGCGGTCGCTGAAACAAAAAGCTGTGATCTGTGTTGTCTCGCAGGAATTCAGACCACTTCCTCAAAAAGGAAACATTCTTATGTTATCTGAGTCTGTGTGTTTACTTCAGTCTGAAGGTTCACTTTCAAGTTAAAACTAATATTATCGCTCGGTCTTCAGTTTCACTCTCAGAGCGATGCATTTGTGGGATGAACCGCCACCGAGCGGCTTCTCCTCCCGTGACTTTGGTCTTTGGCGTCCGGCATGTTTGTGGGACACGTGTGCGACAAGCCGCTCGTGTGTCGTGTGTTCGGTGATGAGTTTAACGCAGCAAATCCTCCTCGATGCTCAGCACTCCGTGACAAATGGACGACTGAAGCAAACACGTCCAGACAGGCGCGTCCATTCATGTTTTTGTGTTTTGTTTGTTTACACTTTTTATCATTGTTTCAGAGACAGCAAGTTTCTAATGGAAGTGCAAAATAAATTAAAAACAAAGATATATGAGAATAAATGATCATCAAATGAGATTTCGTGATTGTTTTTTTGCACATCAAGTGATAAATCGAATGATTTACTGTCGATAGCGTTTTGTAACACCTTAACATGTCGCACTGGTTAAAGCAGATGTAGAACAAAAGAAAGCAGGAAGTCAGCAGCAATGCTCAGTATTGCATGACAAATGGTTTACCAAAGCAAACATTTCCAGCCCAGTGCATTGATGTTTTAAGGTCCCTGCAGATTTCTCCTTGCAGACATGTTTCCTTTCCCAATTACTGAAACCAGAATGGAATAGTGACTCTATTATTGTTGCTTCGCAAATGAGGAGAGAATTTTGAGGAGTTTTTGATCAACAAATAAAAAAAGATGTCAAATACAGCCCTCTGGTTAGCACTGATACAGTATAAAGTTATTTCTACTTCAACATTCACATCAAATATAATGGGCCCGTGTTGACTCACTGCAGTGTTTTCCTTCTGTGATGATAACTCACTATAGTGCCATAGCACTAAAACATGGGTTTATGGGAAAAAATACAGTCAAGAAGGACAAAATTTCACTTGCATAAATCCTGAAGGTAAAGAAAAAGGCTGACAATCAGGATGTCATTTAAGAACTTCATTCAACTTCCTTCATTTTCGTGGTTGAATGAGAAAGTTTAGGATGGATTTCAACATGAAATATTTAGCCTGGAAAATCCTGGATCTCCGTACTCCACACAGTCACATTCACTTTCACAGGCAAATCAATCTCACATGCATGTTTTTGGGCTGTGGGAGGAAATCATAGTACCTCACATAAAATGTATCTGTAAAAGGTGGAGAAGACCCCCGACCCCCCCCCCCCCCCCCCCCCCCCCCCCCCCCCCCCCCCCCCCCCCCCCCCCGCACACAAAAGATCAGGAGATCCGCCACTCCTGAAATATGATATAAAAACAAAAACAAAAAAATAAAACGCGTGGTTAGAGTTATCTCTGACTGATGGAGTGAGAATGTCGAATCCAGGCAGAAGTTACTGGCGTTTGCGCGTGGAGGGGGAGGGCCCCGCGCGCCGGGTGGGTGTGGTGGTGCTGAATGAACAGCTCCTCTCCTGATAAAGTGATCAGAGGAGTCCTGCGCTCCGCCAGAGCGGCCCAGCCATGAGCCAGCCCAGCTCCCCGTCCTCCAGACCCGCGCTCACTCTCCGCCCGCGCCCCTAGCCCGCCGCGCACCGCCACGCACCGCCGCGCAGCGCAGCGCCGCGCGGCGCACCGCAGCCACCATGAAGAGGCAGAACGTGAGGACCCTCGCCCTCATCATCTGCACCTTCACCTACCTGATCGTCGGAGCCGCGATCTTCGACGCGCTCGAGTCCCAGAAGGAGACGAGCCAGCGGAGGGAGCTGGACCTGCGCAGGGAGCAGCTGCTCCGGACCTTCAACCTGACCGAGGACGACTTCGACGAGCTGGAGCGCGTGGTCCTGCAGCTCAAGCCGCACAAAGCCGGGGTGCAGTGGAAATTCGCCGGCTCCTTCTACTTCGCCATCACTGTGATCACCACCATCGGTAAGAGCCGGACAGCCTTTATCCCGATGCAGGTGGGAAAGTTGGGAGCCGATGGATTGAAATCACAGCAGGGGTAACACGTGTCTTTAGGCTGGAAATAAGTGAAGTACTGAAATGTTTCCTTCACAGCTGCTCTGATCCTATTTATCACTGCAGGAAACATAAAGCCGACCTGCTGCTGTGTTTGCGTTGAACCATCTCTCCAACAACCTGTGCAGTGCAACAGGTGCATCGCAAATAGCCTGAATTTTTGCTACAAAGTACAATTCCAAGGAAAATTCTTGTATTTTAATCATAGAAATGCTATTTTAAGCGCATAACTCAGATTTGATAAAAAAAACATTCACACTGATGGAGACAGCCCTGCATCTGGGCCACCTCCATGTCAGTTTGATGTGTTTCTGGCATTCACATGTAGAAGGAAGTTATCACAAATCCTGTAAAATTGTATTTTTGGGTCCTTCACTTAGAGCTTTTTGCTCTTGGCAATTTCCTCAATGTGATTTTATCCCTTTAGAAAAGTACCCAGAAAACTGGCAATGAAATGATAAATGACAGAATACTTGTATATTTATGATTCAAGCCTCTGGAAAAAATAAAAAATGGAGCAAAATCCTTCATTTTCTCATAATTTATAGCTTAAAAATGCATCTGAATGTTAAAGATTTCTCAGTGGATGTCTGTAAAAGATTCCATCAGCTTGTCAAATCATTATACTAATGAATCATCTAGTTTTATGCATTACATATATTAAGATTTATGTAAATAAAGCAGCAAAGAGGACTTCACCATGTGTGCATTTTGAACAGTCTGTGATAGTTATGAAACGGACAAGTTAATAAATATGACCTTCTGTCAAGATAAACAGTTAAACTCAGGTAGGTTCTGAGTAATTTCAGTTAATAATCACATCTTTTGAACTGTATTTTTGTAGTCAATTCTGTTAAGAAGCAAAATATGTCCTTTATATTCACACTTGTTATGTATTTTATTCAGTTTTTTTTCTAAATTTTTTGAAAGTAGATGTTTTACAGATGAATTGAATTGAACCTCTAACAATGACAATGCAGTTAAGAATATATAGAAAATAAAGTCTAGTTTTAAGTAAAAGGAATAGATTGCTAAGCCTAATCACTGCTTAAAGTTTGATACTCCAGACCTACATCTGTATATCATGCACATATTTCTAACAAAAGTAGTCATACATAATTGAAAAGTACTCAAGTGAAGTGCCAGTAGTTGTACAGATTTTCCGCTCTGGCCTGAGCACAGTTCAGACAGCCTGAAGAGTGGAAATATTTCCTGCTGAAGCCTTTTGTCAAACTGGAGCTCTGGATCGTGTCAGTTCAAAGTCAGATTAGCAGCAGTCAAACGTGAAGCTCCTCAGGACACCAGAGTCCCAACGCAGTCGCTGCTCGCTGAAGGTTTGTTATTAAACTCGATGCTGCGGGAGAGTTAAGTTATGACACGTCCATTAGCCTCCTCTCCGCTCGTGCTCATCATTAATGCTGTGAATCCCCCTCCAACGCCGACAGGCTGCAGGCTCTTCTTCAGCAGCTGCAGCTTCGCTCATCAGTCATCTGACTCAGCATTAACTGAAACTCTTCATCCACGTTCTTCTGTTGGACTCTGTGAGGGTTAGAATGAAGTTCAGTAGAAACTATTTCTATTATTTGCAAACATGAAAGTTTGACGTAAAGCCACGGAAAGAATTGTCAGTGATTAGATTTGTTGTTTTGTCCCCATGCAAGCCAGAGATTCAAACTAGGGATCATCGCACAGTGAGGTGAAGGTGCTAACCACTCCACTCCCTTATTCAGTGTTGAATGAGCTTTACAGTAGATTTCAGTTCATGTTCTTCTATTGTCTCGTCACTCATGTTTTCTGATTTTGACAACATTAATTTTTCAGGAACAAAAAGTTCTAAAAACCTAATATACACGATATACTTCTCAGCAAAGGGCAAATAGTCAAAGATGAATTCATTTACTTAAAAATTAAACAGCACAATGACATCCTCTGAAGTTTTTTAGACCCAAAAACAAAGCTGAAAGAGTTATTATCAGATAACATATAAGCTAGGAAGAGAAAAAAATGTGTGGACTGCTTCTGACTTAAGAAAAGTTTTTTTTTTTAATTTGTGCAACTTCAACATCAGCCACTGTGATCACAAGCAACAGATGTAGACACGTTAAATGTGTTACAATTTTACAAAACAGCATCTCAGACATCCTGCATGTCTGTGGATGTGAGCGGAATGAACTCCATTTGCGCAGCGTTTATTGAAACTTTGCTCTCAGACTGAACCCATTTAGCCCATTAAACCCCGGCATGTGTGACTGTTTCATCTCTCCCCTCGCTCTGAAAATATAAACTCAGCCATTCACTTTCATTTTGTGATTGTTTACAAGGGAATTTTTTTGATGATCAGATGAGAAAATCGTTCGCGCTAGTCTTGTTTTGTAGAGACTTTGCTGATCTCCCTGCCGATCGGAGTCCTCCTGCTGTATTTAGTGACCGGGGCAGTTGTCAGTGCTGACCTGTGGCTTGTAACCCTATCAGATGCAGGCCGCTAATTGCATACTGAGCCCAACCCTGGGTGTCTGTAACCGCATTCTGTAATTGTGAGCCTGCAGGCTGCTGCAAACACAGTGATTGGCGTTTCGGCCTGTCATCAAGTATTAATGGCAACACCAGAGCCTCGCTGTTCCACTGGACCTCTGGCATACAAGATGAACACAGCAGATACTGTACGCTGCACACACTATACCCCGCAGCCATGACTCGTGGTGGTGCCATCAACGCTGTGGGCTTCACAAAACAGCTCATTTGTGAGGCTAAAATACAAAAGAAAGACGTGAGAGTGTTGTTTTACTGACGTATTCTATGAATTTATATTTAAAGTGGTTTTAGAAATGAGGTCTGAGGATATCAGGACCAGACGGCTCAGCTGACGTGAGAGCAAAAAAAAAAAGAAAAAAAAAAAAAAGAAGAGGAAATGAGTCAGTCTGAATGCTTTGAATTTCATATTCTGTATGACACACGGGCTGTTTATTCAATGAAAATAAATAATATCCTGGAAAGCGATGAATAAATAGACACTTCCGTTCCAGTTCCTGCGGTGAAGAACAGCCAGCAGATGAATGGATCCGCCCCTGGCGTGCTCCGCTGATTATTTAGCATAAGTAAAGAAATCAGGAATCACTCATCACTTTCCACAGAAGAGCGGGGACGCCCGGTGTCCGTTCACAGCTGTGTGGGAGGAAGAGGACTTGAAGTGCTGTGAGAGCCGACACGCCACTGGATGAAACGAGCTCTGAGCTCTGAGCTTGACCCTCGCAGTGGAAAGCTACTGGGAAGCTTGTTTGGGAGCTCGATGTGATCAAAGTGAGGAGCTCAGTGAAGCTTCCTCCTTCCTCTGTCCTCACCCACCTCCAGGCTGGGGGGGGGGGGAGCGCCTTGTCAGCGGGTGTGTGAAAGTGCTCCAGTTCAAGGTCGCCCACAGTTCATAGAAGGCAAATGTACAACATGGAAACTCTGCTCCGGGACTGAGACATGACTCATTTCTTCTGTGTGTGTGTGTGTGTGTGTGTGTGTGTTTGAAGTCTGATAAGGACGTGTTATTAAAGACATGCGTGTGTGTGTGTTTTAAAACACATCCTTACATACAGTGCAGTAAAAAAAAACAGTGGAAAAAGCAATATTGTATTTCAGTATGTTTATAGAGGTTAAATTAAAGGATCACAGAGATGCAGATTCTCCAGTTTATAGCCACTGACAGGTGAAGTCGATTACACTGTTTATCTCTGTATTATGACGGCAGTGAGTTGTCGGGATGTGTTTGCCAGCGAGTGAAATCTGATGTGTTAGACGAAAGAAAAATACGGAACTAAGGATTTCATAGTTTGGCAAGGACCAAACTGGGATGGAAAAAAGTTCCATCGTAGCAAATTCTTCATATTCAGATCGGCTGAGTGCATCAGTGTGTGTGTGTGTGTTTCATGCCAGTCAAGTTTGAACAAAAAAATGCAGACTGGTCCAGCATGACAGAGAAGCCCACCTTCTCCCACCTACTAAGTTTTCTGCCTTTTATAAACTAAACGACAGTCGTGCAAGTGGAAGCACGTGCAGCCTTAAATAAAGCCATAAATTCACGGGAGTGGAGCGCCTGTGTTGACTGGCTGGATGGTGATTTTCCGTTGGGAGTTTGTCCAGAATGTAGAAAAGATACAAATACAGTGGAAACGAGCAGGACTCTGCTGAGATTCCTTTCTCGGTCTGGACGTCAGGAATTCTCTGGGTTTTTTTTTTTTACTCCTGATACCTGCAAAGTTTGGAGAGAAAACACGGTTTGGTTACACAACATTTAGCACCTGTTTCATTGCTGCTCCTCTGGTTATAATTAAGACACACACGGGCTGGAAGAGCTGTGTTGACTTTCTGTAAAAAGCACACATGTATCAACACCGTGATGACTTTCTTATTTAAAGTGAAAACACCAAATGTTTGCACAATTTATCACCTCCAGCAGCACTAGGAATTAATCATTACCTTCAGATGTTTGAGGACAAATTCGGGGCTGCATGGTGGCGTAGTGGTTTAGCTCACATCCCTCAGAGGAAGAGGATCCCCAGTTCGAGTTAAGGGCCTTCCACAGTGGAGTTTGCATGTTCTCCCTTTGTGTGGATTTTCCCTGGTTTCGCAGAAGTGTTGTGTTTAGCACTGTTACCCCAAAGCATGTGAATATAGTTGGAGTCCAGCCTGGGAGCTCACAGGGGAGTCCAAACATGCATTTGGCATTAATTCATCCATTAATTGGTGAGTGTAGCGTTACCATTAAGTATGAATGTGACTGTGTGTGACTGTGAGCGTTCCTCTGACTGGATAATGAAGCGGGGACACGTGCACAGTGTGCACTGCCGTTAGCTTCAGTCACTTCAGACAGAAGTGTGAAGGTAAAGTAATATTTCCCTCGAAAAGCTCTCATTGCCTCTGATTTGAGCTCGGTCTTAACTAACGAGGCCACAGGCCGATGAAAGAGCAATTTAAATATAACATCACCTCCGCCTTTTTATAGAGTTTGACATTCACGTCCTAATGGCTGTTGGTTGTTTTCATACAGAGAAAGATTTGCTTATTATAATACAGTGACAAGGTTTCTGCTCAAACTCCAGCAGCGCTCTGCATGTATACATCATTTCCACAGGATATTCAAATATTGCCCAGTCTTATAAAGGGAAGGAAAATTCATCAGCATGTTTCAGTAAATCTGGATAATCCACAAACCTCACTGTGAACAGACTTCACTCTCCACGGAGACAAAGAGGTGCTTTTATGTGGCTGATGATCACATTGAATGAAGAATCAGACAGAAAATGCAGAATACTGCTCCGTATTTATATGCAAATTAACCAGGATTTGGTGAGGATGAGCATCTTCGGCAAATATCTCAGAGGACGCCTGGTCACTGACTGAGAGGATGTGTAATATTGTTGTTATTCAGCTCTTTTAAACCAAGCTGGAACGTTGTTTTCCCTTTTCCAATGAAGTTCTTTTGAGTCCTTTGAACAATAATGTATTTTGTGTGTTTGTCTAATATCTGATGTCTGAAGTCATTCATCTTCCCTTTTGGCTCAGAAGCGCACCTTTTTCTGGAAGATGACTCTTTCAAGCTACCATATGGTAATAGTTAGAGGAGCATTGCTTCGGAGAATCACGCTACGCTCGGATGAATCACCTCTTGTTAAACACTTTTTGTACAAAAATAACTTGGCCGTTCGCCTCTTGTTGATTCAGACGTTAGGTCACTGTTTCGATGGAGGAGAGGACCTGAATGCAAGCGCACGACATGTGAACGCTGTCCGTCGGCCGTCGAAGCGCGGGGCGGCTACCAGGCGTGCAAACGCACACGAGTGTATGAATGCGGGTGTAGGCTCCAGCTGAGAAAGGCCGGGCGAGCTCAGCAAATCCTCTCTGGGTCAGTGAGCCTGACGTTTCTAAATGCGGACCGATACAGGTGAGATATCTGACGGGCCTTTCTGTTTCCATCGCCGGCGTCGCCGTTTGATCTGGAGTCAGGTGTGAGTCCGTTTTCTGCCGTTGCGTAATTACACGCGTGAGCCCCGTCCTGAATTATTAACGATAATTACTTACATTAGTTTCATCGTTATTATTCTGTCAGCTGGAGAGGCTGGTGCAGCGAGTGGCTGAGTGCACAAAGAACGAACCTCTCAGCAGCTCTGATCATCATCAGACGGATGGAGACGTGCACCGAGTGGCCCCGGTGTCTGTTTTAAAACACACAAAAAAGGCGAGAGCATCAATGAAAATACAAACACAGATGACAGAATATCCACAAACTCGTCCTGGGATTTACTGACATCAGTTGCGAGAGGATCAGAGAGATTACATCTGTTTTCTGGTCAAGAAAGACGGAACAACGATGCGCTTGGGAGCTTTTTCAGCGCTTGACTCACAGTTAAGAATCTGGGCACATTCACTTTATGAATCTGACGCCACCTGTGGAGGTAATCTCCCTCCTGAATGCCAATAAACCTCTGCAGAGGAACGACAAGATGACAGTTTAAACACAGAAACAGTCAGGACTTGATGATTTATCTCCGTGCCATAAATCACAATGAATTTTTTATTAGAGCTTTTTTTTGTTTGTTTTCTGTCTTCTGTCAAACTCAAGGGGTCAATAGAAAAAAAAAAAAAAAAACCTCTTTAAAAAGTAGTATAAAACACATCGCTTTGCTGAATCAGTGGAGATACAGTGATGATAATCAAGCAGGACGGTTTCTGTTACCAGTTTAATTGAATTGGGGGAGAAGTGATCCCTGCCTGGCTGCAGAGCGGCGGCCGAGTCAGTGATTTAGAGGATAAGGTAAGGTAACTCTTCCAGGTCCTCAAACAAATGGGGCCCAAAACGCAGCATCCTGCTCTGCATAACGCAGCCTCTGCAGTAAGACTCTGCTGCCAAACGCATCATGGAAATACACTTCAGTTAAATAGTTACTAGTTACTGTAAGGTTTTTTTTTTTTATTTTGGAAACACAACACAGATTAAAACACTGAAAGTGACTTTAAATGAGAAGAATCCAGAAAACAAAAGTCTTCCTGAAACGAATTGGACAAAATCAAAGTTAACGTTAAAGTTAACGCCGTTCTAAGGCGACAAAAATGTCTCACAGGAGCCGAGTGGGACACAGTGGTCCAGGGAGACGAAGAGGAGGAGGAGGAGGAGGAGGAGGAGGAGGAGGCCACCAGGAGAGGCGTCAGCAGACAGGCAGGAGCAGGAATGTGCTCACACACAAGTATTTATGTAGTGTGAAGCTCTTCAGAGGTGATTTAACCGTAGTGTCAGGAAGCTGTTGCTGCTTCGGGCGACATTTCACAACGTTTCTCACTTGTCACCTTTCAAACTGACACAAAGTCAACTTCAATCTGAACAAGCTAAATTATCAAAAATGTTTTTTTTTTTGTAATTACATGGATAACATGGGGTTCATGATGATTTGATCTTGGCATCAAATTGTTTCACACAGAGGGAAGATACAGCTATACCTTATAAACGAAAAACAAAAAAGTGTTTTCTTTTCGCATAAGATGGAAACAAAGCATAACTATAATGGTGAAGATGCTATGTAGAAAATGTGTGCTTCCTTCCACTTCTTTTTGTATTTTTTGCTTTATTTATAAAGATATTGTATCTGTATTATATTGTATATCTAAAATGGCGAAATGTTTCCAATTCTTATGTTTCTGAAGCTGCATTAGAGGTATGAACACGTCACTGAGAGCTGCAGACAGGTGTGGTTTATGAATTAACCGCTGCCATACATGTTTAATGTTCCAGTGAAACGCACATAAAGATTCCATCAGGAGGAAGATGTCTCCTCTGTGAATCCCTGTCGGGCTGAATGCTGCATTAGTGATTTATGTCTGCCCGGTGATGTCCGTCCTCTCACTGTGGCCGGTGCTAATTGTCTCTGATCACATCGGGTTGGATGTTGAGTGCTGGCCTGCACAGCGGCAAACTTTCTTTTTTTTTTTTTCCCCTCCACAGAGAGATAGATGTGACGTCTGTCGTCTCATTATTCTCTGGTGGAAGTGACCAACTGGCCGAATTCCCGGACGCTGGCTGTTCATTTTGTTTAAATCCAAAACCGCAGAAGGCTTTTTAAAAGCCGCCATTACTCCTCACTCCAATGGCTTCATGAGCTTCTATATATTCGGCTTGTCCACAGCCGATGAGGAATGATGGGTTTTATTCCTCGATCAAAGTTTATTGTGTCCGTGCAGCAAAAGTGCGTAAAATTAAACCAAAGCATTTCTGAAGACTGTTCAGTTTAAGTAAAGTAAACTCCTCTTTAACAAATCAAACAGACTGACATCTTGGAGTTATAATCTGAGAATGTTTGGCAACTCTATAGTGGAAATATTATCACATGCTCTCATACGCCATGAACATATATAAAATCTGTTGAAAAGCATTACACTGCCAAAAACACACATATTCCACCATTTGCATCGTAAAAGTCCTCTCAGCTGGGTACGTCTCTCCCTGGATTTCTGTAGAACATGAGCTACATGCTGCTGAGAATGCTGATTAGCTTTAGTTTGATGGGTAGATGACAGAAAACTGACATTAGTTTTACGTGGACGATGCTTATTTTAGTCCCAATTTTTGATAGTTTGATATATTTGTAATGTATCAGTCAGAGGGATTCTGAAACAGACAGGGTAAGAAACACATCGCACATCCTGTGGTCATATTTTGACCACTGTATCATTTCTGTTATTGGCAGGGTTGGAGAGTAACGGATTACATGTAACGGCGTTACGTAATCAGGATACAAAAAAATTGTAACTGTAATCCGTTACAGTACGCGCCAAAAATATGTAATCTCGTTACAGTTACTTCTGATAAAAACACGGATTACTGAGCGGGATTACTTTTGAAAATCAGACGGAAAATACCATAGATATCTTATATAACACTAGATACCTCATCTCCGCTGCTGGCCAATGAAGTCGGACGTCCGCAGAGGTCGGCCATCTTTGTACGGGAATCTGGCTCGCTCATAACATTGTGTTGATGAGACATGAACTGCTTAACAAGCTATAACTTGCTCAAATTTTTACCGATTTTCAAACGGTTTGGTTTGTAATAAACATCAAATCTCTGTTAATGACATGACATATGTTTGAGTATGGCATGCCTTAAATATAAATAATAAATATATATCATATCGTAAATATTCATAATATTCTTCATATTAGGCTCCATGTTCAAATCCTTACACTGAGATATATTTATAGCACTTACGAATAATTTAGACAAGCCATACATGTCCATATTTTTAGTTTTGTGTGAAAATATTTTAAGACGTGGCAGGGCTGCAGTGGAGGCTGAAGATAAACAATTTACCCACCTGAAACTTCAGAAATACTTAAATCTCATGAACCTCATTATATTGAATGTATTATATTATTTTTCATTAATATATAACATTAAACAGTAACCTTCCACATTATTAAATCTATTGTGAATGTATAATGTCCCCCCATTGATTATTTAAACATGAAATAGTGCACCAGAAAACACATTGTTTAAAAAAAAAATGTAATTAGGCATTGTAAAAATGTAGAAAAGGAGCTCAGAAAGTTTCAAGTCAAATAATGGAGTTGCAGTCACAATATAATTAGGTAAATGAATAAAAGGCAACTGAGTGAATCTCTTGATCAATCAATTTTTATATAACTCAGAGTCACAACAGCAATGGGGTCTTTTCACAGCTTCACTGCTTCCTGAAAATAACTGTGCACATTCATTTCCTGTCTTGCATTATTAGCCAAACTGATTAATCCAGGTGTGTCTGGTTTAGACGGCTGCAACAAGACACACCTGGATTAATCATTTTGGCCAATAATGCAAGACAGGAAATGAATGTGCACAGTTAATTTCAGGAAGTAGTGGAGCTGTGAAAATGGCCCATTGCCTTATAGTGCTTTAAGATGTTCCATTAAAAAAATTCAGTGAAATAAGAGTATAAAAGTCTGCACAGATCACCAACCTTACATTGCGTTCCACAGAAACTCTGACAACTTTCCCGTACAAAGATGGCTGACCTCTGCGGATGTCGTGGAATCTGCCGTAAGGCATCTAGTGTTAGATATCTATGGAAAATACCAGCAACAACAGACGCGCCGTATGCAGACATTGTGACACTTTACAGCACCTTACAGCACTTTACGGCACAAACCGCCATATTGTAGATCTATAAACAATAAACACCGTAGATATATAAATGATAGACACCGCATCGACCGCTGTCTTGGAGCAGCCTCCCGCTCTACTACTTTTAACGCGCTCTTCTACGTTTAACCGTGAATGAAACAGACCGCGATGCCGTGGATTTTACCACCTGCTGCTGAAGTCATGGCTGCTCCAGGGAGAGAAACTCTTCTGGCTGGAAACGGAGACATTTTGTATTTAAGTCAGATGAGGCCCAGAACTTCTCTGTACAATGTAAACTCTGCCTCCCAGCCGTGAAAATGCTCTCAACATCCAGGGACTCATCAAACCTGAAGACACATCTACAGGTATGAAACACACCTGAACTCACAGTGAAGCTAAAGTGTTGTTAGCCTGCTAACCTGTCAGGAACCTGCTGCTGAGAACCACAGCCTCACCAGGCTGAACTCAGAAGAATCTGATGGAGGCAATAATATCTTCAGTCTGTATGGAGGATTTATTAGAGACTGCATGTTACCTTCTGTCACTGAGGAATGAATCAACTCTGAACTCCTGGAAAAAATACTTTGCATGGCCTACCTGAACACAAAACACTGCTCCTCGCTTCAGCAGTACAGCTACACAGCAGATTGAGTATATAATATAAATGTGTGTTAACACTGTCAGAACAGCTCCTGGTGCTGCTGCTGGACTGCAGAGCTACTAGAGAAACAGTCTGAACTGATGGTTCTGATCCTGAGTCAGAAAGAAAGGAAGTCAGATTCTCAGTAGGTTTAGACGATGTCGTGTTGTTGGTATTAATTGGGGCTGAACACAGAGTTCAGCAGAGTTCAGAACACTCAGAGCATTTAGTGTTTTCTGTGTAGAGTTGTTGTCAATACACTGTGAGGACGACACATCGTATTTGTCTTTATCTTTTGTTTGCTGGTGAAGTAATCTAAAAGTAACTAAAAGTAATCTGGTACGTTACTTTTTAATTGAAGTAATTAGAGTAAGTTACTGATTACATTTTTTGACAAGTAACTTGTAATTGTACCGGATTACAATTTAAAAGTAACCCTCCCAACCCTGGTTATTGGTAGACTGCATAATGTTTTCTCTGGTGATCTTAATAAATACCTGTTATTGACGAAGCAATTCCATACAGTTAGAAAGTAACTAATAACTTGAGATGAGAAGAATAGTTTCAAATTTGACTTGAGCGGTTTTTTGACCTAAATAAGAATTACAAAGTCATTATGGACACTTTCTTATTGACAAAGACGGCCGGTCCTTTTAAGGGGAAAGGGGAGTAGTGGAAAAAATGCAATTAAAGTTACAATTATGAAAATTTTGGAAATACATGTTGTTACTACCAGCTCGTTGGCAAAATGATGACTGCACTTATGAAAGAGTAAAATCAGACAATATTCAAAACACCGAATGTGATCAAGTACAATCAAGCATCGTACAGAAATATCACTATTGAGACAAATCAATAACCTGAACAACAGAGTTACCTCGGTTCCAAATAAATAAGTAATACTAAGTATAGTTTTAATGAATTAATATACGAACAAATTCCGTCAACAATTTGAATCTCTCTCTCTCTCTCACACACACACACACACACACACACACACACACACACACACACACACACACACACACACACACACACACACACACACACTCACACAGACGCAAGATGTGTAAATGAGCAGAGTTGGCAATTGACCAACATGTCCAAATCTACAGTGAGAGCCATGTGAGAGAATCTGCAGTGTGTGTGTGTGTGTGTGTGTGTGTGTGTGTGTGTGTGTGTGTGTGTGTGTGTGTGTGTGTGTGTGTGTGTGTGTGGGGCGCTGATGCTCAGTCACATGCGGTTCATACGCAGCTGCGTCACATCAGCGTTCACCATCAAAACTCAGTCGACTAAATTCACAGTGGTGGAAAGTGACAAAGTGTCTTTAGTTACTGTTATTTAGGATTTGTTTCTTTGTTTTTCTGGCATACATGATTTAGTGGAGGATTTACTTTCCCCTCAGTTCATTCATCAGACTGCCTCGTCTTTGATGAATCAGAGTTACAGTGGAGGAACGTTTGCAAGAAATACAAATTAGAAATTACACTTTTACTCAAGCAGACAATGTGATCATTTACTGTTTGTAAACTGAACTATAAAGCACAGGAACAGCTCTGATGCGTTTCTTTATTTTCATGAAGTTATTGATCAGGGAGGATATTGCAGAACCACAGGGGAAACAGAGCGCTTCATTCTATAGATTCACTATGGAACAACCAGAGAAAGAAAGCAAACATTCATTTCAAGGGTTTTAGTGGCTTTTGGAAGGATTTACAAACACAAACTCATCAAAGACTCATTTCTTTCTTCAACACTCCTTCAGGTGCTAATATTAACCCCATAAAAGAACTTTTCTATACTTCAAAAAACTGAATAACTTATAAATATTTAAGTTTAAAATAGTGATCAGATTTATGTTCATTCCCATATTTCATATTAACATTTTTTGTACATTTTAAACCTTTATACTCGTGAAAAAAAGATTGGCTTCACAATAAGGAGTTCAGGAGGATAATGAAGTGGTGAAATGAAGAGTTCATGGTATCATTTGAGCGTCGGAGTCAGGCCTTCACACGGAAACAGACCGGGCCTGCAGAGGAACATGTTGAAACACTCACGGCTATTATTGGCCGAGCGGGCCGGCTTGGTGGCCCGGCTCGTCTGAGAAAGTTGATGGAAGCGACTCTCATTGCTGCCTCTGCCGCGTTCACATGGCCGGCCAATGTTTACCTATTGTGCGTCTGCTTTATGCTCGGCGGCCTCAATGGAAAGTTGAACGCTTGCCCTGACTCACTAAACACAACATGATGTTGTATTTATTAGAGTCCATCATCCAGCAGGAGCAGGCTGGACCTCAACCAAATAAAATAGTACACAGTTGTGAGATCTCGAACTCCTCCGCTACACGTTCTCATCAGGAGTATAAATATACTTTGAACCTCATGTAGAAGGCAGAGCTGTAACGATGAAAGAAAGCCTCAAATTGAAGAAAATGAGATTTCTCCTGCGACTGGAAGAATGCCTATAATATCATGGAATTCAATACGGACTTATTACGTGCCTCTCAGCGTTTAGTGAGGGCTGGCCATGGCCACCCCATTAACGTCTTAGTGGAAATACGAAGTTAGTGCAATACGTTTTACATTATTCAATATGAAAATGATCAAACAAGTAGGTAGAAAGTATGAAATATAATATTCCCTGGTTCAGTTCTGTGGTAGGAGGTGATTGAATAAATATTAAGAATCTTTGCTGATTTGTTTGCCAGCAAAACTGATTGTTTGCAATCAAGACTTTTTTTTCCCAGGATGCATCATCAACATGTCTTTGTTGTGAATGTGTGAAAACTTTATTACTAAAGTAGATTTTTTTTCTCAGCTGAGTTGATTTGAAGAGACAAACTGCTTTACAGTTACAGCGTCTCATGAATAGATGTATAGATTCTTAATTATAATGTTATGGGGGGCTGAACACACGTAAATGCTTATTAAATGCATATTTTATCACCTCACACTGTTATAACAAGTTTTTCCTTTTAAACTCAGGTCGTTCAATCACTACTGATGCTTTTGCTCGACTTTTGTCCTACCTGAAGACTGTCAGTACTTCTGTCTGCTCGGGCTGATTCGCATTAGGCAGTCTCGTGCAGACTGCAGCGGGAGTTTAAATAAACATCACCTTCATCTTGAAAAATATCACCCGGCGCAACACAACAGCGCACTGATGACTGTGAGTGTTTGGACAACCTCCGATCCGCCGTGACACAGAGGAACAACACACGTCGCTTAACATGACCTAAAAAGCCACGTTCTCTGTCTTTGCTCCGTTTCGATCCTTTTTCTCTTGACACAAAACAAAGACGCGCTGCGAGAGCGAGCGGCGCGGCGTGAGCCCCCGCGCTGAACCGGCGGCCGTCTGGTGAATAAAGCGGTGCCATCGCGTTTCTCCTGCTGTGACCTGAAAAGGAAAGGTATTGGAGACTCGTGCTCGCAGTCGGGATGAGATTCCAGGAACGGTTCTCATCAGGCGGCCCTGTCTGTTATGACTGCTTGTGTTTCCGATTGAGAATGACGGACACACTGCAGGCTAAAGTTCATCACAATAATCACTCCTTTCTTTGATTGTCGTTTTGTTTGATCGTCGATTCGACTGGAATTGTTTCCGAGGAGCAAGTCGGACTCCTTCGAGGAGTTGGACTGATTCCGATCTGCTTTTTGAACGCAAAACGTCGTATGTGGTCTTGGACATCAAAAACAATACAGCTCCTAAAGCAGTCATTTGAAAAACTAAATAGTTGTGTTTATATTCAAAAAGAGAGGAAAGAATTAACTTTTAACTTTCTAATAAAGATAACACTACGACCACTGTTCCAAACAACAATCTTTACGAAGCTTGCCTTGGAAATGATTTGGTCTTTGGCACGATGTCGTGGTGACGCTACAAAGAACAACGAGAACGACCGTGTTACTGTTGATGAACAGGTGAAACGATGGAGAGCGGTTCTGAAGTTAGAATTCTATTCAGTCGTATTTTATTCATATCATGATCCTCAAGGGATTTTTCCAGGGATGAAGGCAGCTCCTCCAGCCGGCGCATGTCGTTCACACCACTCTAGAGAACGAACGGCGGCGTTTCATAAGCAGCTTTCGTGGATGCGATCATGCTGCTGACTGAACTTGTAAAGTGGAGCAACCTGTTCTTTTCCTCGGAAGTGACGTCGCCCTCGTCCTGCGACGGGATTCCCGGCACTGACGCAGCTCAGACAATTAATCAGTCGTGCGTACAACATCCCATCCGGTACGACCTCCCAAAAACCCTTTAGAAGATATTCTGGCAAAACATAGTAACCATTACCATAACACAAGATGTTTTATGACGTTCAGCCACAGATGTACAACTAAATGAATTTATTTAATCTGAATCTGTGATGGAGTTCACTCTCATTAATTCACAGTAGCTCCAGATAAACAATGTTTGCCTTGTCACATTTAATCAGATTTTAAATTGAGTTCAAATGCGGGTTTTGTGTGCATTAAACACTATTTACACAGGAGTGATGTGCTGGAAAAGCGATCATTTCCCTTCCCAGTTGCTTGTGTTTGTCAAAGAGTGACTGGATGCAGCACTGAGCCCCAACAGGAACTCAGTGGAATTAATTTCATCACGTTTCAAAGGTAGAAAACTAATGCAAGGGGTTTTATTATTCCGATTTGAAAGCACAGTTTTCCTCGTGGCAGATTTTTTGGCAGTTACTGGCAGTGGAAATCACTGCAAACTGACGACAAGTAGCAACAACCTGTTTGGCACAAACAACAGATTTCCTTTTAATTGGATGACAGGTTTGTGTTTAACTGCTTTGAATACTGCAGGATGAGTTTCAGGCATTTTCCACACTCAGTTCAGCTCTCTTCTCGATTCTGGAAAATGTTATTATTGTTTCTTTGATGTGCACGTCCAGAACCTCGGAGCAGGCAGAGCTCTGGCTGTGTTACTATCTAATTAGTGTGATCTGACCTATCACTTGTTTTTAAAAGCAGCATTCATGTCTTTCCAGAGACTTTCCATAGAAGTCTTCAATTGCTTCAAAGATTTAGCAATATAACTCACACTGAGTTCATATCTTTGAAATAGGTAATTTTGTAGTAAAATGCTGATTAAAGATGAAGGAAATTGCTATGTTGTGTTTGAAATCATTAGAATCCTTGTTTAGAGCTACAGTAATAACCTGCTCACTGCGTCACAGTCAGTTAAATCAAGAACTTTAAGAGAAGTATTTTCTTAAAAAAAATGTTTCTATTAAGAGTCGAGTATCGTCGAAGCCGATAAAATCACTTCTTATGAAAAAAAAGAAGAAGCGATGATTCATATCTTAAAGGATCCCCCAGAGTCCCACCTGACGATCTTGAACAATACGAACCTCTTAAGACAGAATTTCATTCTATTGAATGCTATTTCAGACCAACATGAATTAAAATGAGCCTCTGTCGGTATGAAATATCCATAGATGTGTCGTCACAGAGTCGCACCAGAGAGATTCCCCCTGAGGAACGCACAGTGCCATGAATCCCACCCTTCACAGAGAATTCTCTCTGATCTGGGGGATTCATGCCAGCCGGCTGAGTGTTGAGTTTGCGCCCGGAGCGCTGAGCTGTCTTCCCCTGCACCCAGAGATGGTGGAGCCTCAGTAGCCTCAGCTTTTCTGCCTCAAAACATGCATGTACCAAAAAAAGAAGAAGAAGAAGAAGAAGAAGAAGAAGAAGAAGAAGAAGATGTATTTATAAATCTTTACCCATCATGCATAGGGGTGGCCTCAGCAGTTTGTACAGCGTGTACTCTTGAACTCTGATGTTCTTATCGTATTTATTAAATTCTACGAGTTGGTCCCAATGAAAAGAAACCAGCACATAATTACAATTAAAAAATAAAGGAGGACAAACAAAAAATGTACAATAATACAGAGAATTTTGGAAATAGATGTTAAAGCTGAATATACAAACGATATTGTTTTCGCTGGCATAGGGCAGGTAGTCAATAAGCAGTTTTCCCCAATTAATTTCTTTTTCAAAGGGTTCATAAATGCCTCATTTTGACAGTTTTTCCAAGTTTTTAAAACCAGTTTCAAGTCTGGCCAGTGCAGTTTGTTAGAAATTAAATTATTTCTGATGCTTTTTGCACAGCCTGATCCAACAAGAGAACACATCAATAAATGACAGTCTCATCAGCATAAGCTCGTTTCTATTCCCAATCCTCCCCAAATAGGTGACGAATAAAAATGACAAATAAAAGAGGCCCTGAATCGAGCCCTGGGGGACACCTTCTGTCAATCTGAGAGTGTGGAGAATACACTTTTGTAGTCTGAAGAAACAACCTTGTCTTTTTGTTATGTCTGCTAAAATAAAAGAAGTCATTTTGTCACACGTCATTGGCTCTCAGAAAAAAAAAGAGCTGGAGTTAAATCATTTGGCGCGGCGTCACTTTGACTTTCGACTGTCTCCGAGCGTTGGTAGTGACTCAGTCCAGCGGCACCGGCTGAGTCTCGCTCGCCGAGGCTACGCTACATCTCTGAGGGGAATTTGCTTTCCAATTTATTTCAAGCATCTGTTGAGTCTCTCAACAAGCCGACCTGGATGAAGCGGACTGTCATCCACCGGGGGCGTAATGATAAAAGCAATAGCAGTGATAGGTGAGCCGTGTTTACCCCCAAAGGGCTGTGATCAGAGCTTGCGCTTATGAGTACGCATTTAATATAAAAAAACAACAACAAAAAATAACTGAAAAAACAGAAAAACAAGTACCATGAGAAAAGCCTTGGCTGAAACAACAGGCTGCTAACCTATTTCTTTCCAGAACGATGTGAATATCACAGCCCTGAGCGGTGACACATGTGTGGTGGCAGAAAGCAGCACCCAGGGCTTTTCATGTTCACAGCAATTCACACTCGTGAGTGACGAAACAATATGATTGGTCAGAGGTGTATTGAAAAGCTTCGTGATGCCACAATAACACCAGTGCTTTGTATAGAAACAGAAACATTTCTCTTTAACAAATCTATTACATATAAATGCATTTTCTGTGTTTCAATCGGCGCAATGTATTTAATTTTTGTTTTTATTCTATTTTGTGCTTCTGTTTCTGATTGAAGTTGTCATTTCTGTTTGATCAATCTTTATTTCTTCTCCTACTAAAACCTCTCTACCATTTGTTTTCCTCTTCATATTCTCTTTTTCTTCTCAGTTCCTCCGTCTCTTCCTCCAGTCTTCTGCTTTCTACACTCCTGCTTCCTCTGTTTCTCCTCCCCTCCCTTCATCTTCGCCTTTTTCTTCCCCTCCTCTTCCTCCTCCTCATCCTTCATCTGTTATCTCCTACTCCTCCTCCATGTTACAGGAAGTAGTTTTTTCTTAAGTTTATTTTTCTGTTTCCTGTTAAATATGAGAACCACTCTTAAATGATGTCAATTCTGGGCAGCGGAGTACTTCTTATGATCTAACTTAACAGAAAAAAAATATTTTGACCATAAACAGACGTACTTACAACACATACTGATGAGGCAATACCGCAGATTTAAAATCCAGATTGAATACAGAAGAAGCTTTTAAATGCTTTCTTTGGTTTTACTGGCTTGGCAGTAAACCAGCGAACGATCGCTGCAACATTAAAAAATAACGGTGAGTGACATTTATGGCATTCAGTTACTCAGCTCTGTGTCAGCCATCAGCAGTGAGACATTTGTGAAGTATTTAGTCGTACAGAGGAAACAGCAGGGTTTCCAGCCACAACCGAACTCCGCATTTTTACTTTTATTTTTAAAACCGCAGCAGTTCATGATGTCTTCAGTTGTATTTTTTCATAAGAGGCTTCAAACCTTTTCTTGGATGCTGTGTTTTACGGGTTTCGGACTCTGACTGCCGAGTCAAGCCTTGGCGCATCGATACCTCTTTTTCATTGGACAAGTATGAATACTACTTGTCGGTGCATTGAGTTCATTCATTCATTCGTACTGACTGTCTAGATATGTATGTATTTTCATTTGAGGAAAGAAGTGGGAAGATCTTCAGTGGAAACCTGTCATGTTCTTGCAGCTGCAGCAATTCCGAGGGAACAACTTGTTCTGCAGCCAAAAGCAAAAGTGACGACAACAAAAAGCAAGAAAAGCAAACAATAATAACAGATTTCAACTCTTTGCATTGTTGAAGAGGTCAGTCATGTCTTCCTGAGCCTGTGAGTCTCAAAGCGTCTGTGGCTTCAGGGAAAGAGACCTTAAAATCCTTGAAAAGTGGACAGCAGCGATCAGCCAGGACCTCAGATGACCTCAGATTACATAAGTAATTCAGGCTATTTAGGGTCAAATCTGCAAGCTTGCAGCAGACTTTGACTTTCTCATGTAGCTGATATTTGTTTTTAATATGGATCGACTAATATAACTCGGTTTTCACCATTAATCTTGATGTCAGAGGTGTCATAGGTTGCGATTTGACATATAAATAAGGGTATTAAACAGATCTCCACATCTGGAAGTATTAGACGCTGCCACGCTGTCCTTTGAGCCTTCCCAGCCTGGAGGAGCACTTTTCTCAAGGCCGCTTTAAACTAGAGAAGTTGTTTTATTATGGTTTTATTTGACAGTCCAAATCTAATTTTGACATTTTCAGTCAAGGCAAAGCTTCCAGGCCCCCTGGGTTCTTTAACGGCCACCCAGAAGGGCCCTGCACCCCCCGGTCGGGATCAAATGTTCCATGACATTGCCTTTGGTTTCAGAGAGATTATTGGAATAAATGTTATTAAGTCTAGTGAATTTATCTCTCTAAGAAAAGTAATAACTTCTGCAGAAAGTTTAAATTGTGATAACAGGCAGCATCAATATTTATAAAGAAAACCCTGATTATGTTAATACGGAATCTTTATCGTGCAGTCCTCCATGTGGGTCAAAACGAAGTGCATGGCTGGATTTGCAGATTCTGTGCGATCTGGTGAGGTGAAGCTCGCCGTCTGTCTGCCGCAGCCATATGGGCCGCCCGAGGCGGCGGTTACCTCGCCAAGGTGACACGGAGGCTGCAAACCGGAAAGCTCGATGGTCACCCTGTCACAGTTTTCACAAAGTTGTTGTCATCTGATGAAGGAGCGGTTCGAGTCCGGGATTGGGTCGCAGTGCAGATTTGGGACGTATTCCCTGCGAGTAACTCACAGAGCCCCTAAAAGTGCATTTGAGGACAAGTTGCGACTCTAAACTGCCCGTAGCGGTGATCGTGATTGTGTGCGATCGTCTGTCTCTCTGCGTTTGCGTCCTGACGGACTGACGACCTGTCCGAGACGCACCGCGCCTTCACTCATAGTCAGCTGAGATCAGCCGCAGCGACCCTCGACGGGAAGCTGGGCGGAGCTGTACCGAAGGTGGATTTTTCTATGAAATGATGGGTTATTTAGTTGTTTTTGTTCCTCTCTATGAAAACACACTCAGGACCTCTTTGCAGAGGGGTGACCGTACGAACCGCTGCACCACCGCGCTTCCCTGTATCGCCACTGTGCATACACTGATTTGGGCTCAAAAGGCAGAATAAACAGCTGTCTGGATTTTTAAGGTCATTTCAGCAAGGATGAACACTGCAGGAGAAAACGTGACCTTAGGAAGGGACACCAACACCTGCGGAACTGGAACTTTTCTGGCTCGGAAAGTAAAATTTTTATGAAATGCAGCAGCTGCACAGGAAAAAAAGCCTTTTAAAAAGACATTTGTTTCTTTTTGTCTCTTCATTATTGTTATGGTTCAGCTGCACAGCCTTTCCTGCCATCTCGATCAAAGCGTCGAACGCTTGCCGAGAGACCAACTGGCTCAGGTTTTTTTTTTTTTTGTTTTTTTTTTTGCTGTCATGTTAATTTTCGTTTGTCAGTGAAGAAAAAAAACCATCAGACAGACATGAGAACATCCTCTGTGAGCAGACGAAGGTCTGCGGCTGTCGGTAATGCAGTTTGGGGTTCCTGTATCGCCCTAATAGGATCCATTACTTGATTTAATAGCCTGCGGCCGTCAAGCCAGGTGCCAGCGTCCGTCTCCTGCGTCACGTGACGTGACATACGATAGCTTCACGCCGCCGCGGCGAGCGCCGGCAGACAGCTCAGCCGGGTAGCTGCTGGCCACTTCTGTGGTTACTCATTCACTGCTTCATTTTTTAAAACCATGAGAGGATGAGTGACCGAACCCAAACCCCAGATCACACATTCCTGAAAAAAAGTGTCCTCATGACGACATATTATAATATTTGCTTATTCACAATGAAGAAATAATGTTTTATATTTTAATATCTGTCTCTTTTTGTGTTTTCATATCAAAGTTTAAGCCTCTGAAATCCTCTTCCACCGATCCCAGATGTTAAAAACCGCTGCCGAACTCATCAGAAACCTCATAATGACACTCACAAATGTCTGACAGTTTAATTTTACTGAGGCAACCTTTTGTGTAGCATTTCATGATTAACTCAGCTTCCATCATGTGCCTTCCATTTTAAAATATACTCAGTTAATTGGAATAAGGTACTGGAGCGAAGGGTGAAGCACGTCATTTTCTTTTTAAATATTTGATGGTTACATTTTGTACCGGCGCAGCGCTACATTAGAACAGAATCGCTGACTGCCATGAAGTCGGACGTGAAGCCTTCACTCAGATAGAGCTGGAAATTTGCGAGAAACAGCGAATCGATGTACGTTTCCGTCCGCCGACATTATGCAAATGTACAACGCGTTGGATAATCATAAAAGGTTGGTCGCATTAATTCTCCGACTGAGTGCCATCAAATCATTGCGAAAGAGGATGCTGAGTGATGTAACGCTAGAAGGGCACTCATCCGAGCTCAAACAAAGGAGGAGTAGAGCTGCGTGACTGAGAGTTTGACCTTTAAGTTTGTTCACGCTACAGACGGCTCATCACGTCTCGTTTGTCCGCCGCTGTGTCCCGCTTCTTCAAACAAAGGCGTCGGCGCCCGTTTAAGGCTCACGCAGCTCCCCGTAAAGTACTTTATGCTCTCTGGCTGTTCCTGACACATTTCCTCTCACAGCTGGCCACCTGCAGGAATTTTGTTGAGGTATTTTTTATTCATCCACAAGTTGGAGAAAGTGATGCAGAGAAATCAATCAAAAGTCAGGGATAATATACCGTAAATCCTCTTATAGTAGCCGGGGCTTTTATTTCTCTCAACTGTAGCTGGCACCAGGCTTTTAATGGAAGGAGGCATGCATAAGAGAGAGGCTTGCATTTTAAAAATTTTCAAAAAGAGCAGGAAGATCTTTTGTGTCAGTTTGAACCCAGTAAAATGTACTGAGCTCATTTATTTTTTCAATCGATGTGAAAAAATTAAATCTCAACATCGAGTTTAATGTTTTCTGTCCCTCCACCATTTTTACCGGATGCATGTAATACACACAGTCGCCACCAGGAGGACTGGCGCTGTAGCACAAACTACTGTCACTACAGCGCTGTAGCGCTTCACAGAGAAAAAGAAAAGTGTTTGGAGGCGGCTTTTATGAGATTTCTTCAGAGACGCACCGGTTTGGACGGGCTTGTAATGGAATACAGGTCATTATCAGAGGATTTAGGTGCAATTTAGAGTCAGACAAAATTACTGCAATTGCAAACTTTACGTAGAAGGTTGAAGTTTTTCAATCCTATAACTTCATGAATGTAATATTTTCACTTTGAATTCAATTTGAATACATTTCCACATGCTCTAAGTTACTGCAGTCTCCTTGTTTGTTACATTTTGACAGATATAGGAGACCAAATTAAAAAAAAAAAAAAAAAATGATGTCAAGCTTCCAAGGGCATCATGTCTGCAACTACCTGTTCAGAAGCTGTGAATAAATTGTATCTTTTAACTTGAAAATTAGGGAAGTCCCACATTCAGCCGCTTAGCCATCACAATTCGAAGAGGCAGCAACTGAAACGATGTTCCACTTTTGATGGTTTTCACACCCAGATTTAACTTTGAAGCATCAAGGAAACCTTCCAAACGGTTATGTTGGTGAAAATAGCCCAGTAGTTCATTTCAGTGGTATTCACCAGTTTTTCAAGCTCATTTGTAAAACAGATTTTTTTTGTTTTTGTAAGCATTAGACATGCCTCACTTGAAAAAATGTAAAGTGTAGCGCTGGGCTGGAAGAAGTATGCAGAGTGGCAGAGTGCCAGCGAGCCTGTGTGGGCACAGTCGTGGTCTTTGGCAGTCTGAATCGCTCTTCTGCTCTGCCGGTTAAGGCCATAATAAACAGCAGAGGTACACATGGGAGCCTCGGATAAATCAACATTTTTAATTCGGGAAGTCATAATATCCTCAACTTAATAGGATGGGAAGTCTGACGTCAGCGTGCGGTGCAGGCGAGGGACACGTGCGGCGCCACGTGCGGCTTTAGTTTGTGTGCCTGAAACAGAGAAAAGAGAACAGAGAGAATCATAACGCGGCCGTCCAGCTGGGCTCTTGGAAAGTTACTACTTGGGAAAGTCATATTTCCCAGTTCTGGGAATTCATATCGTTACAAGCAGGAATCACATCCCCCACTGCAGCCATCAAAAGAGTGACATTATGCTTGTAAATTCAGTATTGTGCTGAGGATGGTGAGCGTTTGCTTGAGTCTCAGGAAGGAAATTAATGTTGATGTATTTTATCAAATTAACCTCCCTGGAAGCCATGAGTTTGACGTTCAGATGTGAACTTTCCCCTTTTCGAGTTCCTAATGAACTCAGCTGTGCAGACACTGACACAGTTTCTCCAACCCGAGACGATGGAACCGACAGTAAACAGACGACACACTACTGGCTGCACTTACTTTTGTTTTGTTTTTTTCTTATTTATCTAGAGCACCAATCTAATTCCTGACATGGTCTGGCTGGCTGCTGCCTGCATGACAGTATTTGATCTCATCCATGTTATCTTTTGTTTGGACTCAGCAATAACTAAACACTGTACTGTTTTAAAGGAGTGACATATTAATTTAAGTACCAGTAATTGTCATTACCTTTTGGGTTATAGAAGGACTAACGGTTCTTTTCAGAGCTGACTTTGTTCTTGCAGAGTTTAGACCTTATTAGCTGCAGACATAAATTCTCCAATCACCAAAATAAACATAAAATTCTGAGTAGTGCCTAGCAGAGAACACAACACATCCACTGTTTACGCTTTCATCGAATGCCTGACTGTATTTTCTTTTTATGTCAGTAGAATTGTTAAACTGGCAGTTCTTCAATATTACTGTGTGCTTTCTGTTGATGCTGAAACTTGAGTTACAGAATCTTGTCTGATTGGAAAGTCTCACTTTTAACGTCCTGAAAACCACCTGACTAGTAAAAAAAAGTCTCTTTGTCTGCTCACTTGTGTTTTTTTGAGTTTTTTGGACATCAGAAATGTTTGAGTGGTTATGATCAGAGGAAATAAAACTGTCGTATCCCTGCAGATGAAGCCAGTGAGGATGACGAGGATGATTTTCTGGGATATATATAAAGAGGAGAGACACACTTACATCCAGGCGAGGAACTGGGCCAAGTGTGAATGAGAAGATGAAAACTCACACATTATTAACAGCCTTTGATCCACTTGCAGTCCAAATGGTGTTTTCGTGTTTGATGCACGTGATGATAAAGAGGCAGCTGGAATGTGGGATATAAATAAAACTGTGTTGTTGTGTTTCCATACAAGGTGAGAAATCGCATGTGGTGTCAGCCAAAGGGGTCATTTGAAAGAGAACTCGGCGGTGATTTAGGCAGCAGCAGGATGAAGCGGTGCTTTTGATCACAGCGGAAAAATGTGAGCTTGTCACGAACAGGTAACCTCTCTGAGGCGTTCAGTCTCTCCCCTGTCAGCCGATACATAACGCCTTGCTTGATAAATACCACCTATTTGTCTTATTTTGTTGCTCCTCTGACTTTCTTCTCCAGCGTTAATTGTTTTCCTGCTCCGACTCTTCTCACCCGCCTCTCTTTTTCCGAGCCCTCAGCCGTTAATTCAAAGAGTTGTGTGTGTCTGCCCGGTTCAGCCCGGTTCAGCCCGGTTCAGCCCGGTTCAGCCCGGTTCAGTTGCTCTCGGGGAGCAGATGCCATCCGAAATGAAACGTGCGCTGGCAAAGAGAGGAGGAGGGAGAGGAGGGCACCACAGTCCGGCACATAGTATGCAAAGATCAGTTTACACAGCTGAAAGGAAAACAATATGGAAAACCCCCGGGTTAAAGGAGGGAGCAGTGGGTCCCACAGATCAGCCTCTGGGCCTGGTCACAACCAAGGATTTTACTATCAAGTGTGTCCGAGTATGGAATAAATGATTTAAAATTGTCATAACTGAACCGGACTCTAACTTGTAGATGGTTAAACTTAGAGTACATTAGTGGAGGGATCAAACAAAGACCTGCCAGAGCATCAAAGGACAGAAACCTGATTGAGCAGGAATTTTCAAAGGTTAGTAACCATAATGCAACCTGCTCCAAGAGTTTTTTGTTGTTCTTGTTGTTGTTGACAGGATCAATGAACAGTAAAAACTGTGAAGCTTTTAATTTGAAACATCTGGTTAGTCTTTGTATATAGTCTGCAACTGTCATAACTGTTGTAGTTTTTTTTTTTTATGATTTTAGAACTTATTTCATGAGTTTATTGGTGTAAAATATATAGTTATGCTGTTTTCTTCTACTTATTTCTTCACTTTTTTAAAAAGAAAAAATTGTGGGGAGAAAATAAAGATGAGAAAAGCCGTCAAGACAATGTTCTGGTGGTTTTGAAGTGGGAAAAGTGGATTTGTGATCTGCACAGCTGACACATCACTGCCATGGGTCCTCGAGCGTGACCCTTGACCCCCACCGGTTCCCCGGGGCCGCACCTCATTTCAGCCCACTGCTTCTGGAAATAAGATGGGCTAAATCCAGAAGAACTAATTTCCCCGAGAGAAATCGCTGAGGATTCACTGTAAAATCCCTCTCTGTCTGCCCGTCGCTTCCCCGGTCACAAGATTTCTGCGTTTTCCCCACTTCACCATTATGGATCTGATCCAGCGGACGCCGTCAGGTCATTACTCGGCCTCCGTCTGTTGATTGTGCGATGGTTCTCAGCACTGATGAGCCGACACGTTCAACTCTCTCGCCACGCACTCGCCGGTGAAGCAATGCGCATCTCTCCGCTGAAAAAAAAAAACTACTTTACATTCCTGTATCATGTTACACAACACACACACTCTCCCAGAGGCTCGCTTTCAGAGCAGAGAGCCCAAATGGAGCCCTTGAAAAAGATACGCGTTACTTGAGTTGACTTCCTAAAAGCCTGGAAAGAAATCCTAACTCACGGCTCGTACATTAGCAATGACTACAAATGAATGACTACCAGTGACATAAATTCAGTTTTTTTGGCTTTAAATGTCCTTTTTTTCCCCAGTGGATCTCTTTGTAAATACACCACTGTGTATGAATTATGTCCTAAAAAATGTGCGCTATCCCTCGGTTAACCTCTTCCTCTCTTGTGTATGTCCCTCTGGATCTACATCCCTCTCCTCCCTGAGCATTATTGGGGTATGTGGAGCCCGTTTTGAGTGCAGCTGTGTTGTGAGCTTTGAAAGAAGTCGGTATCAGCTGTGTATCAGGTACATAAATCACGTGAATTATTTAATTAGCCAGCCCTTCCAGAGATCTCACACTCTGGCTGGAATGCCTCGCTGACTGACCTCATGGAAAACAGCGGCCTGCCAAGGTTTCCTCTCATATCCCCTAAAAAGGAACATAAGGAGTACGTTTGGAAATAGTCGCTGATAGGGATTCTTTTTTTTTTTTTTTTCACAGTGAAAGCAAAACACGAGACGGTCAGACACACACACACACACAGGCTTACAGTGGTGCTTTTGATTGCAGATAAAGGGCTTCAGCGGATGAATGTTGTTGGTCGTATCGCACGGTGATGAAAAGGTTTCTCAACTAGGCAGGTAGATTCAGGGCAGCTGAGATCTAACGCCCGCTCGCTTTCAGTGTTTGGGTCTCAGCTGTGCGCGGGATAAGAGCACATGCTCCCAGCACTTATTTGGAGCCCACACACGGGTAACCGAGTTAAGATGAACCCAGACAGACGCTCTGCCGACGTGCCATCCCTAACCCCCCCCACCCCCGGCGGTACATCAGGACGCTGGTGATGGATACATCCTGCGTCTCACCAGGTTTCTCCCTCTTTCTCGTGCTGGCCGGGCCGGCTTGTTGCAACAGCTGAATGGCACAAACTGGAAAATGTGACCTATTAACTGTGCTCTGAATGATAAAGTAGCTTGTTACGAAGCCAACAAGCATCAGAATAGTTGGACGGAAGCCAGTGACAACAGAGAGTGGACCAGAGCGCTCTCAGCGTACTGAATGTAGACCATGCTCGTCTAAAGTCACTTTTTATCGACACTTTTGAAAATATAAACATCAATAATGCTGCCATTTTATTGAATTTTTTTTAATAACAAAACTCTATTGTCAGATATACAGTAATATTAAACCCTGAATCCTGGTTTCCAAACTGTTTCTGCTTTATATTTAGAATCTTTTGTGGGGTTTTTTTTTTAGTCAACCATAAAACCCACCATTCTTTTACCTTCTGTATTGTAAGAAAACAACCTGATTTCAGTTTATGTATTTCTGGCGAAGTAGAATTAACACCACAGTCATTCTGAGAGTTTGAATTGGTGCAAAACGTGTTCTGAGTTCTGAAAGAGCTGTGTAACCTGGCTTTTGTCACCACCAGTCAGACGAGAAACGCTGCAGCAGACTGAATTTCACAGCTTTTATCAGACTTGGACGACCTCATGAAGCTCAAGGTCAAGTGTTTCCCTCTATTTTTGGACAAAAACAAAATTCTGAGAGAAAACGCACGCTGCGACGGGATGACATAACTTTCGTCATGATTTCACAATATTTTTGCAGCGCGGAGCAGCAAATCACGGCATGTGGCCTAAATTAAAATGACTTTCATTCCCCTGCTGTAACGGCTGCGCTCGTCTGTCTGTTGCACAGAACAGAACAAAGTTAAGGCATAGTTTAGAATTTTAATTCATTCAGACTAAGATAGCATTAAATGGGACTTGCTTAATTCAACTCATGCGTTATGAACTATTTGCCAAACTTCAATCACATTCTTGGCACCATCAGACACAGCAGCTCTCTGTTATGACGGTTGCTTGATGCTAACAGCAGAGAATAATGTTTGTACTGCAACCGTGCATGAATAATGGGAATAATTCTCACCTCCTGAGCTTTATTTCTTCTTCTCTTGCTTTATGTGTGATAACAAGCTCATTTATCTCCTTTCTTTTTTTGGGAGTTTTGACCAAAACATGTTAACAAGGCTTTTTTTCCAGCTGGTAGCTCTTCAGGTTCCTCCCTTCATGAGCACAGTAAAAGTTAAATATCTCTTTTAAAGAATCAATACTGCATTAATTGTCATAATTTCAAGAAAAAAAATCTACTTTTTTTGTTTTTTCAGTCATGAAGGAGGCCAGAGCCTCAGTGATAGAACCCTGCGTTGTCTTATCCAACTATAACGTGGAAAACCTACTTTTTGTTCAGCAAAGTTCAATCATGTCTTTACAGATTCAGTGAAAAGGCTTCTTGTTCGTGTTCGACCCAGTGAGAATGACACTGTATATATCTTCTTTTTTTTTCCTTTTCCAGTTGAATCATATTCCGAGGATTCTTTACCTTCACAGATGTGTACGTTTCCCTGCAGCTGCCGGCGCGACTTTATGGGTCAAAAGCCGGACAGAGTAATGGAGGGAGGAGCAGAGCTGTGTTTAAGTGCCTGAATAAACAACGGTGGGGTCGTCTGGAGTTTCAAGCGGCTGTAGATGAGGATTGATGGAGGTCGGCGGACTCACATTATAGATAGCGAAGATTTAGAGCTCATGGGAAACGCAGTAAGGTAGCAGCCCTGAGTGTCGGCGAGGAGTTGGAGTTTGTCGGCTCGTGTTCTCATGATATCTTTGGCACGGATAGCTGGAGATGAAAAGGGAGTTGAGGAGGAGACGAGCAGGGAGGCGGAGTGGGCAGCCGCTCACAGACCACCTGTAGCAAGGAGACGATATGATCGCTGTTTATTTGCCGGCTTGTACAGAACATTCCCGGACCTGCGCTGCTTTTTCGGGGTGACGTGAATGCAGACCGGCGTGACGTCGCGCCGGGAAACTCCCCACGCCACCTGTACGTTCAAAATCTAGGCCGACCATATACGGCTGAAAGTCCCGATTGTGTGAAACACCTCTGAGCACGCTTCAGCTGTGGAGAAGGAATCTGTTTACACACCAGTAAAGCTGTACACACAGGCAGTCATGTCCTCTCAGTGAAGACATAAATTCTCATAGCTGCTCTCCTCTTGCTCTGCTTCCATTGTCTTGATTGTAATTAAACTGCTTCATGTATGTTCGGAGAATGACTTCTTTATTACACTTTATGTAATGACCTTATTTGGTTCTCATACACACTTTGTTTTAATCCTGTGCTCAAGTATTGGGCGTGAGTCGTCTCCAGACATCCATGTTTTCAGCCAACCTGTTCGTTTTCTTTGAAGCTCCTGTGAACTGACCCACTGATCTCAGATGACAAATGTTACAGTGAAGACAGATGCTGGCGGGAATACGCCGCACTTTCATAAAACATATAAAAGCAGTAGCCTTCAAAATCAACCCCTATCCAGATCCTCTTTGATCTTCTAACCCTAACCTCCTGCTCTGTGGCCAATAATGGATTTAAACAGATAAATGTATGTGCTATATTTACAGTAGTTTACAAAGCACATAACATTGGAATTGGCTTAAACTTGATATTTTGTGTGGGAAATGCACACATAGAGATGACGTCCAGGTGAACTGAACTGAAAAGGGTACCTTGTCTTCTTACTCTTGTGTTAGTGCTTGAATCGTTTGAACAGTTTTTGGTGCAGACGTTCAGTACTGTCTATGGGCAGAATAGTAAGGCGATGTTCAATATGAAACTCAGTAAAGTATCTTTTAAACAGTGAACTGAAAGACGCTGCTACGCTGCAGAGGTAGGTGGTAAATTACAAGCGCTTCTCTTAATGATAATGAGTCGTGCACAACAGATGATGAATGCATTGTTTTTGAAATCATTTTCTGTTGGCGTGTTCTTCTCTTCTGCTCTAATTTGTCATTATTGTCTCATGCGGCTGAAACCTGTTGTTTTCGGGAACAAATTGAGCTCTCCGCCCATCCTCGTACACTCACCTCTCTCTGAATATGTATGAGGATGATTACAGAGCTCATTAAAACATTTTTTACAACAATAAATGCTCAGTTAAGATGAAAACGTGTATCATGTTTGATTTAATGTAATTGTAGATTTTATTTCACGGTACATAAAACCCAGATATGCATTTTTTTTCACCAAGAAAAGCAATGAAATCCATCGAGCTGGCGTTTGTACCTTTGCCTCAGTGAAACCTTGCAGTACACACACACACACACACACACACACACGGGTGTATTATGGGGCATGACACTGCCTGGTCTCCAGGGTGCAGATGTCTGAGGACATTATCAGTCAACCCCGGAGTTCAGCTCTGCCACCAGCGCTTCTGTGACAGAGTTTCATCCTCAGCTCCACCATGGAGACTCTCCGTCTTCTTACTCACGCAGTGCGCACACACAGCGTGATTTATAATATAACCACACACTGATCACCTGCGCTGTCCTCCACCTTCCTAGTTTGTTCTTGAAGTCCTTCGCTTTTGCGTCACGGACTTTTCTTTTGGCCCCCTTCTTCAAATTGCTGATAAATTAGCCTCACAATAAATGCAGCGCGGCTTTGAGAATCCCTCCTCATTAGGTGAGCCTGGGCGCTTGATGAATAGGCGGAGCGCCTCGTCTTGTTGTTGAGAACAAATTGTGCCTGGTGATCAATGAAAATTTAATCGAGTGACAGAAAAGTGGAGCCTTAACAGTTGCATTATGCCATTCTTTGATGTGTTTTCAAAGCCTGTTTATTTCTTTTTTTGCCTAATTAATCAGAGTAATGATGACTTTAGATGCAGTGGGAAGAGTTATTGAGGAACTGCAAGCAAGTGTGCTCTCCTCTGGAGGTAAACACGGAAATCACAGCACTGAAGGGAGACGTAAGCACCGGCCAGGAGAGGAAATGGCTTCAAGAATTAATTCAAACCTTGAATATGTGCTGTTTTAGTGATATGATGTAAATTTGAATGGAGCATGATCAGAATTGCATGATTGAAATAAAAACACATGAAACTGTAAGCAACAAAAAATCTACTGCGTTACGACAGGAACATGAAGATTTCCATACATGCCTGCAGGCGGCAGCTGTTTGACATCTGCAATCGAGTCCCGTTGGACATCAGACATTTAATTTACAAAATCTGATTGGAAGTTAATACGGCGAGGCGCTGAATAAAGCTGCACGCCCATCTGCTAAAGTGAATGTGGGGGGGGGGGATTAAAAATTGCAAAATGAATGAGAGGGTAAAACGTGTTACAGGCCAGGACTGAAGTCTTCAAATTAAATCTCTAATTTACACAGTGTTGGCAGGGTTTCAGAACGGTAAACCTATCATTGGGGAATATTTCTTCCCCCCGTAAAATGATTGGAAGCCTTTAAATTAGCTGCAGCCTGTTGCTAGAGGCATTAGCTTCAATGATTGCCAGTAAATTCTAATTTCATAATGAGAATCGGTGAAGACGAGATGTGAATTTTGAACACGGCGCACCTGTGCGCCGCTGATATCTTCAAGCATCCTTCCTTGTTAGTCTTGTATAATAGGTCGATATAAGGCTCGTATCGTCTTTCAATATTATGCAATTTTCATAAATTTTTTCAAATTATAATTACAGAAATTAGGTTATGAGATAATCAGCCTCAAGAGAAAAAGACTTTGATACTGGTTTTCTGTCTGGCAACAATCCCCCTGAAAATTGAGAAACTGAGCTAATTTTAGAGGGAATTACTGTTTCCTTAGGAGAAAAAAAAAGTGCTGATAGCCTGTAATTTCCCAGATGTCTCTTCTCTGTTTTCGCCAATCAGTACGTAAAATATGTGCAGATACGTGCAGCCGCTCCTCCATTCTGACGCACTAATTTCATTTTAAATCCAAACATCAGCATCGACAACAATGTCCTAAACATTTTACACCAGAGAAAAGACGAAGACCAATCTGGACATACAGTAGTGGAGACCCGCCCCCCAAAACCCAGTTTCAGACAGAAGACCGTCTCAGCGTGAGTGCTAACCACTACACACTAAAGCTTCAATATAGTCAGTATTAATGGAGCAGCTGCTTCAGACAGCCGCTATTAGACTCTGCTGCTGTTCGGCCGTCAGTCAAACCTCTTTGGTCGGTTGTTTTTCCGCCTCTCAGAGTGTGTGAGTCCGTACCTTTCCTCCGCCTGTGACTGTAATCGGTCCTAACAGGGCAGATCCCCCGGAGCGCCCTGCGTACTGGCTCTAGTCTCGGAGACACACTGTCTCATAATAACTTTGTCACTGCTCAGGGAGGATGAGCTTGTCATGCAGGCCTCTTCGCTCGCTCGCGCGCGCGAGAGAGAGGACGACTGGTCCTGTCGCCTCCGGCTCCCATGTCGGCAGCACCGCTGTCATTCAGGTCGTCTTGATGTTCGCTGCCGACAGCCGGGCGGCTCGGCCTGTTCACCTGGACACATTGTCCTGCCTGATCCTCTGAGAATGGTTAAAAAGCCTGCTGGCCCTTTTTTTTATACTCACAGGTGTCGACACATGCCGTAAAACTTTTTAAATAAGATATACCATTGTGTTTTTCAGATATACTGACATTTTTGCCCTGGGGTGCACCCTGCCTTCTACCAGAGGACATTTATCTGATGTGCCACCATGAGTCTGCAGCCTAACTCTGTGTTTAATATTGTGAAATTATAAACCAAACTCCTAAACGATACTGAAGTTACTATAACAGATCTGTGGGACTTAATGTGGAAAACATTGCTCTTTACATCCTTATTATGGTGATCCATCTCTCAGATAAAAAGGGCCGCAGCCATCACTCATGCTTCTGTCACTGGAGGAGAGTAAAACACTCGTTGCAGATGCCATTAGAGATAGTGTCCTGTGTGTCCTCTCCTCCGCGCTCGGCCGCCGGGTCAGTTCTTTCCTTCCACGGGGAGATATATCAGTTGTAACGGCGCTCATTTTGGCGGCACAACTGGGAAAAGCTTTAAGCAGATTTGGCAGCAAGACTGACAGATGGGTCGACGGCACGGACCAGCGCAACAATACAGCCAGAGCCCGAAGAATTGAATCAGCTCTGCGGTAATTACGTTCGAACCGTTGGTCAATCTACTCCGTTTGCTGAGCCCGCAGTTATGGAGGGACGTCATCTCTCGGCTCTCGCGTGCAACAGGTCAGCGATCCGTGAACACCAGCGGAAAAAGAAGATGACGTTAGGAACATAAAAAGGTCGATTCTCAACCCGAAAATCCATCCTGACACGTGTGACGTCTGCAGCGAGAGTGCAGAGGGAATCCTGCTGAATCAGCACAAAACTGAAACAGCAGTCAGGCAGTTTTTTTTTTTTTTTTCACAATAGGGGTATAAATCTCACACCTATATTATAATAATAGAAATAATCAGAGTGCCGAGTACGTAACACACGACTGACAAAGTGATAATAAGTGACACTGGAGTTAATTCGACTGAAAATAAACTTTACACACAACATACGGTGGGCTGCACGGCTCGGTGCAATCCCTCTATGTGGTTTGATCATGTTCGAAATTAATCTCTCCAAGACAAACAAATGAATAAATAATTTTATGTTGTATATATCTGGTTGCTGTTTTGACACTGGCGCTTTACTTGTTACCAGGCAGCTTTTGTTTGAGTGATTCAAAGGAAAACTTGACTTCTTTTCTGTTCGTCAGGTGCTCTCAGCTCAGTAGATGTGCATAAAACAGTCTTTGATAGCTCACTGCGGTATTGATCTGCTCATATACTGATATTGTTTTATTTTCTTCAGGTCTTGTACATCTTCAGAAACAATCAGCTGAATATTCCTTTCACACGGTGGTCGTCGTTTTAATTGCTGCATCCAAAACGCCGCGAGGTACAATTTTTTAATCATATGAACAAATAAGGATTCACGACCTTTGTAAAAGCTTAATAATGCGCAAATGTTGTCGTTATATGAAGCCACTCCGGGGAGACCAATCGCTGTTAAATTATTCAGTCTCTCTCTCTCTCTCCTGTACACGACACCGATACTTGGTCATTCCAGCCACACGGCTGTGTATTCTCATCTCCAGTTTCATCCGGCCGCGGCGAAATGAAGAGTCTTTGAATTTATCTGACGAGCTGCTCAGAGAATACAAATCATTTATATCCGAGTCGTCCAGGTTGGACTATCTCTCCAGCCTGCAGCTTCCTCTTTTCAGACGCCTGTCCTCTGCACTGTAGATTTAATTAGTTCTGCCCCAGTAACCCTGCGTCTTTCTGCCTCCTTCCCTCAGGATACGGCCACGCAGCCCCCAGCACAGATGGAGGGAAGGTGTTCTGCATGCTCTACGCCCTCCTGGGCATCCCCCTCACCCTGGTCATGTTCCAGAGCGTGGGCGAGCGGATCAACACCTTCGTCAGGTACCTGCTCCACCGCCTGAAGAAGTGCCTTGGCATGAGGCGCACCGAGGTGTCCATGGTCAACATGGTGACCATCGGATTCATCTCCTGCATGAGCACGCTGTGCGTGGGGGCGCTGGCCTTCTCGCAGTTCGAGGGGTGGACCTTCTTCCACGCCTACTACTATTGCTTCATCACCCTCACCACCATCGGCTTCGGGGACTACGTGGCACTGCAGAGCGAGCACGCCCTGCAGACGAAGCCGGAATACGTGGCCTTCAGCTTCATCTACATCCTGACGGGCCTGGCCGTGATCGGGGCCTTCCTCAACCTGGCGGTGCTGCGCTTCATGACCATGAACGCCGAGGACGAGAAGCGGGACGCCGAGCAGAGGGCGCTGCTCGCGCACAACGGTCAGGCCGGGGGCCACGTCCACTGCGCCGCCGACCCGGCCTCCGCCTCCTCCACGCCGTCCGGGTGCGGGGGCGGCAGCGCGGTCGGCGGGAGCGGCGGGGGGGGAGCGGCGAGTCGGGGTCTCCGCAACGTTTACGCGGAGGTGCTCCACTTCCAGTCCATGTGCTCCTGCCTGTGGTACAAAAGCCGGGAGAAGCTGCAGTACTCCATACCCATGATCATCCCTCGCGACCTCTCCACCTCGGACACCTACATGGAGCAGGGGGAGGCGTTCTCCAACCCTCTGCACTCCAACGGCTGCGTGTGCGGCCTGCAGCACCACTCGGGCATCAGCTCGGTGTCCACCGGCCTGCACAGCATCAACACCTACAGGAGACTCAATAAACGGAGGAGCTCCATCTGAAAAAAACAAACAAAAAAAAGCCAGGAGGACTTCACGGTTTTATGAGGGAAGCCCCTCGAAGTGTGGCATTTTTTTTTTTTTTTTTTGGCTCTGGACATGGTGAAAAGCCAATTCCAGTCACGCAAGCGGTGCCTGCCAACTGGGATTGGAGGTGCAACAGACGTGTATTTAACTTCCACAGGCTCTGCGCGGCGCTAACGTCGCTAGTGGTTGTTCAGGAGCTCCATCACTCAGACTCTGGAGCTGTCTGAAGACGGGGAATACATTTCTGCACCTCAGAATACTGAATATTTTCTCTGTTCACGAGAAAGAATACATCTTCTAGTATGAAAATGAACAAAACACACTGTGAGACATGTTTTAGGAAAGGATCGGGGTGGAATAATTGTACATAATGGCCAACTAAAATTATTTTATCAAAAAAAAAACAACAAAAAACAAAAATGTAAATCCATATTTTTCAATGACACTTTCCCTGGAAGTTGAACACTCACTTGAGAAAAATAGAAATGTGTATATATTTGGAAACTTCACCACTTCAAAACGAAAAATATTTTTTCAGTCAAATTTTTTCCAAAACCAAAAAAAAAAAAAAAAAAAAAAAAAAAGATCTCGGCAGCATCTTCTATGGTGTGTGTGTGTGTGTGTGCGTGTATGTGTGTGTGTGTGTGTGTGTGTGCGCGACTACAGTTCAGGATCAACACCGAGTTTCTTTTACTGTTTCTGCTTCCATGAGTGAAATCACATGACAGGCACATGAATGACGTTCTGACTGAGAATGAGCGAGCAGGTTTGGTTTCGCTGCTTGTGGACAATCAGGACACGTCTGACGCCGCTTTCTCGACGGCGTCTTTAACCACTGGGCCTCCCTGCCTCTCCTTTCAAACTATTACTATCAATTAGTTTCCTTCATGGTTTCTTTGCGTGCATCAACTGTTTCATGTCCATGTTGCTTATCATATAGCACGACTATATTCCGAGAGTTTGAATTAGAGCATGTGAGCTCACCTGTGTATAGTAGGACCTCGTATTCTCTTCACTACTGCACCTTATCAGGACTGCTGTTTTTCTGACACTGGACACCAGTCTGCTATTTTAGGTTTTTTTTTTTTTTTTTGCTATGTAAATGACACAGTGGTGTTACTTCTTTCTTGTGTTAGCAGTGGGAGGTGTGTATCTTGATACTAGTTTCTGATTGAGAATAATAGCAGAACACCTCACGAATAAATGGCCTCAGAGTTTGCACCTCATGCACTTAGAGGGGGTCTTTGCTCCTGCCCCATCCGACCACACTTGACTCAGCCGACTGAGGTCCTTATGCAGTGTTTTCAAATGTTTTCTTCTTTCATGATACGTGTCTTATTTAATTTTCTTTAATTTTGTTTTTCAGTGTCTCATTTTTCTGTTTCATTTTATTTTCTACTGGAATGTTCTTATTAACTGCAATATGCCTGTTAACATTGTCCAGCATCTCTCATTAACTGATGAGTGTGTATCTATACATTTAGATTTTTTTTGTTTGTTTGTTTCTTTACCAATAATAAAGTATAATTTTAAGTTAAAACAATGGTTTGATTTTTTTGGTCTTAGCTGATGAAGTAGTGTATGTGTGCTCTGTTGTGCTCCCACAATAATTATTCTATTATGCTCAAAAACAAAACATTGACTATGTGAAGAGTCTCACATGAAGTTTAACTCAATGCTTATTAAAAAAAAAAAAAAACTGCACTCACCAGAGTCCACTCTCCTCCCAGGACAAAAAAAGGAGAAAGAAATCTGTGGTATGATGTATTTAAGTGAAAACTAAAAATATATATTTCAGTATGGATGATAAGTTAATATAAACTATTTAATTCATCAAACCATTATATCACAGCATGGGAACTATCAGATTAAAAGAAAAAATACAGAGAAATATGAGCACAATATGCTCTGTGGACTTTCAAAATTCAATATGACAGGAGCTGTGCTTCAGAATGATGAAGAAAACATGAGAACATAGAAGAAGGTGAATGGCGGTAATATATTTCTGGAGATATATTCAAAGGTAGCTCCTGTTCTCTGAGGAAGGCGATGCATTCAGCGGCACGGTGGAGTCATGGTGAGACGATCCTGTTAGAGTTTGGACTTGACGGCATTTCTGTGTGGAGTTGTGAGTAGGAAGCACCCAAGTTGGGTAAAGTGGTGTAGAAAATGGAAATTCACAGCATATCTTATCAGCAAAGGATTAAACATGTGCATCTGTGATTTCCTAAGTAAATAGTTTTTGTTTGTTAAAGAGACTCTTGAGAGTGCCGTTAAATAATTCATGTTTTCAGTAGCTTTTTGTAACAGTCAAAGCATAACGAGCCCTTCCTGTGCTTTAACTCTCAGTGGGGAAAAAAAAACAACAACCAAGAAACACGTCGCAGCTATTAACATGAGACTTTAAAGGCTGCCTGCTGCTGCTAGATTTAAAAAAGAGGAATTCTGAAGATCAGACGTGGCTGCAGCAGGGTCAACAGTCATTGTTTACTAGACAATGTAAATTACAGAGCAGACTGTTTAAATGAAGCTTACAGTTTCCGGCAGTGTGAGGTGAGTGAACAGCCTGCCACGTGACCGGCCGCACATCGCTGGAACAAATTCCTCAATTTGAAGCCGACTGTGTCGGCGCTGCTTTCAGCAGGACTAACTTTTCACCAAGGCTTCAATGACAAGTTGCATAACCAAAGTTTGGATGGGGTGACTCGGGGTGTGTTCACCCTTGCTGCGATATTTATTACATAAACCTCACCGTCACACCTTTGTCGCTGCAGACCGTGAACTTTTCCACTCCACTTCCAAGGAGAAAGTGTCCCATTGATCAGCTGGGACCCAGAGTGGTCTGAGTCACTCTTGGCTCTGCAGTCCTGCAGCTGTACAGTCACCTCACCTGTCAGGACGGTTTAGGTGACTGCTGTCTATCAGTGACCGCTGTCGCTTCGCAGCAAGAATAGAAAGATGTTGGTTTACGTTGAAATTATACTGCAGCTCAGACGTCAAACACAATGCATGGAACTGAAGGGGCATCAAACAGGTACCAAGCTGCCTGTGGCTAGTGGAGGAGCCTAAAGAAAACTCAATAGGAATCACTTCTAACTAGCCAGGAACCAAATAATAAAGAGGACTGGATCTGTTGTCAACCTAAACAAAGCAGAGTAATTAAATAGAGGCTACTTCTAATCCAGGAGGCTGTTCCAAACAAGATTACCATTAATAAGGTTATTAAGTTTACCAAACAATTCAAAATGGCAAACAAAGGGACTACGCTTACACTGTTAATCAGCAGACGGACACGAGTAGGTAAAGGTAAAAGGTCACAAAGAAATGACCTAATTAGGGGAATTCGCAGCGGCCTGCTGTTACTCTCAGCTGTGGGAACAAATCAAATTCACAAAGAGTCAACGCAAGGCAAACACTTCCAATGCTATTGTTACAGAGTTCACAGACAGCTGCTACAACTGGGTTAAGTGGAGTCAGCTGGTGGAGGAGTTGAGCTAATTAACCACATCCTCCAATCAGAGGGACCCATCAGGCAGCAGTAGGAGGAAGTACAGATGTTCTTGGCCTTTCACAATAAAGCACGCATTAGGAACACACACAGAGCGGGAGCACAGCCTGCGGGCTGGAACGGATTTCTAGTGTAGCACTCGTGTCACTAATTCCCGAGTAACCACGATCACTGGACCAGTTCTAGGTTTGAATTGAGTGGGGAAAAGGAAATAACACACCAGGAATCACTGATAACAAAATGCTGGCAACTTTACTTAAACTTTTCACAAAAACAATTGAACAATCACACAATAATGAAATAAACACCCCTTTTTTTCTTTTAAGAATGAGCGAAGTTTTAACTCAATATTATTTGAAATGATTCTTAAATTCTAATTTGGTTTCTAATAGAAATGATGTTAATTCCTATTTTTTCTTTTTAGACCGGTCAAAATAAATTGTTCTATTTTGTCTCAAATGAAATAAGTAACACCTACTTAACTCAGCTTTCTTTGAGTTAACTCTTATTTTAGATCTTTGTATTGCAAGTGAATAATTTTAAATAAATCATCTCTTTTTAAGGTTAATTTTAGGGCTGGGCGATATGGCAAAAAAAATGATCACGATTTTTTTTTCATAACAGACACTGGACGACACTGGCTGCGTTTACGTGCAGTCAATATTCGTGTTAAGATAAATATTCTGGTTTCTGAAACATAATAACCCCAGGGAGATCCTCATTCAGACCACGGGCACAGGCGACGCCATGACTGCATTTGCACTTCATGCCACTAGGTGTGCTGTTTGCATGTTCAACCTTATTTTACACAGACACCACAGAAGAAGAACGGCGCTGCAGGCTCTCTCTGCATGTTGTTCGAAGAAGAGTGTTAGCGGCAAGACGTGGTGATATGTTCAATGATGCGAGGCATCGTTTTTTCAGTAAAAGAGAAGAACTGAACGATCGTTAGTTAAACTGTATCACCAGTAGTTCCTGGACTCAAAAGACCAGATTCCTTGCGGATCGGTGTGCTAGCAGCGGTATACTAGCAGCGGCGAGCTAGCAGCGGCGAGCTAGCAGCGGTGCGGCGTGGAGCAGCCTTTCCTGTCAACAGCAGCCTCATCATCAGAGGATAACGCCGAGGCATTACTGACTTCATCTGCTTCACTGCCCTCTGCTCCACGTTCAGCTCCATCTCTGTTTACTTCTCAGACAACTTACGGGCGGATGTTCAGCAGGAAAAAGTCGCCTGTGATTGGCTGTGGTCACGCACATTTCTGCACATTTCTGCCATGTCTGATCGAGTAAATGTGCTCACAGCTGATCACCGTGATCGACGGGAAATTAATCGTGATCACCAATCACAATCATACAATCGCCCAAGCCTAATATCACTCCATATATTACAGCCTGTACGTCTGCTTTAAGTGACGTTTAAGGCACAGCGCCCCCATGCTTTAATGGTGAGGACAGGTACTGCATGCAGGCCGGCAGCTTCATTAATCATGATCACCAATCACGATCATACAATCGCCCAGGCCTAGTTAATTTCGAATTTCCTTTTTCTTTTTGCTTTATTAACAGAACACAAAATAATTCACCAATTGAAATCACAATACAGATGGAAAAAAATATCAAAATGATCAATATCAAATTCACAGTTCCCAGATTTTCCTGAGTCCAAGTGCTGTTTCAGTCTGAGTCTTCACTCAGTGAGTGAAAGAAAGTTCCAGATCCTACCGCAGGAGTGATGCAGGAGTGATGCAGAAGCTCAGCTCAACCGAGCTGAGTTGGACTGATGAAGCGATGGTGTTGCACGGAGACAACAGTTCAAATCCTCGTAGGTGCTGAATCCTGGGTCAAGCTCGCCATTCCGGATGTCATCCACGTGCGAGCGCCGCTTCCTCGTGGTGCTGCTTTGCACACAGCACAGATCATCTGCAGCTTCACCACGCTCCCAAGTTCTCCCGGGCAGGTCAAAAACCTGGCCTGCACGACAGGCCGTACACGAAATAAAGTCTTTTAAACCAAAGCTTAAATTGAACAGTTCTTTAAGTTGCATCATAATGAATTGATGAAGTAAAAAATGAAAAATGGCGCTGCAGCGTCTCTGCTCAGCACGCATGCATGCATCCACAATCATGAGGACTTAAACATAGGGCTGGGCCATATGGCAAAAAAAAATGATCACGATTTTTTTTTTCATATCATTCAATCTTGATTATAATCACGATATCTTATATTGTTTTTAAACCAGTTTTAAAGCATTTGTACTGAATACTAGAACTATAGAATAGTTTAACATTTTATTAACAAACCAAGTAAATAGCAATGCAAATTAAATAATATAAACATAGAAAAATATAAGAACAATCTCACTTAACAGTGCAGTAAATGGAAAAAAAAATCTAGCACCAAGATAATAAAATCTTGAGATGCACCGTTTTTTTCAGTAAAAGAGAAGAACTGAACAATCGTTAGTTAAAGTGCGACAGTTTACAGCCCTGAGGATTTTTGTTTCTATCAAAGATTAAAAAACTACAGAAACCACCTGGGGATAATGAAGGCGATTTAGAATGTAAACATTATTTTGAAGTTCTGATGCTAAATATGCTGCTGCCATTATTAATGCTTGCATCAAATGTAAAAAATTTAAATACGAGGGTGGACCCAAAAGTTCCCGGACTGTAGTTATAACTTTTTATTTTTTAATCTTCGCAATTATTTGAAACTGTCACCTTCAAAATACTCTCCTTTGACTTGAATACAACGCTGCACCCGAGATTTTCACTGTTCAGAAGAGTCACCATGACCGTGCGTAACTGTGCCGGAAAGATAGAACTTCGATTTTCCCTCCCCCGCCTGTATGCCTGCCTTACCTTTCTGCTGCCGCTCCAGTTTCATCTTTGACAGCAAAAAGCAGTCGCCTGGGGCCAGATCAGGTGAATATGGCGGTGGGGAGGCTGGCTGGTCACGGTTTTAGTCCAAAAATATGCTTTACGCACAACATCTCCTGCTATTTCTGTGCGTAACGGGGCGTCCTGTGGTCTGCTGTCTGTTATGATGCGGCCATTTCCGGGTGCCTTCGTCTCCCTGCTTCTAATAACCACCTGAGGATGATCTGTCTGGATCTCTACAATACTCCCATCAGTTCTGCAATGTCATCAAAAGTCCTGCGTGGATCTACCATGACGTCTTCTTCAGTTTTTGTGACGTTTTCCTCTGTTCTGGAAGTGGATTGTTGTCCTCTGCGTGCCTGGTCTTCGTGATGTAATCTGATCGCTCTTAAAGGGCCCAAACCACTCAGACACCCTAAGAATCCTTCTTAAAGAATGTCTGCAACATGGTGAGTGTTTCTGCTGCTGTTTTTCCCAATAAAAAACAAAATGTTTTGACAGAGCGCATATCCGTGGATATCCGCCATCTTGAAAAATCGAAGAGCGGGGTGTCAACATAAACAGTGACTGTCAGCTGACCGCATCACGGGGGAAGACCAAACCTGGCACAGTTATGCATGAGGCTATCCTGTAGCGACATCTAGCGGCCAAAGTCGGAAATTCATTGTATTTTTTTATTAATAGAATCAGTCCGGAAACTTTTGGGTCCCCCCTCGTAATCTAGATTGGACAGATTAGACTTAAAATGTAACAGTACAAAACTACACTAAATAAAAAAAAAAATAGACCAAATTAATCGTTTTTCTCCTCTCAGAATGTTGCTCGTATGGTGAAGTGGCCTGAAAAGACGACACTGGCTACGTTTACGTGCAGTCAATATTAGTGTTAAGATAAATATTCTGGTTTCTGAAACATAATAACCCCAGGGAGATCCCTATTCAGACCACGAAAACAGGCGACGCCATGACTGCACTTGCACTTCATGCCACTAGGTGTGCTGTTTGCATGTTCAACCTTATTTTACACAGACACCACAGAAGAAGAACGGCGCTGCAGCGCTGCAGGCTCTAGGCCTCAGTATACTCCCCCGTCGCCGCCACAGCGTTCCTACGCCGGCAACCCTACGCCGCTACTGAACATATCTTGCTCCTGCGTCAAGGGAACGCCCTCCTCTGCCAAGCCGCTAGCAGTCACAACAACAATGCGGCTTCCGTAGCTCCGGCTTTACCTAGACATAGATTTATAGACATAGATTTATAGACGTACGTATCTAGACACGCGTGCATTTACCGAACATATATCTGCATATATGACATATCTGGTGACACCGGGCTGTGGTGGAGGAGAGGCTGAGCGGACCGTGATGAAATATTGGTGAAACTAATGAGCTTTTGGACGATTTAAAGCCGTTTGAGGAGCGGCTATACACATAGCCCCGTCTGCTCACAGTGCTAACACTGCTAACAGTATAGGGATGTGCGCCGCTCAATTTTGGATCTCAATTCTCCCGGAGCACTGTTCGGATCAGAAAAGCATTCCGGGTGAGTTCTACTTTATTCTATAAACAACGCGAAAGCGGACCAATCACAGCCCTCGACGTTCACGTCACCACGCGTCGAAACGACGCGAAGTCAAAATTTTCAGGAGGTGCACGTCAAGCCCCGACGTAGCCCGTCGTAGGGCTACGACGTCTACGTCGTAGGAATGACGTAGCGGCGACGGGGGAGTATACTGAGGCCTTCTCTCTGCATGTTGTTAGAAGAAGAGTGTTAGCGGCAAGACGTGGTGATATGTTCAATGATGCGAGGCATCGTTTTTTCAGTAAAAGAGAAGAACTGAACGATCGTTAGTTAAACTGTGTCACCAGTAGTTCCTGGACTCAAAAGACCAGATTCCTTGCGGATCGGTGTGCTAGCAGCGGCGTGCTAGCAGCGGTGCGGCGTGGAGCAGCCTTTCCTGTCAACAGCAGCCTCATCTTCAGAGGATAACGCCGAGGCATTACTGACTTCATCTGCTTCACTGCCCTTGGCTCCACGTTCAGCTCCATCTCTGTTTACTTCTCAGACAACTTACGGGCGGATGTTCAGCAGGAAAAAGTCGCCTGTGATTGGCTGTGGTCACGCACATTTCTGCCATGTCTGATCGAGTAAATGTGCTCACAGCTGATCACCGTGATCGACGGGAAATTAATCGTGATCACCAATCACAATCATACAATCGCCCAGGCCTAATATCACTCCATATATTACAGCCTGTACGTCTGCTTTAAGTGACGTTTAAGGCACAGCGCCCCCACGCTTTAATGGTGAGGACAAGTACTGCATGCAGGCCGGCAGCTTCATTAAAGTGAAATAGTGATGTGCAAATCATACACTAAAAATGGCCTAATTCTGCATATGATCCATGATTATGATCATACAATAATAATAATAATAATAAAAAAAATACAGGAAATACACGGGGGAAACAGCATTTTGCCAATATTTAGGATATTTATTTAAGAAAATTTCAACTCTGTGTCTGTGTTCTCTAATGAATCAATTGTTCTCATGCTGTGTTCTGTTTCATCCCTCATCTGTCATGAAGAACAAACCTGTCCGGCCAGAACAGAACCTGCAGCAGGTGAAAACCAAATATAAAAATATTCTGCAGTCTGGTCAGTTACTTAAGTGTAGCCCAAAGATCAATTATCAAATGAAGTGATAAATTTGCTGTCTTCTGAGAATTAATTTGTGTACGATTTTAGCCGTTAAAAAGTGGAGTCAGAATGATGTGGGACCCTTTCATTCCTACAGGTGGAGTCCTTAAATAGGACAATTTTCCTATATTTTCAGGAGACAGTTAAGACAAAAGGATATGCTGTCTGTTATACTGTCGTCCATTTCAGTGGTGTGATACATTTATTTTTCCTTTGTTTCTCATTTTACTCATTGTGTAGCTTCAGGGTTGTTTCATTTTATTTCTTATTCTTTATTTTTTACATCAGTGTGGTTTAGTACCAATTTCATTAAGGGTTTTCTTCCCATTGTCTTTACAATAATTGTGAACCTTTTATTGTAGGACTTGTATTAATAAAGAAAGGATTCGGAAATGTCTGTGTTGAAAGTTATGTTGGTCTTCATATAATCTGTGCAACAAAATAATACTAAAGTCAACCAGACCCTGCAAATGCAATGACTACAGTAATAAGATTTGGCTGCAGGATGATTAAATGATGTAATGTGTGGAAAAATCCAGGAAATGCTGTAAACCACGCTCATTTCTCACATTGTTGACAGCAGTGTAATCTTATCCTGGGTAGTTAGCCTGCTGTGGAGCAGGCTAGCTGCAGAGAATAAATCACCATGGTGACTTGTCCGGGATAAACTTGGCCAGATTTTGTGCAAACCGACTTGAGGCTAACTTCGTCCAGGATCACTGCAGGATCACCACAGGATAACAACAGTTTGCCGGCTTAATCCCTTATCCTGGTTTTGTGCAATAATCCCCTGGGCTTCATTTGAAGGCCATCGTTGTAACATCTCACATTTGCAAGGAGGAACTGAAGAAATGATAAAAAATGGTTTTTAAAATCCCTTATCAGGACCAGGTCAGGTAGCTGCAGTCTGCACGTTACTCCAGGCAGCAGGGGCACAGAACAGAAAAGCCTGTTTGCCCAGCTGTGAACCTGAGGAACAGTCAATCAAAGGAAGTCATTTCAGTACAGACAATTATTGCTGGTTATATGCCCACGAAGGTAAGAGGGGAGCATACAAGGATGGACTGGTAAATAAAACTGTACCATTGGTCAGGGAGCTTCACCAGACTCTGGCAGATAAGATATAACGGTGAGTTAGAGCTTTGCAGAGCCATGGCACACTGTGTCCAGGCAATGCAAGCAGTGGACAGGGACATGCACAAACTGCAGATCAGCACTGCCCAGCAAAGGAGGATTGTTTCCTCTACCAATTCCTTTCCTGCAGCAGAGGATGGTCACTGCTTTAACCCCATGTTTATTTCAGTTTCGCTTATCCACACATCATCACGTTCAACACAGTACATACACAGGATGTGTTTTTACAGTGGCCGTACATGCGAGGGAGCTATTTCAAGCTTGAAGCAAGTCACTCAGTTTCCCACAGACACAGTGAGCAGACAAGATTTGGACGGATATCTTTAGAATACAACAACATACAAACAGACACAGAACAGAAACAATCCCAGCATCCTGCTCATTCAGATTTTGGATATAGACCAAGATATAGCAGTAACTCAACAATAAAGTATTTGTTTCCCTTTATTGTGATTATTATTCCTGGTAGTATGTGCATATGAAGAAAGATGGTGAATGGTTTATTAGTTATATTTTTCTTAGCATGTTTTATTATGAAGGTTTTGCAGATGACTCAATAGTTTGTATTTGACCGATAGCCTCAGTTCTTCAAGAGATCATGTCTTTGAATACTGAACTTACAGAAGCCATTCTCTATCAAACAAATACTTGATTTTCCCTTTTTGAATCAAACTATTCCAAACTCCTAAAAGGATGTATATATTTTTAGCCGCAGTAAAGTATTTATTTAGGCCATTACATAATGTTGCACATTGTCAGAACACATGCACTGTTGTTAACATGTTCCGTTGTTTATTGAAGAGACTGAATTATTACTGAGCTGTGTGACCGCACCAGCTGTGAACTGTGGAGCTGGACCGGGCAGCGCTTTCAGCTGCTGCCGTGCAGCGAGACCTTTCACTGGCTCGGCTTCGTCTCGCAGTGTTTAGATGTTCCTGCTCGTCTTCTTTTCATCATTTATAAAAACGGACAACTTGTCGTCGGCATCTTTGGATTTCTACCAACCACTCAACAGGACAGAAGTTTGCTTATTTTAGTGGAAAACTGGCTTTTTGTGGTACAAAAACTAATTGTTTTCCAATCATTGTGCCATTTGGGGTTTGCAGCTCACATATTCACCATATTTCATTCACAGAACGGAAACAGTTCCTCAGATCCTGAGGCTTATACGATCTACAGACACCAGATTGATTTTATGTCTCGAGAATTGCAACAAAATGTGCACTGAATGAGTGCTTCCACCACTTTTTCTTAGAAAACTTCAACTGTCACGATCTGACAGGTCTTCAATACTACAGTGAGGGTTTGATAGTACTGAGAAGGTCATGCTACTAATGTGTGATATTTTGTGCGTTCACTGTCGTGTAATTGTTTGCAAAAGGTTGCAAAATTTGAAAGTACACATTCTAAAACCCTGTGCTTTTTTTCTCTCCATTTTTTTAATCTCATAGTTGAAGCACAGAGAGGCATGCTTCTGGCTTAAAACACTCCAATTAGCCAAAGCCGAGTTAAAGTAATGAAGCAGAAGCTTCAGTCGCCTCGAAATTTGTACTTCCTGTCTAAACTCTTCCTCTTGCTTTAAATCTTATGAAGAAAATGCAGAAAACGCTCAGAAAGTCAGCGAGAACTGAGATGACAGGCGGGTTTTTCCTGTACGAAGTTTTACGTCAGCTCAGACTGTAGTTATGGCGAAGATGATTGCTGTACATCAGACTCGAAAAGCCTCTTCCATCAGTGCATAATCAGCTGGAAAAGGTAATCTTCGCTTCATCCTGTCAAAGTGGAAACCCCTGGTGACACTGGATAATCAGCACACTGTCAAATCAAGACATTAACGCCAGGGAACTTTTAGGTTTTTCTAAGTCAACATAAAGGTTGAGAGGTGCTGGCAGGAGGAGAAATGCTTTGTGGACTCAAAACATTTGATAAATCGATCCAAATTTTCATCCTTTGAATGTCCAGATCGCCTCAGATCGCAACCAGAAGCACAAAGTCGGTTCATCCGTCACATGAAACTGAAAAGTACACCCTGACGAGCTGAAGGGATGTTATTAATGGTGTGCTTGAGTCTCCAGCCGTCCAGCTCATGAAAAGGAAACGTCTTTCGAAGTGATGGAAATGATCTGAGGCGAGGGAAGCAGAGAGATGTTGTGTATCAAACAGGTGACATGTCGACAATTACGACTGCAATTACCTTCCTGGCCGGTTCTTCCTCATCAGTCAGTGGCGTCCAGTCTTGAAAACACAAACACTTCGTTGTGTTTTTATAGACTGACTGTGACGAAACACTTCAAAATATGTCAATTCAGAACAGAAGCCTGAGCTTTATTGTCTCCCGTCAGGGTTTCAGGACATCGGCACATCAAACTGTTTACCAAAGTTAACGTCACCGACGTCACGGCAGGCTTCAGCGGTTTGATGGCGAGCAGATGCTGACGAACCGCCAGCTGTCGTTAATCTTGTCAACAGTAAAATCAAAGCCTGGCATTCGGCCTGTGTTGCTCCTGGTGATGTTCAGCTCTTGGTATCAGATCAACTCTCTAATCTGATTTTACCCTTCAGGTAGTTGCAGTGATCCTGATGGATCTTTGGTTGCAGACGAAAAGATTTTATTTAATTTTTCCAGCTTCAGTTTTGTTTTACTGAGCTCATTTTCCGATGGAAAAAAAAGCTTGTACACATCAAAATACAAGCTGTTAACTGAGGAATTTTGTTTGTTGCTGTTTTTGTTATAGGAGGGAAATAGGTTGAAATTTGCATCCTCAGTGGGGATAAATTAACTTCCTGTTCTGTGACATTTAAAAACCAAGATCTCACAGAGATTGGCAGTGTTCTCTGTTCCCTCCACCTTGCACCTGGAGCTTTTCTCTGTCTGTTAGCAGATGAAATGACGGGCTGCTCGTCATCGTGGCAGGTACAATGAATAAACAGCTCTGAATCGACGCCTCTCATCTTCGGCTCCCATTTCCAAATGATTTTCTGGAGTTATCCCTGTAATAAAGCAATCATGGGAGGAGGAATGTTTAACAACCTGATCCGACATGCTCCGATGATTACGTGTCAAAATCAATCACCGGGAAACTCAGCAGAGCTGAAATATGTTATTTCATGTCAGTCTTATGAAGACATAAAACGTCAGAACATACAGACCGTGTTTTATTTCCGTTTTACACCTGAATCAAGTGGACACGCTGATGAGGAACAGCCACTGTCCACGTTTCAGTTCGTCTCCAGTGTGATTATTCTCAGTGATGGAAAGAGAAAATGGCACAGAGCAACAGGGAGTCTAGGGAGGGTCTCATCTTATGTGAAGGTCTGACATTAGCGTTACATAACTGTGACCTCCGGCTCCGCCGCCGCTGACTGCGGTACAGTCCACCCCCACCCAGCTCCCCGTCCTCCCTGTAATCATTCTGCTCGCATGGCTTCAGACACGAGCCCGGCTTTGTGGTCAAACAAGCTGTTGGCACTTGTTGTGATGCTCTTCTGATCAGATGGCGCCAGCAGCTGAGAGCAAGAAGAAGCAGAGCCGAGTGCGCGGGAACAGACTGAGAGCGACTGTTTTCACTCTGAGATGATGGTAAATCTGTGAAACTGGATGAACTGTAATCTCCTGACATGACCGCCATGGAGTCTCTACTATTATGAACATTAAATTCATGGTATACATGGCAACCTTACGTCACTGGCATGTGATTGCTTTAAAAAAAAGAAAAAAAAAAAAAACCCCAGCAGTATGCACAAGCAGCAACCACACTGCGTTCCCTGCCTCAGGTCTTTCCACGCTCACACCAGACATGCAATAAAAAGCACGACTCATTTTGTGTTATTTAAATGCTTCAAATTTTAAAATATGTGATGAATCCTCATACACAATCTGTAACTAAAGCCCCATTAACATGAAGTTTAAAAAAACAGCTTTGCAGTTTCAGATTCAGTACTAAAATGGGCCAGTTTCATGCTTTTAATTTTAAATGTGTGATAAGTCTCTACATATAGCGTGCAACCTTGGTAACAGTTAAAAATTTACTTTTGAACTGAAGCCTGTTTTATTATGTATATAATACATGTTTATATCATCCTAAAAGTATTTCTACAGAGACCCATAACTCCTGAAAGCTTTACATGTCATTAAATTAAATCTCTTTCTCTCTTCACTCAAACGGCTCGTTAAACTCCACTGTCGCTTCTCTTTCTCACTTTCCACCCGTCCTCTTGTCTCCGTGTTAAGTGATCTTTTATTTATACTGAAACGTCTTGTTCCTCTTTCTTAACGGGCTTCCACTGTCTTGGCCGAGAGTGTGTTCCCAAAACACACACTCGGGGATGAACAAATAGAGGTGGGGATGTGTGTTAGTCCCACGTGAGATTGCTGGTTGGCCAACGTGTGTGTGTGTGTGTGTGTGTGAGAGAGAGAGAGAGAGAGAGAGTGTATGTGTGTGTTTGTTGTTGAATTATCTGCAGGTCTGTGTGAAGTCAGAACTAACAGGTGACTAATGAGCAGGCTCACCAGGCTGATTTCACAGAGCGACGATCAAAGGAAACATTTTCCAGCCTGGAACATGAAAAAAAAAAAACAAAACAAAAAAAACATCATACTTCCTCAACAAAGGCTCACAAGAAAGAGGCCTGATATGTAATTTAATCAAGTCGAACCTTGCACCTGAAGCCAATCATCACTCCATCCATCTTCGGAACTGCAACATCAAACTTAAGGTCAGTGGAATCGTCGACTGTTAGAAGGCATCATGTCTTCTTGTAGAAGAAGAACCGATTTGATTTATATACAGCAATTAAGAAAACGTCTTGTTTTTGCATTAAAAAAACACATCATTGGTGCTGTTTATGTGATAAAACCACTTTATACAACGCAGTATAAACACTAACAATGTCGAGTAAGACAAAATGTGCAGTTGTAGTACAGTATTTCCACCATTGACACCGATACGGAGCCCAAGCGTTAAGTTGTGTTTTTCCGTTTCCATGAAAACCGAGAAAAGTCGGGTTTCCACTGGCTCTGGGCACCGTTGTGTGAATTGACCCCCAAAACGCAATCAAAGTTCAGTGTTTTCACTGGAAAACATTGTGGTGTAAACAGGGCCTCAGTCTTTGTGAGACCATGAGCTGATCCCAGCTGACTATGCTTGACAGCAGTAAGTAAATAAATAAGTAAATTTTATATGTGAAGCACTTTTCACAGATACAAATCACAAAGTACTTCTACAATCTCATTAAACACATTATACTTTTTACAGGATACACAGATCAGCAGGATGAGACTCATTCATAAATTTAAAGCCATCTGTTCACCTCAGTTTGTTTTTCCACTGTGGAAGGAAGCAGGAATACTGGATCAATCTACAGGAAAAACATGCAGAAGAGAGCGGACCACCACATGCACAGCGCAGCTCCTCTCAGGAATGCTTTCGTTCTCTAAAGCTTTTCCTTTGTCTTCTCCCTCCATTGTCACAATGCATTGTGTTCTTGCATCAGCCAGTTCTCCAACAGTAGACAGAGCTGCGGGGGTTCTCTGTCATACGTCAACCTTGGAACCTCAACTCTGCTTTGACAGCCAAAAAAAGTTCACTGTGCATGTGTGCGTGTGTGTTTAACATCATTCCACGTGTCGTTACAAACCTAATTCTTTCCAACGCTGTACACTGATTCAGGTGGGAAAACATCTTGCTGGCTCAGCACATCGTGAAACACGCAACCTGCAAGGACAACAAGAGCTGGCATCCGGTGTCAGGCAGCGCCACACTCTCCAGAGTGACAGACTGAACCTGCACACAGCCGATCTGCCCCTGAGCCCCGCTCCCGCCAAGCTACAGCGCACCCAGCTCCTCTTCCTTCGTAGCCTCAGGTGTGCATAAGTGACTGAAATAGGTATCATGTCCCGGCTTTCATGGCACAGTTTCAATTGTGCCCTTTTATCTGGAAAGAAGCACCGAGAGCCTGGGAAATGTTTCTGACTTCGGCGCGGATTAACATCAAGTTTGCAGGGCTGCTCCTTTGTCACTTGTGATTAGGTGTCCTCCAAGAAGATCTGCGAGAAAACTCGCCAAGGCCCTGCGTGCAGCCCGGCCACGTCGTGAAGCTCCTCCACCGTTAGATAATCAGCTCAGAGATGAGCTGAAGTGATTATGAAATCCACACACACCACTTGTGTAAGATCAGGAGCCAGCAACATGACAGTAAGTGTTTCTGGACGACACATGATGGACTAATAATAGAAGAGGAGGAACCACCAAGTCTAATTATAAAATACACCCTGCAGTACAGTGAGTGTCAGACAGCTGACATCTTACAGCTTTTACAGGATTTATGTAACAATCGGTCATTTTAATATTGTCTCAATCACCACAATAAGTATTTTAATATGAAATATGAAGAGTTTCAATACTTGAGTATTGTTAAAGAATATCTGACAATGATTTCAGTCACTCTTAAGAAACAACTGAACGTTATTGGTGTGTGATCAAATTTGTTGGAGACTGCAAAATTGACACATACACTAATTTATTTTTTAATTTAAAACACATTTCTTCAACTCCATTGCTTTTCTCTTTTTTCTTTAAAAAAATCTACTATGTGATTTTTAAATTATTATTAATACTGTTTTATCTTGGGAATCTTTGAGTTTACTCAACATCTTAACTTCTCTTTATCAACCTTCTTTCTAAGTTGCAAAAAAAGTAATTATTTTATATATATATATATATATATATATATATATATATATATATATATATATATATATATATATATATATATATATATATACTGTGTTCTCACCACCCCGGCGGTATTGTGTCTGTCTCCTTCAAGCTCGGGTCCTCTACCAGAGGCCTGGGAGCTTGAGGGTTCTGCACAGGATCTTAGCTGTTCCTAGGATTGCGCTCTTTTGAACAGAGATCTCAGATGTTGTTCCTGGTATCTGCTGGAGCCATCCTCCCAGCTTCGGGGTTACTGCTCCAAGTGTCCCGATCACTACTGGTATCACTGTTGCCTTCATGCCCCACACTCTTTCTATCTCTTCCCTCTCTCTATCTGTGCTGTCCTTCAGTCCAGCCTTTTCCAGCCACTGGTATGTTTTCCCAATGTCAGCCACTTCTTCAATTTGTCGGTGGTATGTGCCATGCAGAGCTATCTGTCCATGATAGCTCCTCTGGCTCCTCCTTACTGGGCTTTTGATGTCTGGGGCATTCACTTAGCAGATCATCACTGGGGGCCATCTTCTTGGTATACTCATGGAGGCTTTTGGTTTCCTCCTGGATAGTGGCTCTGAGGCTGTGTTCACACCAAAGCATTTGGCTGGACATAAATGATGTGGTGGAGCCGGTAGCGACAGTGTGAACACGTTTTTCACGTTGGAGCGACCTACTTGTGGGTCCAGCCGGGGCCGCCTCAAGGAGGAGGTCCGAGGTTGACCCCGGCTCGATCTACATGCGGTGAGAACATGGTCGCTCCCCGGGTCCAGCCAGCTTTCCTCGTTTGCCACACTTTTGTCCGTGTGAGGCTTCCGTAACGCACGACACGGACTGTTATTCTGAGCGCGCACGTCAAGCATGGCGGGGAGTCTGTGCTTCCTTCTGAAAGTCGGCGATTTGTATGATCTGCAGAAAAATCATGTACAACAGAACAACCGTTCTTCTGGCTGCGTTCCATCTGCGTTCCTCCTCCGCTGGAGGAGGTTGCTAGATATGTCGATCTCGCACCATAAACCCGTTTAACTCAATAGAAAGCAGCACAAACCGCCATCTCTGTTGAAAATGCACGTTAAAACCGTATTTGTATAATTAAAAAAAAACACTTCATAAACACAATCATTTCATCAACCCGTCAGACGTGTTCAAAAAAGAAGCTTGATTTGGCGGAAACCTGCCCAATCTGGCAACACAGACCCGCTCCTGTCAGAGAGCTGTTTTGTGCAATTTTAGAGTTGTTTGACTTTGCTGTAGTGACGAGGTACAAAACCGTTAATTATTCTAATGCGTATAATGACTACATCACATTGTTTGTTCTGTTTTCTACCAGAAGAAGTAAAAAATAGAATATTAAGGCAAAAACACGACACAGCTTTTATTTTGAAATCACTTATTTTGGAACAAGTATCGCATTTTCTTTCGGCACCCGACTTGCTTCTGTCTGGTTTGATGCCCCTTCGGTCTGACGGTGAGAACACGATTCAGTTATTTATGAGGAGGCTGATTTACAAATTCACACTTCCCAAAAGGGGTCCTGGCTCGACTCAACTCGGTGTGAACACAGCCTGACACTCACTAGTCCTCGGCCTCCCTCCTTTCTCTTGGTGTATGGCCTCAGTATGCTGGACTTAGGCTGGAACCCTCCATGCATTGTAAGGAGCTTTCTTGTCTTGATAACAGTGGCTTGCATTTCTTCCAGTGGCAAGGATATTATGCCAGCAGGGTATCTGATTACTGGCAGGGCGTAGGTGTTTATGGCCTGGATCTGAATTTATATATATATTAGCGGTATAACAATACATGTATTTGTATTGAACCGTTTCGGTACGGGCCGTTCGGTTCGGTACAGGACTAGAGTTGCCAACCGTTCCTTGAAAAACGGAATCGTTCCGTATTTGGATGTAAAAGTGTGCGTTCCGTATTGAGCTGAAAAGGAACGCACTTTGTTCTGTATTTCTGAGAGTCAAAACGTGAGCAATGGAACTTGCGCTTTTTTTTGAAAACTTGCGGTAAATTGTTCAGCGGCTCTCTGATGTTCTGTGACCAATGAGCTGACAGAGATGGCTCGACAACACAGAATCGCTCTTATCTCATTGGTCAAAAAAAGACCGTTCCTAGGAGGCTACGGCAGCTCATTGGCCAGTAGTCAGTTTAGTCACAGAGCGCACGGGAGGAAGTAAATCAAAAAATTCCAGAGACACGTAAGTTTGTGCTGTTTCCATATCAGATAGTATATCATGTTCAGTTCAGTGATTTGTGTCTGCTGCTGCAGACTGTGGAGTGTTTTCAGTTTAGAAACGGAACCTTGTTGGTTTCTGTGTTCAGAAGGTTTTTCAGTTTTGATTTTGCACTTTTTTAGTTGAAAATAAAAAAAAGAACATGTTAAAATCCAGAAGAGACAGCAGCTGTTTGATGTTATTTTGCACATTTAGCAATAAATATAGAATAGAATAGGAATAGAAGACTTTATTAATCTCACAATGGAGAAATTTCCAGGTGTATAGGCTCATAGAACCCACAGCGGGGTGCAAAAGTAATGAATGGTGCAATAATTAACAAGTTATAGTGCAAATCATACTAGGATTGATAATAGAAGCTAAAGACAATGAAGATCTGACTGTATGTACAACCTGAGTCTTAAAAATATAACAGGAAATATATATACAATACAATATGCAATATACGATGCAGTATATAACTATACAGTATGATATATAATAAGTACAATATGTTTTAGCAGAGTGAATGGATGATAAAGTGTTGCTGAATTTCTTAAGGGGGGGGGGGGGGTGCAGGATATTATAATGTCCAGGATTATTGCTCATATTCTACACAGTAGAACTGTACAGTCTGACAGCGGTGGGGATGAGAGGCCTGTGGTAGCTCCTTCCTGCTCTGAGGGTCTCAGTCTCCTCTGAAGGAGCTGCTGAGCTGCTCTACCGTCCGGTGCAGTGGCTGAGAGCTGCTGTCCATCATGATGATGATACTGGAATGATAACTGTCTCACTGTAGGCCTCAAATACAAACTGATCAAGCTGATCATGAGTTATTACAATCTTGCTACTGTAGGTGTAATGCAGTAGCCTAATGTGTTTTTTTCGCTTGTGCCCTTTCAGCAGGACACCGAATTCAAAGCTTTAAAACAGTAGCCAATCACTTTTGTGATTGTCCACAGCTCGGTCACTCACAGCAGAATATATACAGCGGAACTTCTTCTTCTACGCTTGCAATTTAGAAAAGTAGTCGCTGAAAGCGCGCAAGCGTCTGGCTTGGTCTGCCGCGGCTTCCGTAGTTCAGGGTGCGCGTGCAGACATGCAATGGAGCTGTGTGAGAGCGCCCTGTTTGGGCTCTTAAAATGTACTAAATGACCTCGTTAAGAATTAATTATGGACGTTACGCGCTCAGGACACTTGGATTACAGCGGACGAGCAGTATGAAGGAAAATGGGAACGTTTTGTGGATTTTATGGACCATTTTTTCTGTCGGGCTCTGTCGGTCCCTGTTTGTTGACAACGAAAATCCCCAAACATCTCCAACTGCATTTGAAACGTCAAAAAAGTGCTCCAGAGTGTTTCTCAGCATGAGGGTGAGTAGAAAATGAGGCCAAATCGTTTTTTGGGTGGAGTATTCCTTTAAGTGGAGCCATCAGGCTGGAGCTCCGTCTACTTTCACTTTTACCGTCATGTTTTGTTTGCTATGGCGCTCTGGCGCATGCGTACACTTCCGCGACCTGCGCGCAATGCGCAACGCGGTCTCAAATTCTGGCTGCTGCGCGGACATCCGCGGACCGGTCCGCGCGGACACTAGCGGACAGGAATTCATGACGATTTTTACGTCACGCGGACCAACGCGCAACGCGCACCCACGCGGACATGTGAAGCATGGACGGGCGACGCTTAAGGCATAGCGCCCCCACGCTTCAATTGTGAGGACAAGTACTGCATGCAGGTCGGCATCTTTTTTTAAGTGAAATAGTGATGCGCAAATCATCCATTAAAATTGGCCTAATTCTGCATATAATCCATGATTATGATCATACAAAATCAATAATAATATATTAAAGGAAATAGATGGGGGAAACAGCATTTTTCCAATATTTAGGGCCCCCCCAAAATTTCACAAATCATGTTTTCAGGGGGGCTCATGTCTCATCAAGGGGGGCTGAGAGCCCCCTGGCTCCCTCATAGTTCGCACCCTGAGTGAAAGTATCTAATCGCTCGGGAGCCGCCCCGAGATTCAGAAACAGTCTAGAGAGCTGGAAAAGCTTCTCGAGGATTCGTGGATCAGTGCGCCTGCATGGAACGTACACAGCTGAGCCCAAATGTAGCAGGAGAGAAGAGCGTTGGCATCGGTGATGTGCCGCAAAGTGGACACAGACACACAAACATGGGAAGCATGGACAACAACAAGAAAATTTAAGTTTTGCATTTTGTTCCCTACTGTATCGAAACCGAACCGAACCGTGACCTTAGAACCGAGGTACGTATCGAACCGAGATTTTTGTGTATCATTACACTCAAGTGTTTAGACAATATAAATCTTATTTTGTAATCTACTTTCTTTCTCTCTCTTTCCAGCTATCTTTCTTTTTTTTCAGGCATAGACATACAATACAGCATTGAAAAACTTCTGTTTTTACCCTTTTGTTTTACCCTTTATTGAAGAATCGCTAAATTTTGTTTCACTTTTCAAAATTATAATTTGAGTCACTGAAATATGAAAAGACATGCTAAAAAAATAAACCCATGAACTATAAACAGACTCACTTTAGAATTTAGAGTTTCAGTTCATTCAGTACTGAGGACCGCATATGAGGAAAATAAATCAATGAATGAATACTTTGATTTGATCAGATATCAGTTATTATAAAGTCACAGTCATTAGTCTGGATGAAATGTGAAAAAATGAGGAAGTTACATGTTTCCTAAACTAATGAATGCTTCATTTTGATTTATTCTCAATTAAAGTGTGTATTTTTTTTTTCTTTGAAGGAAACTCACACAGTACATTTTGAAATTTTTGAAGAGGTACCCTTTAATCTATGGAGCTTTGTTTGACGGAGGTGTTCTTGAAGAGCTCTGGAGAGCGATTGCGTAACTGATGCTCGATCATGACAGCTGATGTTGCTGATATAGTGGATAAATCAGCTAAAGAACAGAAAAGTGAACAGGAAGGACAGTGGGCCACGGGCTGGGCCTGTCTGCGTCAGAGATTTTGTCACATTTTGAAATGTGCAGCTTTTTGTTACCACTTTGCAGCGCCGACAGGAAAGTTGCTGAAGGAGCAAAAAATGTCCCAGCTGGCAGTTTTGTGGCACAAATGTGGGGGGAACAGTGCATTTAAGCATAATTTTGACTTTTTATTTGCTTTCTCAAAATGGATACTTGTGTAGTGGACAGCGGTCTATAATCACAGAGTCTGATTCCTGGACTGAAGATCTTTTTAGGGGAGTTCGCACTTAGTCCACTATGGTTCTTCCACACATTTTCTCCACATCATGGTTTTATTCTGAAGCCTCTCATGCAACTATTTTAATTTGAGTTGTGATGTTTGTACTAAATATGTAAGATTGAAAGCACAAATGAACAGGTCCAGAAACTAGACAGATATAATTCTAAAGGTGTTGAGAGATTTTCAAAGTGAACAGGTTCCTTATATCAAGTAAACATTTTGTGGGAATGTTAACTTTTCTTGTATTTTTCACCTTACAACATATTGCTTTTCATGTTTTTGGGATCCCAAAGCAAACTCACTTGTCTTAGGAGCTTAGAAATTGAAATGTATCTCAAGTCTTTCTACATAATACGTATCGAAAATTCTAATCTAAAAATGTGGTTTGATGAAAAAAAAACATTTTACCTTTCATTTATTGCTTTTATAGTTATTTTTTTCCCTCATACCCTGCTGCCTCACACTCTCACAACCACTGGAGGAAAAAGTACTCTATGGTCGATATTGCTTGCTTTTTGTATCTAATTGCATTGTCAGCAAAATTTAACCAGATTAATTAGCAGATCTATTCAAAGCACAATTCTCAGACAAACAAGGCAAAATAAGAATAAAAAAACCCAGACATGACAGGAATGTCTGTCGTAATTTGTTTTCTGGATATAAAAACCTGCACTTTCAGTTCAAAGAATACATTTCTTACAGCTCAGACCAGAGAAATTATATTTTCATTAAACTCAGTGATATATTGAAAGTTGTTTAAATCTCTCTGCTCTACATCCAGAGAGGTTTCAGTTGTTTGAACCTTCAGGTTCCAACAAATAATTAGATTTGGTGTTTTATCTAAATTGCCTGTTTAGTTTCTGATTAAAGACTTTGATAAAAGCTTAGTCTGTGTCACTGTCAATGGTAAACAGAGCAGTTAATGGTCCAAACTAAGGTTTTTTAACATTCATCAATGTTAAAAAAGATTTACTTTTTGACTTTTCAATTCTGAGGATGCATAAATGAATTCGTCATAAACATACAAGTGTTGAGAAATCATGTAGATCTGTGACGTGATGTTTGTTTGCTGTTTGCCTGCTCTGATGCTGGAAGGAGACTAAGAGCTGTAACCTTTTCTCACACGCAGCGTCACACAATAATCTGATCATGATTTCAGGCTGGTTTTCGACTCTCCCCCCGGAACAGCGGCACACGTTTTGACGCTGTCCAGCTGACGCTCTTTAAAGGTGCACGTGCACGCCTCCCATCCAGAAGAATCCGTTATTGTTTTTAATGACTCATAGTTTCCCAAAGGTCAAGAGGAGCCTTCGGTGGAACTGCGTACAGTAGACGCTCATGTTTACAGTTCACTCCTGTAGCTGAGCTGTGTGTTTAAAGGCTGGGAATGAATTGAAGGAGAGGGAGGAGCAGCCGATCCGGCAGCATGTGAATGGAGGTCTGAAGTGGTCCGCTCTCTCCGGGGGCTCCGGCCGCAGTAAAACTCCCTGAGACAGTTTCTGCTGCTACTGGTGCGACATGAATGAGCTGAACTGAGCTCAAGTTTGGTCGCATCCCAAGAGAAAAATACACTGAGGCATCTGCGCAACTGTTTGCCTTTCTATTATTTGATCTTGAAAAGAAGAACCGAGACTGATAAGCCCTTTTACCACTGCAGTTTTGGTATTTAAATATTTCTGACTTCTTCTTGATAGATAGATGCATGACTCTCCACACTTCTGCAGTCTGTCAGCTTCTCGTCAAAAACACAGTAACACTGAAAATCTGTCAGACATCCTGGCTTTTTGACCTCTATTGGGAGGTGCCGTTCATTTACTGCGATCTTTATTTTCGCTGTGCCCGGGCTTCAAGGACAAGGGTGCTTGGAACAAGATGTTCAGTTTGACCTGGTCGTTGTGCATCTGTCAGTTTGCATTTGATGAATTTTTGAGGTGGAAATGTCAAGAAGACGCCTCGGGCTCAGTGGGGAAAACTGAGCTGGCAGCAAGCATCCCAACATGCTTCTACATATTCTTCCCAAAATGATCAAATATACATTGTGTGTGTTTTCAGACAGTGTCGTTGATCTTCTTGTCAGTTTCACACAGCCTGATGATCAAGGATGAATCGGGTCACAAATCAACTCTGGTGAGCAGGATTACACAACCACTTTTCTAAGTATGGGGCTGCTGTGAATGGTTAAATAATTCACTGTATACGCTCCTAATCAATACCGATGCAGCCGTTCACTGACCTGTAGCTGTCTTACTCAAACATATATACATGTAGGTTTCCACAACACTTTGCTATATAGGGCTTGGGATCACGCTTTGCATTGTGGGGAGTGGCGGACATGTTGGCAGCTCACGAGTGTAAACAAACATACACCCAGACACCAGCAGGAGAAGACGTACGATTAGAGCTGCAGAAAGCAAGAAAAAATGCTGAAATGCCGAAAAGGGTCGGATATATATCAACTTGCACTTAATAAGGAAGCCAGGAGCCGTTATCTTGAAAGAAAAAAAAAATAATCGCAGGTATTAACAGTTTGAACGATTAACAACTTACTGTATTTTCTTTGTGTTGGTTGCTGTGTTTATAGGCTATATTTTAGAAATCTTCTCCTTTTGTATTTGTATTTCCTCCTTTTATTCTGTTTTTCTGTTTGCACTACTGTTATTTGTGTTCATTTTGAACCGTGAACTGGTGCAGAGTTGCGCAGTTGTCACGGGGCGGAGAGCCCCAGTTTACTTAGGTCACAATGGGGAGTTCCTCTGAATAAATAAAACATGCAACGCTAGGAGTAAATGTCTCTAAAACTTGATTTATTGATTTCAAAAGATAGATAAAAAAGAGAAGTCCTAAAACGGCGCCAAATAAAAACCTAAAAATCTAAAATCTAATAAATATATCCGGTGAACATGGGATCCAGCTCAATGTCCTTGGTGCTCTGCTCCTCTTCTGCTGTGGGGATCAGCCGGGTGGACAGGGGCTGGTGGACACCCTCCTCCTTCGACGCGTCTCTCTCTCACACGCAGGCAGAGACGGGACCTGTATGAGGGGGCAGGGTAGGGCGGCCGTCACTAATAAAGGGGGGCAGCGGCAAGCGTCGAGCAACTACGTTTGGCTCGGGGTTGGTTGGGCCGGAGCCACTGTCGGTACACACTGCAACACACCACACAAAACATCAATCGATGTACTCCGACCTACAACCACCAACCAAAGCCATGAAGGGAAAACTTAGCTCGAAGGAGGGGGTTTGCACTCTCCCCCCCTCCTGTGTTCCCACGACGCTTCCTGCCACTGCCCGGGAAGCTCTCGCTCTTCCTCTCTTCCTCTTTGGTCCACCGTCCCTCCGGTTCCATCCCAGGGTCCCTCTGGTGCCCTCAGGTCTCCGTCTTCTTCGCTCCTGCCCCAGGTCTCTCCGTCTTCTCTCTTCTCCCTGCCACTGGAGTCATGCACATGCCGCCCACACGCACACACCTGTGCCCAATTTACTGAATCCAGGAGGGAGGCGGGGCACAGCCACATACACTCCAGCCCAGCCCAGCTCTGACACACCCCCCACAGAATCACCCTGTGACACCGTCACTCCTCCATCCCGCCCACCGGCGCAGGTGTAGCAAGAGGGAGAGAAAGTGGGTTTAACCCAGCTGAGCATAATTTGACCACTCAAATGAACACCATGCACTGCAGCAAAGCTCGCTGCTCACTTGATTAAATCTGAGGGGACTTAAGCTTATTTCTGCTTCTTTGTGTCAAAATTCAGGTTCAGATGCACATAATGAATGAAAAACTGTCTTGTAACTTCAAAGACTTAATGACTTTATTGTATGTATATGTGTAGAATATTTATTGATTAAATACAACCCCCACCCCCACTCAGAAGCAGAAAAACAAAACAAACTCCAATACTAAACCATAAACCAACAATGTATATGTTTTCTTTTATATATAAAATTAATTTTTTGAAGCGCTTGGGGAGCTGGACAAATGAAATAAAAATGCAGACATCCTACATTTAGAGGCTGATAATCCTTTCTCAGTGACTAAAGGCCTCTACATATTCCATGAGAAGGTTCAGCTGGATGACAGCAGGAAGAAGGTTCTCCAGCCGGCTGACATTTCATCCTCCAGCAGAAGAGGACAACTCCGAGGCCACGCCCCCTCACTGCAGGCTGCATTCTCCTGTTTCCAGCAACATCGCCCAAAGGTGTAACAATGGAAGAATTGATGAAGGATTTATTATTGAAGCTTGCATTTGATTTAAAGAATATTTAATTAGAAATATGTATCTTTAAAATTCTGGTTCATCATTTTTTGAAGAGATGTAAGGACTATGCAAGTTTTTTTTTTCTTTTTTTTCCGGGCTATGAAGTATTGGTGGTATCTTGGCAATATTTAATAAAGCCATTATGTTTGAAAACATCGTTATCAAAGTCATGAAATCTTTAAAAATGTGTTTGCTTCACTGATTAAATAAAATCTGTTTAAAACATAATCTGAGTCCAGAATAATTTTCAATGTACGAGGGGGGACCCAAAAGTTCCCGGACTGTGGTTCTAACTTTTTATTTTTTAATCTTCACAATTATTTGAAACTGACACCTTCAAAATACTCTCCTTTGGCTTGAATACAACGCTGCACCCGAGATTTTCACTGTTCAGAAGAGTCGCCATGACCGTGCGTAACTGTGCCGATAAGCTAGAACTTCAATTTTCCATCCCCTGCCTGTATGCCTGTCTTACCTTTCCGCTGCCGCTCCAGTTTCATCTTTGACAACAAAAAGCAGTCGCCCGGGGCCAGATCAGGGGAATATGGCGGTGGGGAGGCTGACTGGTCATGGTTTTAGTCAAAAAATATGCTTTACGCACAACATGTGGTACTATTTCTGTGCGTAACGGGGTGTCCTGTGGTCTGCTGTCTGCTATGATGCGGCCATTTCCGGGTGCCTTCGTCTCACTGCTTCTAATAACCGCCTGAGCATTATCTGTCTGGATCTCTACAATACTCCCTTCAGTTCTGCAATGCCATCAAAAAGTCCTGCGTGGATCTACCATGATGTCTTCTTCAGTTTTTGTGACGTTTTCCTCTGTTCTGGAAGTGGATTGTTGTCCTCTGCGTGCCTGGTCTTCGTGATGTAATCTGATCGCTCTTAAAGGGCCCAAACCACTCAGACACCCCAAGAATCCTTCTTAAAGAATGTCTGCAACATGGCGAGTGTTTCTGCCGCTGTTTTCCCAATAAAAAACAAAATGTTTTGACAGAGCGCAAATCAGTGGATATGCGCCATCTTGAAAAATCGAAGAGCTGGTTGTCACTCTGTCAACATAAACAATGATTGTCAGCTGACCGCATCACAACCTGGCACAGTTATGCATGAGGTTATCGTGTAGCGACATCTAGCGGCCAAAGTCAGAACTTCATTGTATTTTTTTATTAATAGAATCAGTCCGGAAACTTTTGGGTCCCCCCTCGTATAAATAACCAAAAGAGGCAGTTCTCCATTGAATATTAGTAACATTTTGTTAGATAAAAAGCAGTACAAGTAATCTAAACATGTACGTGGACAGTTAAAAAATTGTAAAGATGAACTCAGCTGATTGTATGAGTGATTGTTGCAAAACTGCCAGCTTTCTGCTTCATTTAATAAATCAGGGGCTCTTCAGTGGCTGCACTTTGGCACTAGTCTGTTAAAAAAAACACTCATTTGAGGATTGCAATATTTTTTTCAGATTAGCCTCTTTTTTTCCGTGTCTTTCCTTTTACCATCCCTTATTTTTATTTTACCTGAGAATTCGACTTAGGCCATGGTTAGGGCTGGACAAAATTTTGATCGCAATATATCCCGCGGTATATTTTTATTCAATAACGGTGATATGAATTTTAAACAAATTTACGATATAGTGCATTACAGTATGCGTTTCACAAGTATTAACTGCTGTTCACGGCGCTGCTGATTAAAGTCGAACAGAAAGCACCGCGTGAGAGTGATCACGTACTCGGCAGCACACCACAGCTGGCTGTCCTCAGCTCAGGCTACAAGCTAGCTCCAACGGTAAGTTTGAGCTCCAAAATGAGTACTTGTGATGTAAATGCGACTGAATAAGCTTCCACAAGCTAATTTGTGGCCGCGAAATAATAAATCGTGTGCACAAAATATTAATTCGTGGCTACGAATTAGGTCTATCATTCACTCAACAGTCCAGTATAGTTAGCACAACCTGATCTCACAGAAATGCGTGAAATGAGCACGCATTGTTAGAACCAGAGGGTCCCAGATTGCGTGCTTACTTCACGCAAAGTGCTGAAAATGCGTGCTGTCACCACGCATGCAGTCTCCACTCAAAGTCAATTACAATCCGTGGCGTGGTGGAGACACGCATTCTCACCTTCAACGACGTCGCTCCGTGGGTGTCGTTTCAGAGATCCCGGAAGTGCAAATGTAGACTAAACGATATTCTATAGAAAGATGTGATTATTATCCAAAGCAGTGCAGCCATCCGAGGCAGACTGTGTAGCAGTGGTATGTGCTTCTGCTGAGTCAAAAAGCCCCGTGAAATATCAACTCTATTTTAAGAAAACACGTTTTATTGTCAATGTAACATCACGGAGAAGGACTACAATACCCATAATCCTCATGTTTAACAGCGACGTGTCTGATTGGTCCAGCCTGCAAAAAAAAAAAAAAAAATTGAGCTTTTATCTTATTCCCTTGGTCCTTTTTGTTTTCAACATTGATTTTTCACTTTCTAATTCAATGAGTGAAATATATTTTTTTTAAATCTGAAAAACACTGGCGTTTCCCGATGCCTAGGTAACGCTGTCGGCGTATCCGCATGGGGTGGTGACAGAAAGAGAGCGAAACATTTATTTCCCGGTCGGTCCCAGTCATTATATGTTCTGAATTACACATATGATGTTTGTCGAATGAAATGATAATTTGTCGTGTTGAGAGTTTGATGGTTTGTTGCTCCGATTGTTTCCCTCCACTCGCTCGCGCTTGGTGCAGGACGGCCGGAGCATGACGTCACATATGCCGCTTGGAATTAGTTTGGCTTTCCCCTCAACCTTTTACAAAGCGATCGGCGAAGCAAACTTCAAACTCTCAACGCGAAAACGGATCATTTAATCCCACAAACATCATGTGTAATCCAGGATATATAATGGCCTGGAACTAGGAAATAAATATTTTTTATTCGAGAGGACCCATGGGCTCCAGTGGAAGGCTTCGCCACTCCCCGTTTTCACCCCGATTCAGACGAGGGCTGTTTTGGAGCTAATAATACCCTCCTGATGTATTTCTAACATACCTGTTTTTCAGGGTTTTTTTTTTTTTTTTTTTAGAGCGGCTCCAACGTGATCTGCCACCAGAGAAGACAGCTGGAGCTTCTCCCACACTGCACTGCGCATCTTGATGTCCATGGAAACCAAGACGCGATTCTGGATCATCTGGAAGTGATGACAACAATATGGTTCTTAGCTGTTGTTTATTTCTGACAAAATAAATGTGTATTTTACCCTGGCAGTGGGCTGCATGCTCCTCATTACTTCCACATCGCGAAAAGTCCTTCAAAAAGGACCCCATAGCTCATTAATTCATATACAAATATGAATTCATGATCCAAATGATCAAGAGCTACATTTTAAAATCAAGTGTCTCCTATTGGTCATGTAAATATTACCGGAGCATCACGGACTGAAGGAGTGTTTGTCTTTTCGCTCGAAGGAAGTTGTTGTGTGTCACAGACTGCATGTTTTTTTTTTTTTTAACGGAGCGAGTTTTTGCTCTTAAACTAATTATATTTGTCTACAAATACGCCTCTGTGCATTATATAACAAGTTCTAATGAATTTAAAAAAATAATATTTATTAATTTTTTAATATAACTTTTTCGTTTGAATAATGTATATTTAAATGTGCAGAAATTTGAGCAGGACTTCTGTGAGCACTACTGTTTAGTTTGACCCCTCATGCACACTGGATGCGGTCCGGATGCGGTCCGGCTGCGGAACGGCTCCGGTCCGGTATACCACAGCACTGTGATTCACACCACCTGCGGTGTCTCCGCAGTCCGCTGGCGAAGGTTGCCAGATCTGTCGTTATCCCCCTTAAACAATTTGAAACCCGTATTACTCAATAGAAAGCAGCCCAAACCACCGTCTCGGATGAAAATGCACGTTAAAACCGTATTTGTATGATAAAACCCACGTAATGAACACATAATCATTTCATCAACCCGTCCGACGTGTTCAAAAAAGAAGCTTGATTTGACAGAAACCCGCCCAATCTGGCAACACGGAGCTGCTCCGGTCACAGAGCTGTTTTGAGTCATTTTGGTGTCATTTGGCTTCTCAGCAGTGATGAAGTACAAAAGCGTTCATTCTTCTAATGCATATCATGACTACATGACGTTGTTTGTTCTGTATTCTACCAGAAGAAGTAAAAAAAAAAAAAAAAAATAGAATAATACGGCAAAAATGCGACACAGATTTTATTTTGAAGTGACTTACTTTGGAACACATATAGCGTTTCCTTTCGGGCACCCGACTTGCTTCTGTCTGGATTGACGCAGTAGGGCTGCCGCATGCAGAAAAATAGGATCTTTGCGGAAAGAGACCGGAGCTCCGCAGAGGCTCCGGAGCCAGACCGCAGCCGGACCGCGGCCGGTGTGCATCACAGCATTGATTTTAATGACTACGGATTAGCTGCGGTGTCCGGACCGGAGCCGTTCCGCAGCCGGACCGCATCCAGTGTGCATCGGGGTGAGAGTAGTTCTCTGCAAGTGTTTCCTTTAGTTTTCTGTCATGTGAATTTCTTGAACGATGCACTGAAACAGAACACTTTGTTTATCTGTGGACAGGCCGGATTGGCAAGCAGTTAACTGTCCTGCTGCAACAGACAAAGGTGGGTTGATAGTTATTTTTTCTGTAAATTGTAGGGATGGTTAGTTCATTCATATTACAGAAACATGTTTTGTTTTTTTGTTTTTTTACATTTAAATCTGTGATATCCCTTTGCAGAGCACTGAGCCAACAGCTGTTCAATGCCTAGCCCTGAGATAACTTCCAGTCATTCTTGGGGATGATGCATCTTCGGTGAGTTACGTTTTTTGATCAGTGTTGTCATTTTCAATTTTTTGTTCATTGGGGATGATGTTCATAATAATAACTATTTATACAGATGCTTCATTGTACAAAATTGTCTTTCATAAATTTCATTTGTACAACACTTACCTAAAACTTATCAAAAAAAACCAAACAAACACTAAATTATAATTAGACTGTCTAGGGAGGGAGATTTGTTCTCATTGCTGTATATGTTGTGTAGGCCAAACAAAAACTAAACAAAACTGAAAAAATATGAATGAGCATAATACAGACAGAGGAAGACAAAAAAAGAAAGAAAATACATCAAGACAGAGACACATCACACGTTAGAGTCTACAAGGAGGCGATGAGGAAGGGGACCAGGCTTCTGTCCACATGGGCTTTGTTATGTGTGCTACTAAAGGGGGCCGCACGGTTGATTGTACGCAAATTGCTGCTAACCTTAATATTCTTGTCTTGTTTCTCTCACCATGTAGGATATTGAGTTTTTGGACACATCGGAATCCTCTGCTTTGAGGATAACACAGCTGCATGCCCAGCATCATTTCAGAGGAACCCATCCAGAGTGAACGTCATCCCAGACCGCAGCACTGTCATAGAAGCTCTCACCACTCACTGATGCTGCTGTTCAACTGTTGAGGATCTTCTGCTGAAAACTTTGTTGTTCAATAAAGTAAATGAAATGTGCTGCACTGTGTGGTCATTGACAAGACTTTAATTGTAATTTTCCAAATATTTGAATTTAAATCCAGTCATATTTTCTCAATTAACTAGAATTTTAAGTGTATTGCACTCACATTACTGAGTTTTGACTATTGTGCTTTTAAGTAGATTCCACAGTGTTATTCTATTGCTGCTTATTTAAACCATAAGTATACATAATAGGGATGGGACGAGATCTCGTGTCACGAGATCTCGCGAGATCGCAATGCCGCGAGATGTCGCGAGATCGAATGCCGCGAGATTAAGTACGTTTATATAAAGGCAAAAACTCTTTATTAACTGGAATATTGACAGAATAATACATTACATGGTGCACAGCCATATAAACACGTGCAAAACCCTGAATGTGCTCATATTCATATTTAAAAACCCGGTCGAAAAGGACATGAAATACTGTTCTGCGCATGTTCTATCTGCAAGGAATCTTGGTCTTTGTAGTACACAAACTACTTGTGACACAGTTTAATTGATATGACGTAAAGAAAATGTGCGGAAACGATCGTTAAGTTCTTCTCTTTTATTGAAAAAACGGTGCAATGCACATTTTACCACGTCTTGCCGGCTCACGCTCCTTTTCTCACAACATGCAGAGAGAGCCTGCAGCGGCTGCGGCGCCCTTCTTCCTCTGTGGTGTCTGTGTAAAATAAGGTTGAACATGCAAACAGCGCACCTAGTGGCATGAAGTGCAAATGCAGTCATGGCGTCGTCTGTGCGCCGCGGTTTGAATGGGAATAGGCGAACGAGGCGGCCGCCTAGGGCGCAGTGTACAGGGGGGTGAGGGGTGTGTGTGTGTGTGTGTGTGGGGGGGGGGGGGGGGGGGGGGGGCGTGGCCAGACAAGGGGCACTACTCCGACCCGACACTCCGTGCTCCGACGCTGCATGTGAGTACCGCTGAAAAATTTCTGAAAAATTAACGTGTATTTACCCTTACAGTGGTCTGCATGCTCCTCGTTACTTCCACCTTACGACAAGTCCCAATTGAAACGACCACACAGCTCATTCATTGCAAATATAACAGAACTTGTTGTATAATGCACAGAAGCATACCTGTAGACAAATATAATTAGTTTAAGAGCAAAAACTCGCTCCGTTTAAAAAAAAAAAATCAGTTCATGACATACTTCCAGGTCAAAGTTCAGAGCCCTTCGCAACAGCCTAACAACCAGCCGGGCAGGCAAATAGACAGATTGTGCGTTGAAACGAAAAAAAAAAAAACTACAGATCACATCCATAAACCGAGGTGAAAATATGAAGATAAAATGTACATTTATTGCTAGAGAAGCATTGTGTAAATTATAATTTAGAAACTTCTCCGTTCGAAAATCTTTTTTTTTAATGTTTCATATTGTGGCTTCTCATCTGTTTCAGAAACTATTTTAGTGATTTTGTTGTTTTGAAAGTCATTATTTAATGCAGAGAATTGTATTCGTGCTCAAACTTCTCAGAGCAACGCCCTCTGTTTAAAAAAAAAGAAATGAAAAAAAAACCACTCCCTCAGTCCGTGATTCTCCGTGATATTATTTATATGACCAATAAGAGACACTTGATTTTAAAATACAGATCTTGGTCATAATCTGGATCATGAATTAATATTTGGATCATAAATGAATGAGCTATGTGGTCGTTTCAATTGGGACTTGTCGTAAGGTGAAGTAACAAGGAGCATGCAGACCACTGTAAGGGTAAATACACGTTTATTTTTTCAGAAATAAACGACAGTTAAAGGTGCTGTAGGCAGGATTCCGCATCTCCGCCATCTTGCAAGATGGCGATTTGACCCATCTAAGATGGCGATTTGAAACCCAGCACAGCCAATCCTGTACTGTTTTCTCTGACATCACGCCCTTATGCAAGTTAAGCCCCTCCCACAAGAACGTGCGACAAACGCCCCTCGACCAATCACGGTTAGAGCCTCATGGGCTCTTCTGATTGGTCAAAGATACCTGGAGCTGTCGAGATTCCTTTTCAGCTCAGAACAGAGACAGATGGAAACGCTGCGCCCTTGCGGTAGTGCAATTATGCTACACTCCTAAAGAATTATCAATGGATACTCTAACATTTAATCCAAAGAAAACACAGAAAAATTAGCATTGACTAGCAAAATCCTGCCTACAGCACCTTTAAGAACGATAATGTTGTAATCACTTCCAGATGATCGCAGAACCGTCTTGGTTTCCATGGTGATCAAGACGCGCAGTGCAGCATCGGAAAAGCTCCAGCTGTCTTCTCTGGTGGCAGATCGTGTTGGAGCTGCTCTTTAAAAATAACCCCAAAACAGGTATGTTCGGAGGTAAATATTAGCTCCAAAACAGCCCTAGTCACTACACAATGTGAGAGCTAGGTGTGCGTGCATATAATTAACAGCAAGAATGAGCTGAAAAAGACTGCATGGAACCTTCAAACATGACTAAAAAAGAGTAAATAAACATAATGTCTTTTCAGAAGAGTAAAATGCATCCCAGATAAATATACAGGGTCATTTTAAACCACCGACATGATGAAGAAAAAGCAGGAAAAAAAATCCGTTTCAGACTGACAGTAATGAAAAAAAAAAAAGATATGTTGAAGACGAACACAATAAGGGACAAAATATGTTCCTCTGAGACGTATTTGAGAATGCAGTTTAGTTTTCTCTGAACGGAATTTTGTGGAGACAGGGTTGACAACACAACACACGGATGGTTTCTATGCTTTGAATCTTTTCAGATCTGTTCCTAGATGTGTTGATTAGCAATAGACATTTTTAATAAACGCTCATTAACTGAACTGGATGATTCTGATTCATGGTGGTTTTTGCTGTATTTGTGACAAGTCCTGTTTGTAGCAGCCAGTGCTGATCTCATGCTTCTATGAGAATTTAAACAGCTGTTTATATGTTATGTTTATATTTTATGTTTGTAACACCTTAATCAATGATTAAATTGATCTGTGATTTACTCATTCCCAAATAACGGAGAAACGGGGAAAAGAAAATCAACATTAAATGGTGCATATGCCACGCAGATACCGTTATGATCACTGCTAAGGCTAATGTAGTGAGTCCATATTACAATATTCATTAAATTGGATCACGTACCAGTCGTCTGGGTTTAATTGGGACATTTTGCAACTAACAGGAGGACATTAAACGTGCCTTGATGAAGAGAGGGAAATGCCTGGCTGAGGCTCCGATCAGCATGGACGAACAGCACAGAAAATTCAGAAACCATTCGAAATGTGTTAAAAGGGACTGTTAAAGAGACAAAGTAGTTTTCAAGACTGCATATCGTTAGCGGATCTATTTTTTTAGAGTGCGGTCGTGACTGGTTCTTCCACCTGTGCGAGGTTTACAAAACAGTACTAGAGGAAGAGACACCTAATCGTATCAATCATCAGTTAAACAGAGAAAGAGAGCAAATATATAAAAGCACACACACCTCCAACAGAACGTTTCACTGGTTCTTGCTGGTCGCTTCTCCTTTGTGTGTCCTCCACCAGCAGGCCGAAGTTCAGCGAACACTTCTCTCTCCGTTCTACATCGGCCGGAAACCTGTGAAACGACAATCCTGCCTTTTCCCCTCTGTAGTTGCTACACCGAGCTGCAACACAGTTGAGAACCATTTTTTCACTACTTTGAAGCAGATTTCTCCGCCGAACACGCTGCTCCGAGCTTGAGTTTACTCCAACATGGCGGCGACATCCCAGCATGCATTACGAGGCTGGTGTGACGTCAGCGCGGCCCTGAGCTATTAGCCTAGCATTTAGCACTTCTGTGCCCAGTTAGCTACAGTAACTCCTGCAGCCCGGAATGACATCGTGATTTCCCAAAACTGAATAAATCCCACACGTAGCAATACAAAACCGCTTTGTTAACTCACTCATGTTGTAACTAGAATATTCGCTGAAAAAAAAATCATGGACTGATAGTAACGGTAGTTTAACAGCGGCTAGCTTACGAGCTGCCGGTCGTTGGGTTACCGCCTACCTGCAGTGAGTCGTTTTATGGTCATGATCGGCCAGCCGACGTCAAGCCGACTTTGCAGAGACCCAAGAAAACCCAAGAAAACACGAGAGGGGTCTAGCTGCAGACCTCCACTGTCAGCCGGCAAACGGCTGCTCCACTGTGAAACGGAAGCCACCTCCACTGGGAAACGGAAGTGACGTCATCGTTTTTCCGGTTCCGTCTGATTGGCTCTTCCACTTCCAGCTCCTCCTTTGGAGGAGTGTCTATCTGCAGACCTCCAGTGTCGAGAAGGGTCTTTTTGTTGTTGTTGTTGTTGTTTTTAATTAAAAAGGAAAACAGACATATACAAACCCTCGCGGGGGCAAACAGACAGGCAATCAAAAAAAAAAGACACAAGCAAAGGATAAGAATAAGAATTACAAGGGGGGGTCAACAAACAAACATTGCACACACAAATCAATACTAATTAACGTCAATTGAATATACAATGGTCTGGGTCTTCTATCAAATCAAAAGAAAATGGGACATATCATGGCATATTTTTTTGGGAACAGCACCTGACATTTTTTTTAGAGACAAAAAATAAAGGTCAAAAAGGAAGGGTCTGTCTGTGGCCTGCAAGAGAGGCGTGTCATGTAGTGGGCGTGCCGAGTAGTGACGTCACTACACGACACGCCCACTACACCTCGCTACAAGACAGGAGAAGGCTGTAGCTACAGAACGCAGGCCCTACAAAACACGCCCATGGCGACAAGCAATCATGTCATCATCCCTAACCCTAACCGTCACAGTGGGCGTGTTTTAGGTCTGCAGATAGACACTCCTCCGAAGGAGGAGGAGCTGGAAGTGGAAGAGCCAATCAGACGAGCAGTACCGGAAAAAAAAAAAAAAAACGATTGACGTCACTTCCGTTTAACAGTGGAGGTGGCTTCCGTTTCACAGTGGAGCGGCCGTTCGCCGGCTGACAGAGGAGGTCTGCAGCTAGACACTCTTGGGAAAAAACAGCTGTTCGGCCGACGCTTGTCAGACGTGAGAAATTGCGGGCCGACGTTCCAATCTAAAGGCCCAGATGTAGGTGTGCTGTCTGGGTAAGTACGGGTCATGTTGCAGCCTGAAATCCGTATTTTCTCCCGGTACCGGTCTTTGTGTGTTACGTCAAGATTGTCCACTTGATCTGACAACACAACAACATCCCTACTCTCCTTATCAGTCGACATTTTCAATGTCAAAGAACACGAACGCGCACTACTGTATGTAATGAAACCACGTATCACTGGCTGTTTTCACTCCAATATGGCGGCGGTCCTCCGGTTGCTAACCCCCGGGTCACGTGACTGCAAATACTCTATTGAGTGAGCCGTCAGCTGCGCCGCAACAGAAGCGCTTACCGTTATATTTTGTGGCTGTTGTTTCAGGTAAGGGAAATTGGAACCATAACTAGAAGTAAACAAGAAAGTAATATAACATGATTTAGCCTTTGATTATGACAGAGAGCTGAAATTGTTCGGATCGTGATTGTGAATATAAATGAGTGAGCCCGTAGTAAACAGTTAACAGCTCCAACCGTCGCCATATCGCCAGTAATATTGCAAAGAAACGTGAAAAAACTGTCTTCTAAAAGGGTTTAGATCGGCAACTGTGGGCGGGGACGTGGGCTCCAGCTGGCGACTGGGCTGTAAGGAGGTGGAGCTTTGCGTGAATGAATAAATGAAGGAAGAACGATAAGATTCATAAGGCCCGCCCACAATGCAGGTCTAACCCAGTACACTAGTTTCCGGTGGGTTGCGTGAATACGGCTGAAGATGATTTGTCTAACAATCTGTTACATTGTAAGAAGAATGAGTCAAATTGAAAACATGATCTCAGTTGTGGATTTCATTATTATTATTATTTTGGAACATAGAGAAGGACAGAGACAATAATAAATATTAATTATTAAAAGACCGTTCTAGGTTAAGTTTAAAAAGGTGAAACAGTTCATTGGGGAATAAGTTAGGTTAAAAAGAAGTTCATTGATTGTAAATACCTTTTTTTTGTAAATTGTTGTTCACTGGATGTATTGTTGTATGATTATATGCTCGTAATTTGAGTGTTCTTGATTTAGATAAGCATTAATATGTGCTTTGAGAAGCCTGGCGGTCACTATTGATTGAGCCGTCAGCTGCGCTGCAACAGAAGCGTTTACTGTTATATTTTGTGGCTGTTGTTTCAGGGAAAATAAAACTGTTACACTGTAACATGTACACTTTAATAGGCCTCACAAATCTTATATAATATACATATATGCATACATATTATACAGTGCTTTGCTTTATTTCATATATCAAAGTAAATTTTAAGATTCAAGCCACTCTTAAAAGCATGTAAAACTGAGCTTGATACCATTGTACTAACACATATGGATAAAGCATCAGTTCTCCTTTAGGTTTGGCAGGACAGATTGATATTTACAGTGTTGTGTCTTGGATATAATATACATTAAAAATGAAAGACATTGGAGTTGGCAGGGCAGAATTAAAGCTCAGAGCAAAATGTATTTGCTCTGTTCTTCCAGGAAAGCAGGGAGGTAAAAGTTGAAAAAGAAATTGCCAACCTTTTCTTTAATGTTTTCTGTGACCTCCTCATCTCTGGGAATCTTCTTAATGAACATGTCTTCCTGTGCATAGACCACAAAATCACACCAGTCAAGTCCAGAAATCAACATCTGGCCCTGGATCTGCCAATAGTAGGGATGGGATTTTCTTAGAGTTTCAGTGCCCTCACTGATCTTTATGTATGGGCAATCCACATAGCTTGCTACATTTGGGCATTTAACCTCAACAAGTCCAAACATTGGCTCCCCCCGTGGATCAAACACAACACCATCAGGTGAACAGCCCATCCATGGAGCATCGGGATGGATAAGGAAACCACATGGATAGTGGGTAACTTCCATAAGTCTGCAGTACTCCTCCACTGCCACAGGTTCCTTGTCCAGCCCCCGCTTCATATCTTCAGTCTGATGGGAAGGTCCTAGAAGCCTTTTGGCTAGATTTTTGGCAGATGTCTCTCCTCTGTAATGAAAAATCTCTCTAAATTCGATGGAAGTGACACGAGGTTGCCTTAGTTCATGCCACTCATGGCAGGAACTCTGCTGTTTTGTAGAATTCTCAATGGTGTGTGCTTGATGGAGGGATGTTTGCAAAGTGCTAGTGTGCAATTTCTGATGCTCAGTGAAGACAAAAGAGGCCCCTGCTTGAGATGGTGGCAGTCTATAATTCGCAAGAGGCAGCTGAGGTGGACAAGGGGCATGTGAGTGTAGAGAGGTTTTTGGCACTTTCTTTGCTGGCATGTGATAGGATGTGATAGGTAGACGAGCTGGCTTTATGATAACACTGATGATGGATGAAAATATATAGCCGAAATGAGCGGTTTTGCACAGATTATGTCCCGCGCTGAAGCTCCCTTGCCGTGGCCCCCGCTAAATCGGTTGGATCTAAATAACTTCTGAAGGACTCTGAGCTGCACGGTGTTTGTCTGAGTGAGTACATGAGCATGCACACACCTAGAAATAAGGTCCATGACAGGGAGAGCGGACTGTATATTGGTGGAGAGTTCAAATCGCTGGCGGAGTCTTGTCAGGACTTAAATATAATAACAACTCTGAGGCGGTTCAATGTTCTTCAGCAGGCATGTTTATGTGTGGTTCTACAACAGACAGAATGAAGTAAAATTAGCTTTACATAGTATAAATGTTGTAAATGAATTCAACAAAAGCACATGGCACATGCTAGCTGCATGGCTGCAATAGAAAACTAAGAGGCTGATCATGCACTGGCCTCATGCAACCAATTAGCAGCGAAAATACAGGTATACAGTCTCACACAAGCACAATACTCTTTGAACTTACTTTCACTGACGCACACTCTTCTTGGACTGGAGAACCAAACACAAATTAACTCCAAACTTGACAAAAAAACACTTGAAAGTCTCTCCTCTCTTCTCTTGCATCTGCTGCTGCTGTCTCCCCTTTGATGTACACCGGTGGTCTAGGCTCCGCCCCTTAAAAGGCCAGCACGACAGTCTGAGCAGCCTTTTCTACAGTCCAGGTGTCAAAAAAAACGGAGTGGCCCTTCAAGTGCTACTCCATAAGGTGCTATGAAGTAAAAGTTAAAGTTAAGCACTAAATAGCAAAGTTCAGGACCAGCATCAGACTCTCCGGCTCCTCCCTGAAGTGGCTGCGTTATCCAGCCTGATGGCACGAGGGACAAAAGAGTTTTTAAGTCTTTCGGTGGAGCAGCACAATGAAAGGTACCTGGAGCTAACAGAGCTCCTTGGCCCAGAGACCACAGGTGGCTCTGATTGGACAGGATCGCCCTGATCTTAGAGAGCGTCCTCTGCTTCACCACCTTTTCCACAGAGTCCAGGCCGAGTCCAAACACAGAGCCAGCTTTCCTTATGAGCCTGTTCAGCCTTCGAGTGTCCCTTTTCTTGGCGTTGCCCCCCCCCCCCCCCCCCCCCCCCAGCACACAACAGCATAAAAAAGAACACCAGATACAATAGACTGATAGAACATGTGCAGTAGCTTAGAACAGACTCTAAAGGACGCCAGCCTTCTTAAGAAATACATCCTGCTCTGCGCCTTCTTGTACACAGCATCCATGTTTGCTGCCCAGCTCAGACTGTTGTCCAGCTGCAGCCCCAGATACTTGTAGGTGGAGACCACCTCCACCTCAGATCCACTGATGTTGATGGGCTGTAGAGCAGGGGGCGCCCAGTGGAAATCCAGCACCAGCTGGCAGAGCCTTCAACATCAGGACAAAACATTGCACTGAATGTGAAGAAGAAACATCTAAAGCAAGCACACGCTCCTCTAAACGACAGGCAGAGCAGGAACAGCTAAAGTCTGCCATTTCCGATCACTGCAAGAGGGAAAACCGCCTCATGGACTGGGATCATGCTCAGATCATTGGCACAGAAAGCAGTAAGTACCACCGCTGGATCAGGGAAGCCATCGAGATCCAGAAACGAGCCCCCCAGACTGTGAACCGGGACGAGGGGGCGTATCAACTTTCTCATACCTGGGACACAGTACTGAAGAAGTTGGACTGCAGATGGTGCTGTCATCCTACTGCACCCAGTAGGAAACTGGCGCCAAAATCTGTTTAAATCAGCTGCCCAGACACGTCACAGCAACATCATGTGACTCTTCTGAAGAAGGCTGCAGCCGCAGCCGAAACATGTCAGGTAGGAAAGAAATCACTGGCTTGATCATAAGAATCCAAAACCATCAAACAAAAAAATCCCCTTTGCAATATGTAAACAATAATATCTGCAAAATTCACATCAAGAAAAAAAAAAAAACAAAAACAATGTGCAATGTGCTGTAGAAACGCACATTGAAGATAAATGTGCATGTTTCAGAATTAAAAAAAATTGCCAAATATCACAGAAATAGTAACTATGTGCCATTCACGTGCCTCATTCTAGCAGCACTGTGCGGTTACACTCAAAGATGTCTCCCAGCTGGATGATGCCTCAGTCACCTGTAACATATCGTTTGAAAGCTTGCGAGACGTAGAACGTCAGTCACCACGAATTGACTGGATAAAGTTTTGTGAAGCCTTTGAATTAGTCTTGTGTGGCCATAATAAGAGTAGGAGCTCTGAAAAACCATCCTAGTTGGTGTCTTAAAAGAGCATTCTGAAAATGGTAACTGTGTTTAAGAGATGACACATAATCATATATATCATAAACTGAGCAGAATAAACTTCTGGATGTTGCGTTTCAGAAGAGATGCTCTTATTGTGGTGAGAGACTTTTCGTCAGCTGGTACCATAAATTTTATTTAATGAATTTACTGTAAAATATTTTATTTCTAATAATAATAATCTTGATCAAGTGAACTCCAACACTTCGATATGGTGGAAAATAGTTTATATTTTAATTCAGTTGCTCATTTTGGCTCTGTATTGTTTGTATTTATTCTATCAGATGACAAGCTAAATCAAATCTTACTATGAAAAGAATTTCTGCAGTCTCTCGTGGGATTTTAAACTTTACCTGAGAGGAAAGGTTCACTAAATAATGCAGTCGGGTGGGGTGACTGAATCTTAACATTTGTGATGACCTTTTGCTTTGCAGGAATAATTTAGCGCTGCTTTCCCAGTGACTTTACACCACAAAAAACACCAGTTTTAAACACATTACAGCTCTTCTTCTCCAGACACTAAACTATGCAACTGGTTTGGTTGGTTGAAATGCTATTTTTGTCCAGATCAAGATGTCTGGGAAACTAATGGATCGACCTTGATTCTTGTCCAGATAGCAATGGTTCCCAGGATATTTGTTCAAGTGAGTCCAGAGACTCGTTGGCTCTCAGCCTCCAGCAGCAGGTGTATCGCAAACAATACTGTAATACCAACAATGATCCAATTTAGGCCATTTTAAATATAACAAATCCAACAGAATCCAACAAGTTTGGATATTTTAATTGTAATAAAGCAAATAAAGTAATAACTTGACAATCGTATAAGAAAACACTGTATTTGATCATAACAGATTTTTTTTAAATAATTCAATAAATCATATATTCTTTGAAAGTGAAGTGCAATAATTGATATAATAAGATAGGATTTATTTCTTGAAAATAATGTTTTCATGAAGTTTTTGTGCAGTTGGCATGTTAAAAATAAGCACAAACCACAGTCACATTCAATGATGCAGAATTCCCTCTCAGTTATTGTTCTGTTCACTTTTAATGACATTATCTTCCATTAATTCTTTTTTTTAAGAAGCCACAATTATTCCAGTATTGTCTGTTATCACATTATTTATTGCAGCAGTTTGTCAAAAATATGGCCCGAGACCCAAAGCTGGCCCACCAGAGGATCTTTTACCTTAATCTTACTATTAGACTGTAGTATATTTAGCTGCTTGTGGCCCCTGTGAAAACACCACTTTAACCTGTTAAGAAAAACAAGCCAAAACGCTTCCTTTTGTTTGAACGTATCTGCAAAATCAAGACAATATTGTGGAACTTAGTTAAAATTTGAAGTTACTTTCCGTCTTAATGATCTCTCTCTCGATTAACATTATGCTCCAAGCACTGATGACAATCCTTGAGCAGTTGCCTTGTCTTGATGTTAAATGGCAGAAGGGGCTTTTACAAGGAGAGGAGGGACTTCACAGGGAGTTACTGAGCAGATCACTCCTTGTTCTCATCAGCTGTCTGAAAAGTTCAAAGTCCAGGAGATGAACTCAAAATACCTCTTCATCCAAGAACACTCTTTGTGTGCCATCTTTGTTCTGTCTGGCTTTGAGGGGGTGTTTAAACACCATGGAAGGCGATCCATGTCATTTATTTTCAGCCTACTCATGATGTTGCTGAAATCTGAGCTCTGAATTACTGTTGACCTTTTATTTATTGGTGTTAGAAAAAAAGCAGACTGACGTAAAAAGGGGTCATCCTCATGGAAAGTGGACTGCATGTTCTAGTTTGAAGAAGTGTGAGGCCACAGAGGAGAGGAGGGGGGCTGTAGGGGTCCCAGTTTCCCAGCTGAGGTGGTCTCTCTGGTCTTTGACTCCACCTGCTGTTTCAGCACAGTGCCTGCCAGGAGGCGTTCAAGGTCCTCTTGGAAAAATCTTCCTTTGTATTAATAAATAAGACCGTTTCTCTCATTAATAGGGAAAATTAAACTATTCAGTCAACATTATTAACATAATAATATACAGCATTAACTTTCAAAAACAACTAAACTAAGTAGTTATCAAATGAAAGGCTCATTGTTGTTATCAAATGAAAGGCTCATTGTTGTCAACTTCGACTTCAAAATGGAAGAGAAAAATGTCTTTTCACAGGTAACATTGCAAAAACTACGGTGAAACACTACAGAGAGGTTGGAAAGCTGCAGACTCCCATGTGTAATAAATCCGAACAGTTCATTCACAGTTTAGGGGAAACATAAATCATTTACAACTTAAATGTCTTTAAGCTCAAATAAGCGCAATGCTCCCATAAGAAAATAACAAATCTTCCGAAGAGCCATATGTTTCCAATGAGAAGTAATGAGATTTTCATCTGACTTTCCAGAACAACTGAACAAACTCCATCAGCTGATGGTAATCATGTAATCAAATCAAGGCTTTCAAACCAGCAACAGTATTTCAAATATTGGATTAGAGACATATTTTATATGACATTCACTTCATAACAACTCAGCAGCTCAGAAGGTTGTAGGTTTAACTCATCACTACTCTTTTTATAGCTCATTTCAGTTCTTCTTCATGTTTCCTGTTTTAGAAACCTTTATGATAGCGCATCAGGCTGACCTTTAACATGGGAGTCGGGGACTTTGGATTGAATCCCAGTTGTGGCAGGAAGAGCATCTAATAAAGTCTATGGTGCATTTTACAATGACTTCTTATGGTGAGCACTATAAAAGTAAGCAATTTTATTTGGGATATCATAAACCAATGTTTCAGCGTGAACAGAAAGGCAGTAAACACACTGGTTTTTTTTTCTATATTCAAGTACCATTTGTAGTATATAATCTACTTCTAAAGGTAACATTTTTTATTTATGATCTAATAGTTTGAGGCATGCTTTGAATGTAGATATCATATTACATTGTAATTAAATCAAGTGCCTGCTGCAGAGTAGAAAATATGGCACCTAATCCTCTTGACAGAAATACTTTCAAATAAATAATCACTGGTGAAAGTTTATTAACCTTTTACCTTTTCTAGATTTTGCAGGTTTGATGTAATCTAGTTGATTATATTTTTAATGAGTGATTTCCATAATTTTCGGTTGCGTCTTTTCCGAGGCGACGTGAACGCAGCGTGCCGGTCAGCTGACTGTGTGAATTAGTCATGTGGCGTTCACTGACAGAGGTGAACCCGCACAGCTCACATTCTCAATAAACAACGTTTTCAAAACAAAGCGCACCTCGGAGCGGCTGTGTCGGGACCTCTTTTTTGGATTTCGGGATGGCGTGGACGAAATACCAGCTGTTCCTGGCGGGACTCATGTTAACAACAGGCTCCATTAACACCTTATCGGCCAAGTGAGTAAAAACGAATGTTTCTTTGTGTTTGTTGAAGTGAAACGAGCCAGAGCGAAGTCCCACAAGCAGCGAGATAAAACCGAGCTATTCTTCTGTTCAGCTCTTTTATACACGTTAATTCAAGTTTATTAATGAAGCCATTTGGTTTATAACATGTTTCTTACAAGCTGTGATACAGTTGTGGTTGTTCAGCGTCACCGGAGGCACGCGAGGACACGCAGGGTGAAAAATACCCGTATGTAAAGGTGTTTTTCTCCTCTGAATTTAAAACAAATCCGTCTAAAGCAGATCTGAAACTGAAACTGAAGGGTTTTACTAGCTGATAAAAGCTGCTTCACTTCGGTATTTGAGTCCAGACTGAAGTACAGACACTGTCCAGCTTGTTATTGAGGTCATTGATAAGGACTGAAGCTGTCATGTGATCGATCACAGCTGATTGAGTTCATCAGTGAAAGATGAATCTAAATAGATTATCCAGGAGAGTGACAATTTATTTATCTTTAATTCAAACTTCACATTATTCACAAACGTTTCCTTGATGTAAAAATAAATCCTAATCTAATTATAATTTCTGATTGGATAAAAAGCAGTTATAGTGTAAGAGAATGACATCAGGTGGTGATAATCCCACCTAGAGAATGCCTCAACAGGTACTACAAACAATATGAAATCTGATTCTTAAGATTATTAAATTGAGGTAAATCAGAACAAACAGTTGTATTTTTTGCAAGGTGTTGATGGGAGAAAGCATTAATAAACATTTTTGATTTTCCAATTTGTGCATGACAAATGTAAAATAATACGCTTGAGTCTAGAAAAAACAATTTTAAATGCAGATGTAGCTAATTGAGCATAGAAAGGGAATGTTGTCCTCTCTGCATCCTCATTTTGTTCTTCTTCATTAAAATGTTGGCGTACAAGCTATTCAATTTGATTATCTGAGGACGAAACTGGACCTTCTTTTAGCTCAGTGTGTGCTGAGGTAAAACATGCAAACTTCACACGTCAAACTCTAAAGCGCAGAAAGTGGTAACCACAAAGCCTCCAGATAAATTCAAGTTTCTCAATCATGTCTCTTAGATGATTTGCAGATTTTCACTCTTTTTTCAGTCACCGCAGGAAGAGGTTGGTCATGCAGTGAAACAAGAAATTCAGCGTTTCTAACTTCTCCATTTATCTGTGATGTCAGCTTTCTGTGTATCACGTTGAGCGTGTGTGTGTGTGTGTGTGTGTGTGTGTGTGTCTGTGTGGGTTTGGTGTTAACATGCCAGTGAAAAACAGTAGTTACTAACAAGGTAGAGTTTCCCAGCAGTCACCTGAAACCGGCTGTGTCACACTCCGGCTCTGTTGCAACTCGCAGACCGGAGTCATTTGATGAAGTTCTGCATCAATCTGCAGTCTGCAGCTCCCTCAGCATTTCTTTTATTGGCGTCGGTCCGTTCAATGAGGAGATGGGTCATCATTCTCATGTCTGCTCCGGTGCTCGGTCACATGTTTCCTCCCACTGTCTGACTACAAAGTCTAAGATTTCTGAAGATGTCAGCACTTTTTAAAAAGCAGTGTAACTCATTTAAAAAACACTTTAATCTGACTTTTCAACGCATTAATAAATTGATGTTTTGAATTCATAAATGAATTCATAAACAAATAAACATGAATACCTTGAAAATATGTAACACCCTCAAATCATTATGATTAAAATCTGTTTTTTCCATATTGATTTACTACATATGTGTTAATCTGTGAAACCATTTTGTTGCAGTTCATGTTATAATTGTTTGCAATTCCTGACTCAGCTTGTAAAACTGTCTCTCCGTCTGTCAGGTGGGCCGACATGTTCTCTGCTAAAGGCTGCCACGACGGCGCGGAACACCAGTTCTCTCACCCGTTTGTACAGGTACAAGAAAAACCTTCAACATTTTCCACTGGCCCACAAGTTCAAAAGAGGCACAGAGTATCTCAGCCACAACTCTGATCTCTTTGCTCTGTGACGCTTCCCTCCAGGCCGTCGGGATGTTTCTCGGCGAGTTGAGCTGCCTCGCCGTCTTTTACATCCTGCTGAGTCACGACAGACGCAGGTCCGAGCCCAAGATGAACCCGGGCCAGAGCTTCAACCCTCTGCTCTTCCTCCCTCCCGCCATGTGCGACATGACGGCCACCTCCATCATGTATGTGGGTGAGTGATGCAGGTCGAGGCCTTTTTTAAAAACATGAGAAATACGGTGAAATGCGCCTGTTTTGTTCATGAATCCCATTCTTCTTTTCCAGCCCTCAACATGACGAGCGCCTCCAGCTTCCAGATGCTCCGGGGCTCCGTCATCATCTTCACCGGCCTGCTGTCGGTGGCCTTCCTGCGGCGCCGCCTGATGGCCAGCCAGTGGCTGGGCATCCTGGTCACCATCCTGGGCCTGGTGGTGGTGGGCCTGGCCGACTTCGTCAGCGGGAACAAGGACGACAAGCACAAACTCAGCGACATCATCACGGGTGAGCTTCAAAAGCCGCAATCCGGTACAACCTGAGAAAGTGTTTCTGTCTGACGCTGCCGCTCTGCTCGGCCCTGCAGGAGATCTTCTGATCATCATGGCTCAGATCATCGTCTCGGTGCAGATGGTCCTGGAGGAGAAGTTCGTCTACAAACACGACGTTCACCCACTGCGAGCGGTCGGCACTGAAGGTACGGCCGCACGCAGGACGGAAACACTTTACCCTGAGAGAAACACCAATCCTGCAGGAGTGGGGAGGAAGTTCTGAAGAGCCAGTCCTGTAGAGGGCAAAGGTCAAACGCCAGTATTCACCAGTAACACAGAATGCCACTTGAAGACAGCACAGATTTCTTTTAGTTTTTTGTTTCAGTGCAGAAGTGAAGAAGTGGGAAAAACATTCATTCTAATCATGTTAGCATGTTAGCATTCACAGGGCTCTATCATAATAGAACATTTAATTTATATGTTCATTTTAAGGCTCTGAGAACATGTAGATCTATTCGTGTTCTATCACACTTCAACTCAGGCTGGAGCTTTTCTGTGCTGACAATTTTTACAATTTCCAGTGCATAAAAGTTTGGATGAAAGCCTTCAGGAAGAAGAGTAATCTTTACTCTTTTTGCCCCGTTTACATAAATTTAAAACAATTACATATTTATTACATCCTTATATTGACATACTATTAATGTACTAATGAAGCATTTTACTGTACTATGGTGTAACCACTTGATCTCAGAGTTAAGAGACTCATCAATGAAAACAAACGATTAAAAAAAATACAGTCAAACATTTTCTGAAAATGTGTTTATTTTTGATGCATCGCGTTGAAGATAGATTATTAGAGCTACAGCAGTGAGTCCCTAAGCTTAACTTGAACACCTAACCAGAGCGCTACTTATTTTTAAAAATGAAGCCGTTTTTAAGACAATTCTGGAAAACACTTAATGATGAAAACTGAAATATTACAATGCAAAAACTGTAAATCATGATACACTTCTGATAAACTATTGGTTCGGGGATAGAAAGAGGAAACGACAGAGAGCAAAATGCAAAAGATTGTGGTGATAAAGTCAGCTGCTTCCCACGGAGAGCCAGAAAACTGGATTAAAATGACACATTTCACTACAAAGCGATCAGCAGTGTGTCCTGAATACCGGTGTTCCTGATGTAAATCTATTCTGGCTCCTGTCCAGGATTCTTCGGCTTCGTCGTGCTGACGCTGCTGCTCATCCCCATGTACTTCATCCCGGTGGGCAGCTTCGGCGGCAACCCCCGGCAGGTCCTGGAGGACGCGCTGGACGCCTTCTGCCAGATCGGCCACAAGCCGCTCATCCTGCTGGCGCTGCTGGGAAACACGGTCAGCATCGCCTTCTTCAACTTCGCCGGCATCAGCGTCACCAAGGAGATCAGCGCCACCACGCGCATGGTGCTGGACAGCCTGCGCACGCTGGTCATCTGGGCGGTGAGCCTGGCGCTGGGCTGGGAGGCCTTCCACGGCCTGCAGGTGCTGGGCTTCCTCATCCTGCTGGTGGGCACGGCGCTCTACAACGGGCTGCACCGCCCCCTGCTGGCCAGGATACCGTGCTGCGCCGCCCTGGCCGGCGAGGATGGCGACGCGGAGGAAACGGAGAGGCTGATGGGTAACGGCCGAGCGCCGGCGGACGGCGACAGCTAAGAGCGGCGGACTTATTGAGACGGGGACTGTCTTTATGTTTCATGCGTATTTTAGCTGAACAGTTTTTTCTAGAGAGGTGATAAATATGTTAAATTTAAGAAACGGAACACAAGTGGAATCTCAATCTGAATCCAGCAGAACGCTGCCAGCCTGACGAATCACCGCCATGAAATCACAGTCTGCTGTTTTCTGCACTTTATGTTTGTTTGGATCAAACTGAACGAGACGTGGTGTGTTGACCTCGGTACCTTTACAGGAGCTGGAGGTCACATGGTGTCGCCTTCTTTCTTCTTTTCATCCTGAACGTAATTCAACCTGCTGCAGTCGTACTGACATACCAACTGTTGGCCTAGAAGAGGTTTTCCTTTAATCTTAAGATGTTTTACTGTCATGGACGAGGCTCTCGGCCTTCCTGAATATTCTTTCTATCACAAAAACAAACTTGAACTGACAGACTTTTTTTTTTATTGTTGTTTAGTGCCAAATCACACAAGCACAGATTCATGAAAACGGAACATTTTTAAAGCATCATCACATTGTTTTAAATAATATTTTCAATATTTCTCTCAGTGGTGATTTTATGTGACGTGTTCATCCTGATCCTAAAGGGTTTTGTGTTTTTATTTTATTTTTTTTTATCAATGTTGCCAACTGTAGGGTTTGATTCATCATGCAGATGAGTCGACTTTCCTGTGGCAACTCGATGGAGGCATTATTTCAGCAGTTCTCTGGTACTCCAGCTGTTCTTCAACCTCAGAGTATTCTGAAGAAGGTTTTTGAAAAGACACTCGGTACATTTGCTCTTTGACTCTTTCTTTTCTTGTGTACGCAGATGTGAATCTTTGTTGGGCCGTTCAGGGTGTTGGCTGTGATGCACTGTGACACAAAAGGGAACCGACATTAAAAAATGAGACTTGTCACGATTACTGCGGTGGTATTTTTGCTCAGGCTTGTGTAGAAAACTGCTCTGTAGATGAGGAATGATGATCTCATCAATGCCGGTTTTCTATCATGATCGAAAGGATGTGCACGTGACGTATTTTATTCAAAATGATTGGAATAAATTATTTAGGAGAAGAATGAATCGATGAAAACTGGGTTCACCAAGGAATCTAAATTGTAGTGTTTTTAAATGCACATGTGAAATGACTGCTTCTCAAAAAGTATTAACACATTGGAAACATTCCTTTTCCCACGCTTCAGTTCAAGGAAGGAAACTTCCAAACATATTACATTTATTACATATACATTACACTTTCAGGGTTCAATTTTTTTTGCAGTTCCTCAAATCTACAAAATCCACTGAATCTTGTTTTGAAAAGATTTTTTTGTAAAGGGTAGAAATTAAAACGTCTGATAGTTATCGTGTGCAGAGACATGTCAGTAAAAGCATCTAGTGTCACCAGCAGCTGACACCTGCCTCCACTTCCTGAGTCCAGCCTCTTTAATCCCAGAAGACCACTGTGAGGTCAAAGGTTAAATCCAGAACCCCCCTGGAGATCTGCTCACGTGACAGCCTCCAGTTCTATGGGAGTCGTCTGGAGATTAAAAACAGTCCTGATGGTTTATGCTCAAGTACAACTACTGACGCACAGCTTAAATTTTAACTCATTTCAACTGCGTATCTATATGTTCAGTTCACATGCATGTGCGCACACATGCACACGCACTCCAGACTCAGCCGCTGGGTGGCAGCATTCTTCCAGGAATAGCTGTGGCCTGTCCTTGCAGCGTGTGGCTGGTTCTGGTTGTGGCTGCTGCCTCCTGAGTGCTCTGAGAAAAGTGACATTACATTATGTTTGTCCGCAGAACAATGAGACTTGGATCATAAAACAAAAGAGACTCCGTTCAGACTGCCTCCGCTGCCTGCAGCAGAAATAGACCCGGTTACACAACATCAGCACACAACATGAAGAACAGGAGAGCATGCTGGGAACAGCATGGGTCAGTCATATTCAGGTTTTTGGAGGGGATTTTTTTTTTCTTCTTACAATTAAAATTAACTTCCTTTGCAAAAAGCAGCAAAGCAAATCTGTTTTGTGAGAAAGGCACAGCTTTTCGTGGATCAAAATAAAAATGAATAAAACATTTTAAAGACTCTTCTGGGAAAGAGTGGAATTAAAAAAAGAACATTTCCAGTAGCTGTTTTCTGCATGGAAGTGTCCCAGTGCGAATTGCGTGTCCCAAACCGCTGAGACCAACTGTGAGAGCCACGGCAAAAATGGAACTGCTAATCAGGAGATGTCCAAAGGCAGACATGTTGAAGCTGGTGATGCAGGGAATCCAGCCTTCATGCTAAATTACACACATTTCCTGAGATGTAAGTGTTACATATATATCACACAACTCATTTTTTTTTGCTTTTGTATACAAATGGATCCTGTTGACCCAGTTGTCGCCTCCCTTGCTGCTCTATCTGCTGCAGAGCCAGGCTCCTCCGTCTGATGGATGGAGTGTTTCCGTGGCAGGCCGCTCTGCTCGGGCCCACATATGAAGTCCTGCTAGAGCAGCAGGCAGCGGCGCTCTGCTCTGCATCAAACCGCCTCATCTCCACACATCTGAAGGGTCTCACACACACACACACACACACACACACACACACACACACACACACACACACACACACACACACACACACACACACACACACACACACACACACACACTGTACTGTATTTAATGGATACTAAACCAAAATGCAATATTAACATTAAAAAAAAAAAACCTCTTTCATTCATATGCATGACGAGGTTTTTCATGTCTACTTTTTATGGACATATCTCCTGGACTGTTTATGAGATTGAGCTTCACACACGCACACACACACACACACACACACACACACACACACACACACACACACACACACACACACACACACTAGTCATTATGGGCGGTAACATGAGCTTCTCGGTGGAGTTAAAAACACCCTGTAATGTGGAAAGTTTTGAGAGTTGAAGTTATCTCAGAAAAACTGGCGGAAGCTCTCTTTGATTACTCATTTTTTTGACGACTCTGCTGTTATTAAATCTAAATAAAACCATTCAGCACCAGAAAAAAATGATTTTAAACCTGGGATAATGTATAACATCAGACAAAACATCAGAGGTGGAAAAACTACTGAATTTTTTTTTTCTTATACTGTTATATTTCTGAAACTACAGTCAACTGCAGTATTTTATTAAAGAGCAAAGCACCTTCCTCAAAAGCATTGTCAATACACAACAAAAAATGAAGATCTACATTTGAGGCACATTGTGCAGCTGAATAATGAAATATATGGAAATTGTACCATAAATAAAGTCTTCATTTATTCTTTTAAAAAAATAAACTTGCTAAAAGATCAAACTATTTTAATAACTTTTCAAGACTCATTTCTACATATTATTAAATCTTTCAGGTGTTGGGATGTGTGTGTGCAGAGCTTCCCGCTCCATCCGCAGTGGTCCAAACGCTCTGTTGGCCTGACCTCTTTGACCTCCTGCAGCTCAGAGCTGGGAGCCGCTGACGCGGTTCTGCTTACAGTTCGTGTGATTTACCCGTGTGTACGTTTGCACGGCGGGGCTGCGGCGAAGGCCTCCAGCCTCCGCGCAGGACGGGACTTTAATCTGTCCCAGCGTAAACACCGAGGCACAGAGTCGGCCTCGTTTTTAAACGCTCCCATTAAAGCCGCCCCTCGGGTTGTTTACAGCCGGGGGCAGGCCGCGGAGAGAGGGATCAGGCTCACACTCCACCGCCCTGCTAATGACCATTTAAATGTTTTCAGGTCTGACAGGGAGAACACTGCTACCACAAAAGGAAACATTAATGGGATTTATTCTCGCTCTCTTCTGTCAGCTGGGTTCATGTTGAATGGCAAGCATTTAGAAAAAAACTTGATGTATCTTGTTGAAAATACAGATAAGTGTCAGTTTAAATCCTTCACTGTGTAGGTGAACATTTTGCATCTTACAGTGTGTCTCCTGGGATGAATGACATTCAGCCCATTTTGAAACTTTTCGCCTATATACATTTAAATATATCTTCATTTGTATTCTTTTATACTAATACTTCCATTGTCCAATTGTCCAGATATCAGTAAGATAGTATTGTGAAAGTAAAGCATGACACACTGAACAGAATGAAAATCAAGTTTCACAAACTGAACGTTTCTATTGAAACGAAGTGCTGTTCCTGATTTATCCACTAGAGGTCTCAGTGTTCCGTATGAGGAGCTCCTGTGATGTGATCAAGCTGTGAAACAGTGATGCTCACTGATGAAGAAGAATTAGCATTAAAGCCCAACTCTCTTCTCTATATTTTATTTTACAAAATAGCATCAAAAGATTGTTCAGCATATTGAGAAAAATGGGGAAATTATTAATTTCAAAGGTGGCCGTTCATTTGCACTACTTTTTAATTAAATATTTACTATAAATACTCTGTTAATACAAAAATTATTGCAGGAATTTAAGAGGAAAACAGAATATGACCATTTCTTGGGTCAAATTTTGGAGTTGATCTTTCCTATTGTTAGATGTGCTGTCTTAATCTTCTGTATCCAGGTGGTAAAAATAACCTCAACGCCAGTGAGAGTGGCTCCAGCCTGCTTGAAATCAACACCTAAAATTGGGAATTAATATAGTATAAATTATTCAAATCAAAGTTTGCTTCTGCTGTTTGTGTTTAAACATCTAAATCTCATCTTTTAAAAAGGAAATAAAGAAATATTTATTAAATGACAGACTGGCTGTGCAGAGAAGAAGCCTGAATCTATGGTAATAATCTAGAGATTCTGCAAATCTTCATCAAATTAAGATTTTTTTTTTTTAATGATTTGCATCCATTTTTATGTTTAATTCAGGTACTTCACAATATGAAGATGGAGCTCATCCAGAATCAGAAGAAATGAAGATGTTTTAGGCACTTCTAGGTATTTTGAGTATATGTCACACACACACACACACACACACACACACACACACACACACACACACACACGACTAATTGAATGATACAATCATATTTATATTTTCCTTACTTTGGTTGGAACATCTGTGGGAAAAATTGCTGCTCAACAAATTTGTTCTGCACACAGAAGGTTTGCCTCTGCAGCACAGAACGCACAGTTTAAGATAAACTTGCTATGCTCATTTATTGTTGTTTTTACTGTTGGAAGGTTGTTTTTCCCCATTTTAAATCAGCTTTACTACTCATCTTACAAACGCTTGCGACTCACATTTTTCTCTGTTCCAATTGAATCCATCCAACACGTATTCCTTCATTCCTGGATCTTCATCTTTAATTTAATCACTATTTGAAATGAAATAAAAGGATCCATTGTGTCTCATATAAAATCGATGTTCCCAGTTGCAGACAGCATTTTTTTTTTTTTAATTTACTCTGACCTTTGACCTCTGGCATGCTAATTAAAACTGATGCGAGCTGCTGTGGCCCTGGGACAGAGTTCAGCGTGTGCAGCACACTGGATGTGTTCAGGGTCACTCAGGCTGTGTTCTGAGAGCTCTTCAGAGGTATCCCTCTCTTCTGTTCTCTCCCTCTCCTCTCTGTGGAAATGATGGCAGCGTGCCATACAGAAGGCTGTGTACAATGGCCCAGGTCCCATTAAATCTGCGAAAGTTCCTTCCTGAGGCAAACATTGCCAGAAATAGTAATCTTGGCCGGGGCCGGAGCCCTGCGAGAGGGGAGCAATAATTCTGGGTGTAATAATGGAAATCATTTAATTCTGTCCAGCAGCATGTGATCCAGCCGAGGCTACATGCAGTCCGAGGTGCTCATTCAGTTTTCCTCCGGCTGATAAGACTTCCTGAAAAACACGCAGCCAGCAATCAGGCGACAACAATAGCCCCCTGAAGCCGCCCCCCCCCCTGTCAGATGCTTCAAACTCCAGGCAGTCAAACGGAGCACAGTTGCTTTGTTTTCGTGCACATGTGACTCATAAAGGCTTTGACATTCTGTTTTCATGTTGTTTGGAGTTTGATGAACGGAGCTGCAGCTGAAACTGATCTAGGATATGGATTTCACTCTATTCCTTCATAGTTTAATAAGCTCTGCTTAGCTTTTCTAAGAGTTCCTGCTGAAACTTATGAATTCTAGTTTTTTTGCTTTGTGTTTATGATCACGTGTTTGTCACCATTTAACTTGGAAAAGGGCAAAACCCTGTTAAACATACAACCACCACCAAATTTAACGCATAAATGATCCATTCAGTAGCTTGTTAACTTATAATAGAGTATCAATAATAACTGATCCTCATTTTGTCTCTGTTTCGGCCGTCAGAAAGTACTTCGAACTATTAGTCACATTCACCAGCTCGCACGATAGCAGCTGCTGTACACGGCACTCGACCTCCATTGGGAGCAATTTGGGTTTCAGTGCATTGCCCAAGGAAACTTTGGCACATCTGTGGAGGGGAGGTCGAACCACCGACCTCACAACTGGAAGATGACCCACTCCACTGAGTCACAGCTGCAGGGACAAGTGGAGAAGCCTCCAAACATTATCACTTCCCTGAGATCAAGAATAAAGTTAGAGCTTTTTTTTTAAGATGTCAAGCTGAAAAATGAAATATCTGGCATTACTTTTTCATACTCTGTTAAAGCTACATAGTGAATCCTATCATGATTATCTTATAAATGCAATGGTTATGGTTTTAGTTAAAGGCTGTGTTGTATTGTGAGAGCAAACTTATGAAAAAATCCTAGAAGCAATCTTATTCTTTAGACTGTAGGTCAAGTCTAAAGTGCTTAAAGTCATTTAAAAGCACAGACTGGAATTGTTGGCACCCACTTTATTTCCACCTGCAATCATTTATACAGCTCCAGCAGAACTGGCTGGGAAAAGCGAAATAAATGTGAATAATGGCGTCCAGCAGGGGTCTGGCACGAGCAACGATTTTAAATTTCAACGTGTGATTTGTGGATTAAATTTCTATTTTTTTTTTTTTTAAATAATATTCAATTTTCACATTTAGACTTTTAGTATCCCTGTAATGCATGAAGGCTGAATTCAGGATGTGTGTTCACGGCTGACAGATTAATGCTTTCTTCTTTCTCTACAAGAGCTTAAATCAAGCTTTATGCGCAGTGGCATTTTAAAATGGAAAAACATTGCGCACAAAAGATTAAGTGCAATGTTCTATAAAGTCAAAAAAAAGTGTACATACGTGTTCGTGCATTTTTACGTTATTTTCTTTCTTAATATTTGTGAAGGGCCTGCAAAATAAGTTTTTCTTGGACTGTGGTAAAAAAAAAAAGAAGAAATTGCAAGAGATATATTTCCTCCACCTTCTACTCTAATTCAGGATTTATATCGAAGTTATATCTTCTGCACATAAATGTATTTAAAAACCTAAGAAATAAGGAGACGCCATTCCATGTTTAACTCTAAACTCATGCTGCCTGAATTTGTGCTGTTAGTATATCCATCTAATTTTGTTTTACATTGTTTAATGCTATTTAATCCTTTTGTCTGGGGTTCTCTGATTCATCAGCGCTCATCCCTTAAAGAGTCTGTGTAGTTTCTCTTCCTCTCCACTATCTCCCTCTCCACTGACGCCGTGCGTAAAGACGCAGATCGGAGGCCTGTTTTCTTGCGCGCTTCCCACTGAAGAAGCGCGCCGAGCACCTGAAATAACTCGAGGCGTGCTGCGCCTGCCACATCCTCTTCCCTGGATTGTTTTGACTGCGTGATGGAGGGCAAACGTTAAATGTCACTTCTAATTTTAACCCGGAAAAGTGTCACTCCAAAACATCATGATAGCAGGCAGTCGGGGTCATCGGCCCTTCCGCCCGCATGAATCAAGACTTTTTAAATGAATGCGGGCTTCTGAAGCCATTGTTTCAACACATGCAAAGAGAAACAGGCGATCGGAGGGTCCGTGGAGGCAAAAGGGGAAGAGGGGGAGGACGAGGAGGGGGGCGCAAACAGGCTCTGCGCTGCAGAGAAAGTCAAAGAGTTCATTCAAATTTACCACCAGAACATATTCATCTCTTTGAGCTTAAATATATATGAGAATCAAAGCTGCCACGGCGATTACAGACCCTGAAAACGAGTCGTTTGGGGTCAAATGAGCCGCCTCTATCGTGCAGGAAAACATCATAATAAGGGCTATTTGTGTCCTTGATTATAACATTTTATTGGCCGCAGCCCAACGTGTGAATCTTGAGGGGCCTTGCGGATGAAGTATCGCCTCTGAAGTTAATTGTGTTTTCGTTTAAGAGGGGAATAGATTTCCTCTGTTTATTATGAGCATGGGGACGGATTTGCGTCACCGTGCAACTTGCAGGTTGAGATAAAGTTGCACAAATATTGAAAAAGGGAAGTTCTAACAGTCATTATAAAGTTTCCCCCCTTCTGCTCCGGAAGAAATAAGGATTTCTGCTGTATCCTAAAATACTAAAAGCGGTTCTATTTTGGGGGCAAATCTAGCAGGCGTATCCGCTCATTTAACACGAATCACAGCCCATCAAAAACAGGATGAGCTGCAGCTAATAGAGTCTCTCCTGGACCCGGAGCTGGATCACTGCGCATTTTATTACAGAATACGGACCATTCGCATTTTTATTATATTATTATTATTATTTTTACATTATTGCTCTTGCCTTAATTTAATCTGATTATATTTATCAGCCAGTTTAGAGCTTCGCTCTTTCAGATCAAATATCTTCAAACATGTGATGTGTAGTAATTTTTAAAATAAGAGTATCAAAATCAACACGAGCTTGTTTATGCGCGCAGTGATGTGGGCGAACAGGAGGAGACTCTCTTCGAGTGATCAATCCATCATCCCGGGATTAAAATTGTTCCGAGATGTCCCTGATCGTGCGCGCGCGTGTGCGTGTGTGTGTGTGTGTGAGAGAGAGAGAGAGAACTTGTGAGTTGCACATCATCCTCGATGCGTTTTCGCATTTTAAGGGCGTGATGTGAGGGAACGCGCAGCGCCCATTGGCTGAGCTTCGGCCCAATCGGGGCGCGCAGAGGAACTTCGGAGTGGATCAGCAGGGTTTGGATTTCAGAGTTGGGAGAGCGATTCTGGCACCAGCACAAAGAGGACGGTCATCTGTCCTCCTCGAACGCTACGCGTGCCTTCTTTTTTTTTTTACATGTCTGTCCCGTTATAGCCTCTTGTGAGAGTCGATCCGCCGCGCGCTCGAGGCTCCGGGATGTACACGGCAGGGCTCAACCCGTTTTACGCATCGAACTTCAGCCTCTGGTCCGCGTACTGCGCGGGGGGCTTCGCTGTGGATACAATGAAGAAGCCGTCGTTTTGCATCGCAGACATCCTGCAGGCCGGGGACGCGGAGAACATCCCGGGATCGTCGGCGCTCATGGTGCACATGGGACACCACCACCACCACCACCACCACCGCGCGCAGCAGGGCCACTCCGGCGGCTCTCCGCTGCGCCCCGCGCCCGTCGCGCCGGAGCCGTCGCTGTACGGTGCCAGGATGAGCCCGGCGTCCGCGTACCACAGGCACGGACTACAACTGACCTCGGTGTCCAGAACCGCGTTTAGCTCCCAGCAAGCTCCGCCGCCCTCAAGCAAAGACCTCAAATTCGGAATTGATCGGATATTGTCCACAGACTTTGATCCAAAGTGTAAAGAAAAGTCGTCACTAAGAGGTGAGCAGAGAGTTTTTAATTACATTAAACTATTCCAGAAAGATGTGGGATGCTCTTAAGATGAGGGAATCTAGATTGAATTTGTCACAAGAAGACTTTTTTAAAAAAGTTTAGAAACTGAAAGGAGACGCAGTGGGTGTGCACTCAGTTACCTGTTCCACTTTCTAACAGTGCCAGACTTGTTCACACAGCAGTTAGAGCGCAAATAGCCTCCTATTAAGGAGCCCTGTGGGGGAAATCCTCTCCTCTTTTGCCCCCTAACAAGAGGCCAGAGGTCAGATTCAGCTACAAACAGCAGCTGGAAGTTTATTTCAAACCTCGGGAAAAAGCAGGTCAAAACAAGGCTCCCTCTAAGTAAACTCGAGGTTCTCCTCGCCCATCTAGAGAGTCAGTGGTCAGTGTTGGTGCCATAACTGTGTGCTGACTGAAGCCTCTCGCTCTGTGACAGATCTCACATCCATCGTTAGCTCGAGCCGTCAGTCAGGCCTCCACGTCCCCGTTCAGCCTCCGGCCAGCCAGTACTTCTCCTCCATAGACCCCGGGATGAGCGACGCGTCCTCCATGATGAGTTCACTAGGCAGCAGCAGCAGACAATCAGGCCAGCATCAGTTTCAGGACACCTTCCCAGGTAGACACCCTTCCAATGCAGGACCGTAGCAGACGGAGGAAATCTCACCTGCTTCCTTTTGGTATTGAGCTTCAGAGCACCTGCAGTGACTGACGGCGCCATCCCTCCGTGTGTTGTAGGTCCGTACGCCGTCCTCACCAAAGACACGATGCCTCAGACGTACAAGAGGAAGAGGTCGTGGTCCAGGGCAGTGTTTTCAAATCTGCAGAGGAAAGGACTGGAGAAGAGATTTGAGATCCAGAAGTATGTCACCAAGCCGGACAGAAAACAGCTGGCTGCCATGCTGGGGCTGACAGACGCTCAGGTAAGACGCACCTTCATCACAGGGAGAGGAAGGCTGTCCTTTCAACACCAGAAAACACAGTAAAATAGAAGTGCTCAGAGAAATACAGCCAAGATGATTTTATTTATTTCATATAACCACTATAAACTGTTTTAGAGGTAATAGTCCAGTTTAATGATGCACTGTTAAATACAGTTGTTTGTATTTCCTTGGGGTGTTGACCCAGATGGAATTCAACACACCACCTCAAAAATAAAAATAAAACTATTCCGTCACAAGCACATCGGTAGAATTAAGGGTCACTTCCCTCTTTTAATTGACAGCACAGATGTATTTCATATTGTTGCGCCCACAAATGCATTATTTATAAATTTGCGTGTTTGTTTGTGCAAAAACTTGAAATGTGACATAAACAATGAAGAAAGGCAGGAGAGGCGGTGATCCAGGCCTCCTCCTCTCATTGTGCTGCTGATCCAGATCCATATCTTCTGCTGCATCTCTCCACTTGTTTTTGTTTACATTTCATCATACTCCAGTTAACCTGCAAATGTCAGAGCCACTTCATCTCCCCCAGCAGCAGAATGACAACAGAAACACATCTCCCCATGCTAGTACTATCTATATATTTTCCATGATTGTACAATTTAAAATATATGGGTTAAAAATGTTTCACTGTTGTTCAATGCACTTTCTGCAGAATTTTGTGCTCAATTCAAATATTTCTTTATTTGGACAATTAGTTGCAATGATTAGGAATTAATGTACATTTTGGAGAAGCTTGTCTGACGCCACAAAAGAGAATAATAATGCAAAAAAATATGCATATAAAGCGATAATTTTATTATATTCGTGTGTGTTTTTTTTTAATCCAGGTCAAAGTTTGGTTCCAGAACAGGCGCATGAAGTGGAGACACTCCAAGGAGGCCCAGGCCCAGAAGGACAAGGAGAAGGACGAGAAGCCGGAGCAGGGCGCGTGCGAGGCGGGCGGCAGGGAGTCCCACGAGCCGCTGTGCGAGTCGGAGTGCGAGAGCGAGGGCCGCAGCGAGTGCGAGTCCGACGAGGCGGAGGAGGAAAGCGGCGCAGACGGACAGTTGGACATTTTGGAGGCGCACAATAAAACCAGCGTGATCATGAGCGGGAGCGGGAGCGGGAGCGCGCCCGGCGGCGGCGGCGGCGCGGACGCAGTGACGGACACAGCGGCGTCTCAGGCGCTAATATGAAGGCAGGGACGCTTCAAGAACAATGAACACGGCGGGTTTTTATTATTTCTGGCAACTTGTTAGGACACCTGGAGACTCACTGAGGAAAACCAGGGCGATTCAACCGCCCTCTAAGCCATAGTGCGTTATTTCAAAGCCCGGAACAGAAGGAAGTGTTCGAATTAAGTTGTGAATTTCAATTCCCCTTTTTTCCCCCATTAAAAAAAGAAACAGCGAATATTTAATTCTCGAGGCCACAGCCTCATCGCCTCGCGTCTCCTGTCGTGTTGATCTGAGAAGCTTCTGTGTGCATGTAGCTTTTCCTCCTCGGAAGGAAATAACTCGGCTGTGAATTTACGCCGAGGTGATGAACCACTCAGTTTTACCTTCTAAATGAAATCTCAGAAAATCACGGCAGCCTTCATGTATTTTTGATATAAATATATATATATATATATAGTTGTGTTTTTTTGTTTTGTTTTTTAATAATATTTTGCACTGAAAATATTGTAAATAAAATGTTTTCTTACTTCAACAATTGTATTATTATTATTATTATTATTATTATTATTATTATTATTATTATTATTATTATTATTATTTCAAATTACAATTTGTTTCCTCATTATAATTAGTTGTCAGTGCTACGATTTTCACACAGGCCTTAAATAAAAGTCCCTTTGTCTTCATTTTTTTAACGTTTACAATTTGCCAAAATTTAAGTGACCCTCTGAATAAATAAAGAATCAAATATTAATAGGTTACAACAACCATCAGCTTCAAATGAAGCTCACTTTTTTAAAAATTCCAAAGGACGATGGGATTTAGGAAAATGACCAGGCCATAATTTCAGGAATGAAAATGACAATTTTTAACAATTTAAGTGAGTGTTTCAGTTTTGAAAGAAAAAAAAATGTATTATGAATGTAAGATTCATTTGAAGATGTTGTGGTTAATTTGATAGGTTTTCCATACAGAAGCTTTAATAATTGCCACGCAGTCCTTTCAGAGGGTTCATCAGTGTGTCTCGGTTTACTCACTTCCTCCTGTGAGCGTCTTGACTCTTTGCCTCCGGCCCTGCAGAAGACCAGCGTAATTTATAGCTGTATACATTGACTGGCTCCAGATAGCAGCGACGACCCGGATGAGTGTATTTTATGCAGGCAGACGCAGATACGATCAACATCTCCTCCGTTTAGGGCAGCTCATAAGCTCTGCAGTCACTTTCCAGCACCAAGCCTGAGCAGATCCGCTTTTCAGGCTGCAGGAAAAAAAACAAAAAGAAAAAAGAAGCCACTCATGCACTGAGATCAGATGGTGAAATTGTAATTTCCACATCAGCCTCATAACGGTGACGCGCCCAAATGACTGCAGCAGTTCCACACTTGCAGCATAATAGAAGTTTAATGAGTTAGATAGAAAAAGTCCTCTCTACACTTCTAAAGTAACGTGGTACTGTCACATGCCACTACTCTTAAAGTTGCAGTCAAGAAGCTTTATTTTTTTTAATGTACCAGAAAAAAAAAAATCCTCTTCTCAAAAATCCCTTTAAACATTAGTCGGCATCAGTCGAGTTTTTAAGTATTTATCAGGCAAACAATCAGGTAAATAAAAGTGCCTTAAATGATAAATTACTCTTTTCTGAGAGGAAAATATTGAACCCATTTTCTTTAGAATTACAAAATTGCAGTTGTATTCTTAATAGTACTATAGATTTTTTTGTGGAGAGTAAATTGTTTTGGAACATGTATTAAATTTCACACTCAAAAAAAGCACAAGTCCCTCATGAAATACAAATCTTTAATTCCCCTCAAACTATGGGAATTGTAATCACAGCCTGCTTGTTTGTCCCAATCCATCTTAATACTCATTAGTCACCACACAGTCATATTGCTGTTAGTGCAGAAAAATGATGACTTGTCCAGAAAATTCCCCCTGAATAAGTGTTTTTGAAGCCAGCTGCAGCTCTGTGACTCAGGCCGCTGCTCTTTATTAATGTGAGCATAAATATGTTTAAGAGCTCCAGTGTCCTGCAGTGAATCCATATTCTGAATTATTTTAGCATTAAATAGGATCAGTCGGCCTTGGCAATGGATAGAAAATCAGCCTGAAGGAGCTTTATGGCAGCGTGTGTTTAGAGTTCACGCAACATAAATAACCATAAGAAAGCATCCAAATAAGTGAATGAAGGTGTTTGAGAATTCATTGCCACTCTGTGGAAATGCTCCAGTATCAGTCAAAGTGTGTATCCAAAATATGTATCCAAAACCTGTAAAAAGAACAGCCAAAAATACCCTTTAAGCTATTAAAGAGTGTCATAGCCTGATATCACTTCACTCCCTGAACACACCTCTTTAAACATGCAACCTCATTAAAACAGCTCAGATACTGATCCAGTTTATTATTGTTCTTTTAAATGATGATTTTCCACTTAGAGTTTTCATAATTTTTTTGGGAAAATAGTTTTATAATTTATTGACCACCAGCAGAGAAAACATTACAGATATCTTAATGTTAATTTTACCCACATGTTATATATTTAACTGAGAGGTGGATCTGATCCCAGCCGGCTTGTCCCTGCTGAGAACTGCTGGACAGTGTGTGTTTCTCCACAACAGCTCTGGCTCCACTGTTTCCATTTTCTCCAGCTCCACAATTATTCCCTGCAGAAATCCAGGGACAAATAAGAAACATTTAACTCGAACACACCGATTTCTATAAATGTAGGTTAGAATTGTTACAGACAACAACAGTCAAACGTGTCTAAGTGGATATTAATGAATGAGCTTCAAAGGTTCAGATGGTTTATTATGAAGCTGGAGGGATGGTGCATTTAAAGCGTGACTCTTATTTTGGAAGAATTTTTCAGATAACATTGTGGTGCTGAAATGCTAAAGTCAAGGATTTGAGTAATATTTATATATGCTGCACACACACACACACACACACACACACACACACACAAATTAAATTATTTACATTCATTATATATTTTTTGGACTCCGTTATTTATCTGTAGCCTTTCTTTCAGATTACATAAAAATACAAATTCCAAGACAATTCATAAAAGACAACAAATTAAAAATAAATAAATGCATATACTAATATGACTTCACATTTCCACACCTCTTAGCATGCTCATTCTCGTGTGTGTGCATGCAGCAATGGTATACACATACTCTCATACCTTTTTGCAAAGGCATCCTCTAAACATGCATTCACTAATAGAGAGAGAACAACAAAGAAAATTAAATACAAAGGGTTTAGACTGTCAGGAAGTATAACGTTTCAACAAAGGCATGAATTAGCACTCACACAGATCCAGTTGTTTCAAATGAATGATTGTTCATGAATGGATTCTGAATAAAACAGTCGCTACACTCACTGTGATAGCATCTCCACCTCAGTCTTAATATAATCATTTTAATATATCACAAACTCTTTGATGTGGTGAAGTGGTTAACACACCAGCAATAATGTGCCCAGTTCAAGGGTTGTGCTTAGTGTTATGGTACATCGACATTTCAGAGACTCAGTGAGGTTTCAAGACTTTCGAGACTGAATTTTCAGTAGGGTTTAAAAGTTTGCATGTTCTCCCTGTGCGTGCCAGGGTTTCCAGTACATTTGACTTTGACTGTAAACCGTCAGCTGCTGGTCCTGTGAAGAACTGCTGACCAGTGCGGACTGTACTTAGGTGAGCATGTTTTCTTTCCACTTTCCACGGCTCCATTTATTTTCACAGCTCTTGATCTCATTGTGGAAAAAAAAAAAAAAAAAGAAAAACCCTGACCTGGAGCGAAGCAGTGATCTCAGACAAATCCCCGGTCCTTCACACTGCTTTATATCTCAGTCAGGAAACTCAAAGCCCTCTGCTATTTGTTGTCATGTTCGCAGCAACATCATAGTGAATGACCCAAAAACCCAGACCACCACTGACTCCGTCTACGATGGGGTCCACTTCCCTCTCCTCCGGAAAGAGGACGGACCCCCAGAGAGCGGCAGTTTTTCCGTTTTAGCTCCGCATCTTGAATTTCACTTTTTGTTTCCCACCTCCTGCCTCGCTGCACCATATACCTGCTGCCCTCTTTTCTTCTCTCGCTCATATTCCAGCAAATGTTTTGCCCCCAAATTTCAACACAGCCGAAGCAGATCGCACTAATCCTCCCGGTTGATTCCCGCCGGACGAGGAGATGTCGGAGTTAAGACGGCCAGTTTCCGTGAAGATACTCTAAAGGCCCTGGATACTTTATCAGCCTAATATTAACCGTTAAAAACTCTTGTATTGAAAGTCTGGGTGGGTTGAGTCTCGAATTATACCCGAAAAGCCATAAATTACATTAGTATTTGCAAATGTACAATAACAATAACAATCCAAACGCTTAACATAATACTGAGAGGCCTTGATTTGTGAACTGTCCCGAGAACTTTTATGAGCAGGATAGGAGAAAGTCCATCTGGCCTGTATTTAATGTCAGCCTTCCCGCCTCCATTAAAAGCTGTCCTATACGTCCCACTTGGCAACCCCGGGGCAGGGCAACCCATAAAACAAACCAGCCTTGCGGATTTCGACAATATTTAACGCTTTGAGAAAGTAACTGTGTAAAGCAAATTACCTCAGTGGGGGCAGCAGGAGGGGGAGGGAGGGGGGCTGGAGGTCTCCAGTGCTTTGAGGTATTATCTGTGAAGCTGCTTGATAGGCTGATGGAGATTTCTCTAATGTGGCCAAAATGGAACAGATAGGGGGGGCCAAGGGACCCCACAGCCCCCCAGGCCCGCGGCTGGGGGAAGGCTTGGGGCAAGTAATGCTGCACCGTAACTCAACAAGTGTTTCAGGAAGTTCAGCCGAAGAAAGCAGCACAAAGCAAAGCTAGTCCTTCACCGTTCAGTAGAGGACTGAGAGGGTTGGTGATGATCTGTCATATTCAAGATGGGATGCATTCTAAATAATCTGAAATTCAAGGTTTCTACCCTCAGAGGTTGGTGGACTGTATCTAAATTTCACAGTTAGCACAATTTGCAACTGAAATTCTTTAAAGGCATCAGTTCATTCTGGATGATTGTGCAGTAGTATGACTCGTTTCATAATTTAACAATTGGCAGAAATCAGACAAACTATAGCTTAATGATCCTCATTCATACTGTAAGCAGCTCAGTGATGAGGTGCAAGCACCCACAAGAAATGAAAGCAACTATTTTTTTACGCCTATTTATCTCTTACATAACAGAGTGAAAGATAAATAGATGCTTTTCTCCATAAAGTAGTAGGTCGAAGTCAAAAACATTTAATGATCAGTTAAAATCAAAACCGCCACATTCTCCAAAAGATGTTTTTTTTTCATCTTCATCATTCAACCAATTTCACACACATACATACACACACAACCAAACAAACACACACACCTCTTTGTTTTAAGTCAGATATAACTCTCAAATCGTAATTGTTTTCCCTCTCATAAAACATTTTTTATATTGCCGAACAGTGCAGTAATTTCTTTTTATATGATAATGATGATGATGATCAGCAATTCTCTCAGACAGCTGGTTGCTCCACATAAAGTCTCCATCTCTGGCGTTTACGCCCCACAACCCCCCCCCCCCCAAAAAAAAAAAAAAAAAAAAAAGATTGAAAGATGAATGGTTATGGAGGTCACAGCTATTTCTGTTTAGTATTTGCATGTTCTTCCTGTTCTTGTCCTGTTCTCACTTCCTCTCACAATACAAAAAATTTGGATTTGTGGTTAAATGGTGGCCGTAAAGTACCATAAGGACAGAATGGGGTTCTCAATGTGTTTGCCATGTAAAGGACCTGGATGGATGGATGATAGATGGATGGATGAAGGACCATCATTTCCAGGTCTAACCCTAACCCTTTCCTTGCTATACACATACTCGGTCCCAATTTGGCATCCCTGAAATTAATTTGTTCAGTGTCATTCCTGTTAATTAAGGTCAAAAGTCATTCCAGTAGAAATATAAGTTTCATGTCTGTTTCTTGTTGTATTCATGTAATATTTAATAAAGTCTTTCTCTTAAAAAAAAACACCCAGTTTATTTGAATACAGTGCTCAGTGACTTCAAAGAACTTACAATATTGTAAAATACTCCTGAGAAAAGTTCATTAACAAGAAAAATCAACTATGCAGGAAGGAATATTCAAAGTATTAATATTCTATAACTTATTGCTGTTGTGGTGTGTTGGGTTAAGCCTTGACTGAGTATATAGAGATCTAAATCTGCTGTGACAAGAAATGCACTGTTAATATCTTTTAGGATTAAAAAACAATCACTCAAAATAGATTAAATCTTTCATATCTATGTCACGCTGTTTATCCAACTCATAGCAGGGTTGCTAATATTAAGAATTGGCTCTTGCTGTCTTATATTGTTCAAAGCTGTCTGCAAGATTCTCTTTGTTACAACTGTGTCAGAAGTGTTTGTTTTCTGCAGGATTCCTTTGAACTGAATCCAAAAAGCACAAATAATTCCAGAAACTGGTTGAAAAAGCCAACAATGTTAAATGTGAAAATTGATGAAAGACGAAACACATGAAATTTACCTTTGAAAAACACGATTCCTTATGCATAAGCATTTGTTACAACTGAAGAAATATTGTTTGTGCCTGCATGGGCATCACACTGTAACACTCATACCTCATTATAATAACATAATATGGCAGCATGCACACATACATGCACAGGCTACTTATGCATATTAAAATTCAACATCAAAATATGATTTCATATGTGGACAAAATGTTGCTTCTTTCACCACTGCACCAGCTTTAGGTGACCATGTGAACTCTCAGTGTGTGACACTTTCGGCTTCTGAGTGTTTGATGAAAAATATGTTTTCTTTAAAGCTTCAAATATGACTTGGGGAAATGAGGTAACACTTAATATAAAAAAACAAAACAATAATCAGAAGTAAATTTATACTGGAGAATAAAACCCAAGAGAAATATTAATAATTGCAGAAAATAAATAAGATATTTATTTAGAATTATTAAAAAATGTGCTAACAGTAAGTGTTTCTGCTCCCTTTTCAAATTTAACTGTATTTTTCCATCGTCTGGCTGCTTCAGCTGGTTTTTGATGAGAAGTTGGTGAATCTCTGCAGAGGTCCTGAGGGCCACCGACTGACGCTGTGCGGCGATGGGAAACTTTCATCGACCTACCACGAGGATACATGAGCGTTATGGAAACTCATATAATAAAAACAACTATGCGTCTCCTGATTAGCTCTTTTTAAATCAGCACACATGTATTTGACAGTTTTCACCTTGAAACACAGTAATCCAGCAGTTAGAGCGTAATTACAGTTCATGTTTGGTTCAAATGGGATTATAATGACTGGTGAAACCAATCATTTGAGGATTTGGGGAAATTTGGCCACAAGAGGCCAAAATATGGGCCCACCATTATTCACTCTTTTTTGTGATCGTTTTTGAGTTTTCCAGATATCACGAACTGTTTAGGAGTTTAAAGACGTATACAACATGCTGGATGTGTTCAAATCATGCTTGTTTACTGCTGAACAAGTTTGTATGTGCAATTTGCGTTTGTGACGTCGAAATCCTCCTTCGTTTATAGATCCCTGCTACACATCCCAGCTTTCTTTGGCCGCAGCACTAAACTTCTTTGATATAAATTAACGTTTATGGCCTCCTCCGAGCTCGGGCGTGTTAAATACCAAACCTGAAAACTAGGCTGGTCATCAATGGAGCATTTTATTCAGTTGTTGATACTATCGGAGAGAGCGGCGATGCCTTGTTTCCATTGGAGGTATGTTTGTTCCATCAAACGCTGATTTATGACATCGGCTGGATGCTTTTTTTTCCTAAATGAGCTCTGAATCATCTGCATGAGACGCGACTTCCTCCTGAGACTAGCAAAATATTATTACATGGTACGAAGCTTTAATTTGATAGCGGGCCAAAGCGTTTCCAGCCGCCCCCGTCATTTTGATCCAATCCGCTGGAATAACCAGTATCGAGTCTTTTATTTATAGCCTTTTATTTCAAACACAGTTGGGCTATTTCTCCTGGTATTAGAGGGGGAGAGTCCGTCTGAAGTTGCCATGGAGAAACAGTTAAAGGCACATTAGCCGACGGCCGTGCCAAGACGGAGTTTATGTCTGATGTAGTGGATGTGAAATTTAAATCAACCAAAACAAACTGCAGGGTTTAAAGATTCCCCTCCTCGCACTTCATAGTAGGCTTTGGTAAATAAAACCCTCCAGGGTGTAAATCAAATGTTTTCCATGTATTTATTACCCAGGGCTTTTCTGCAGCTGCACCGGCACCGAACATGTTCACCAGCGCTGAAAGCTGAGCCCCCTCGTACAGAAGCTGTCGCCACATCTCCAAGAAGCCGCATTATTGAGTGCTTTTTTAACATGGTCGCAGTTTCCAAGCGTCTTGGCTTTGCTCTGAAAACCAGGCCTTTGCCAGCATTCGGAGTGGAAGAAGAAGACGAACAAGAAGAAGAAGAGGAGGAGAGAGAGAGAGAGAGAGAAAAAAAAAGATCCCAAGTTAAATTTAAAGATGTGTTTCTCTTGGAAGCCGGGCTGCGCTGCCATAAACCAAGGGAGACATTTTCATGCTCCACATTTTTCATGGTTTCTCTCTGAGTTTCCTCCCTTCCTTTCTCGCTCCACCTTGGCTCCAGCGTTACCTACTGCTGCACTGGCTGCTGACCGCAGCCAGCGGGGCACTGTGGGATGGCCGGTCCCTCCTCCTCCTCCTCCTCCTCCGGCCTGCACAGAAGCCCTCCACCCCCCCATCCCACCCCGAGTCGAACCGTCTCCTTGGATGCCTACCTCAGAGAAGAGCGCCCCCCGAGAATCCGCACCTGGACGGCGCCGCCCAGGCTTTCTTTCACCGTCCGTCTCAAATAATACACAGCCGACAATAATCGCTTACAAGCCCTGAGTCTTCTGACCTACCGCCCCGTTTTTTTAATGTGGCCGTGAAGGAACCGTTTTTATTGCAGGCTGCAGACGCTCGCCGTGAGCCAACCTCGTGCGGTGCATGCTGTAATTTGTGAAGGGTGCAGAGGTTTGGTATTAATTAGGGCTGTGAAATGGCAGCGGTCCGACCGCCCGCCCCTTTCCATCCAGGCCCAGTCCACCGAGTGATGTGCACGCCAGGAGGGAGGGGTGTGTGTGGGGGGAGGGTTACATCCCAGCCCCAGCTGCCCGCTGAGACGCACACACAAAAGAGAGGATGTAAAAAGCACTTTCATTTCACGTGACCTGTCATCAGCAGCACATTTTCACTCCGCTCTCTGAAACCGGGCTGAACTGCCAGCGGCTTTCAGGCTGGCTGTCCGCTCGGCCCAGGCAGGAGGCTGAGCTGACATTATGCGAGTGCAAATGAGAGAGCTGCACGTACATCTGACCCCGGGGCAAACTCTCAGGAGCATGAAATTATAACTATTATTATCCTATTATGAGGTTAGGCTTTAGAGTTTATGTACAAGTTGCGTATTAAACGGAGCGTACAGAGTTCACTGTGAACTGTCCTGCTAGCTTACCGCACGTCCTGCTAGCTTACCGCACGTCCTGCTAGCTTACCGCACGTCCTGCTAGCTTACCGCACGTCCTGCTAGCTTACCACATGTCCTGCTAGCTTACCGCACTCACAACATTTAAGTATCTAACTGATGGTTTACGAAACTAAATACTTCGATCTTCTGTAATTTGTGTTTTTCCGACGATTATTGCAGCAGGTTTTATCAATGAGCGAATGAGGCGCTCCGGTGATGGAGGTTACAGGAGAAAAGTGGTTGTGCTGTGGTGTAGTGGTTAACGCTTTCCCCTCACAGAGAGCCTATCTGTGGTGCGAGGCTGGCCTTGTTGTGCATGAGGGTTTTCTTCAGACGAAAGAGTTCACCCTGAGTTAGATAAACTGTCAAATAAAATGGATAGAAATAGATTTCCACAAACCCATGAGGTCAGCCGCCACATTCCCTCCATTACAAATTACACTCATCACTTTAATCAATTAGTACTTTAAAAGTTATCCCCCCAGTTATCCCCCCCAAGAAGAACAATTCTTAACTTATTTTAAAATAAAATAATAATTATCTAATCATAAAAGCCTTTCAAGCTCCATTTTAGTGACAGAAATATTGATTTGTACTGTAATTTGTTTTGCTGCAAATGTAGATATGGTGGGAATTGTCAGATAATTAGTGATTTGTTAAGTGTTCAGTAACTTTAAGTGTCTGTATAAATGTGAAACATTCGCTGACTACAGTGTAATTAACTGTAGTTGAAGAGTAACAAGCTTTTAGCAGGCTGCCATTCGTTTATTCTGACCACTGAACTTGTTTACAGGTGCATTAACAATCTGAACTATGTCTGATGTATTCCATGACAGTAAATGTTGAAATGGCAGAGACAGATAGGGTTTCTCAGTGAAGGGCAAGTTAAGTCAGATGTCCGATTTCAGACGTCATGAGTGCTAATCTGATTTATTTCCTTCTTATCAGTATGTGTACGCGGAGAAAAGATTTTCTGACAGTATAAAAGGCAGCAGCAGAACTTCAACAGAAAATGCCTTCGAGAGTGAAGAGGAGATAAATTTCACCTTAATTTAAAAGGAAATGCCCAACACAGCCAATACTAAGAAGAGACCAGATGTTTGAAAATAACAGGATGTTTGACTCATATCACTATGTACCTACCGACAATAACGGACTGAAAAATGGAAACCAGACTTCTGAAGTGTTCATAAACTCATTGCATCTGCTTGTTAGAATCATCTGATTCGCTCCAGCTGTCAGATTTGTATTGGCCTGTCAAAGGACTCACTGGAATGATATGCTCTATCAAACAAATCAGCTAACGCTTTCAGTTGTAAAGTGGCTGTGAAAATGTCAGGCTCTCTAAGAAATCCACTTTATTGATCTTTTTTGAATGATCCAGCTGATCGGTGATTTGGTAAAAGAATATGAAGGTCCTCAGTTTAAGCTCGTGGTTACAGTGTCAAGCGAACTGTTACAGTCAGACAGAACCCAGCATGTGATGCAACAGTAGGGCTCACCCTGCACGGCCCCTCCGACGATACATGTTATGTCTGCTGAGTATAGTCTGAGGGTTCCTCATTTCCCCTTTCTGGGCCTTATCGGGCTCGCAGATGCAGTTTATAGAGAACAGCTAAAAAACGAAACACGACTCAGTGAATAACAAGATACCCTGCGCGTTCCGCTGATGCTGATGTCAAGTGACCAGCAAGGTTTGAGTGTCTTCACCCTCTAAATGTCAAGTCACCTTTCTATCTTTGTCAAATCTGATGCTTCTTCAGCTTATTTTTAACCGGCCTCTTGCATCACTTGACGTGCCCTTTAGAAAAACAACTTCTCTAAAAAGGACAGCCAAACTGAAATACATTTAAAACTTTACATTCAGTTTGCAGTAAGAGGCCTTTAAGCAGGGGGGACCACCCCGGGGACTGACCACAGTCATGCCCCATTGCCCACACCTCTTCTATCTGATTGCGCCGTATCATCACACTCCTTTACATCTGCCTGTGAGTGTGTGTTTGGTGTCAACACTCTGGAGAACGCACTGATACTGATTGATAGCGGAGGAATCCTCCTTCCCGGCTCGGCCCGTTGAGGGGAGGAGAGGGCAGGAGCGAGGAAAATAAATAAGACGTCGCTCGGGTTTGTCTTGTTCTTGTTCCAAAATAAACAGAGGGAAACGCTGCCGAGGCTTTCGGGGCTGCAGAGTATTATCCAGACCTGTTGATCAAAACAGTTTGGATCGAGAGCGCGCCACACAGACACATTTCCACTGTAACCGGAGAGCAGACGCGCAAGTGAAAGTCAACAGGTGATTTATAGAAATCGCAGCTCAGTTTCACATCCTTCTGTCCCACTTCCTTTTAACTGATTTAGCAGACAGACTCAGATGTGGATGAGAGATCATAATTACCGACATTTGCATCTGTGCGGTTACGTTTCTTAGACTGCAGCCCCTATGCACTTAAAGTCCATTTAGCAGCTATGCTCCAATAAAGACTATAATTTTTTCCACTTTAATAAGGGTCAGACAGTCAAGCCAGACAGCACACTGCGACTTTCTTGCTCACTTCTTGCTATGTGTGTGTGTGTGTGCGTCTGTGCGTGCGTGCATGTGCAGTGTTTGCACATATTTAAGTGCACGAACAAGAGCGTAAGTGCAAGCCCTGTAACCCATACGTGTAAGGGGTGAGAGTTCAGTTCCTGCAGGGTTTGTTTAGGAATATATGACACTGCACAGCTGGCCTAATCATCTGCGCATATCTGACTATAAAACTTAACCGAGCGTCGCCAGAGCCCAGCTGCCTTTATCAGTGAGAGATGGAGCTATTCCCACTACGGAGAGTCACAGACCCCGGCTCCAGATCTGCTGCTCCCCTCCCAGCGGCCCTCATCAGGAACCGTTCTTCTCCCTCCACTGTACGTTTGCAGCATGGATCGCGCTAACATGTGTTTGAAACAACTGACTTTGGATGAACAAACAAACAAACAAAAAAAAAAAAGGCCTAAAAGGTCATTTAAGTTAAAATAATAAATTCTTTTTTTCAAACACACACACACACACACACACACACACACACACACTATAGAGACAGCTGCAGTGCAAGGTGCTGGGACTCCATTGGGAGCCATTCATGGTTCATTCTGACCAAACTACAACTGAAGGAAAGCACCCCTCTCCAACTGATGCACAGCCACACCCAACAGGTTTCATTTACTATATTTACAATATTTATAGGAACATACATAGAGAAGTTAATGTTTATAAATAGTAAGGACATAAATGCAGGTCACAACAGGACATTTTGGATGTAAACTGTCCCATAATGCATGCTGAAGAAAGAAAAGCCCCCAAAGCCCTGAATCGAACTTTTGATTTCCTGCTGTGAGTCCAGAGAGCAGACCACTTCTCTGTAAGGTGGCTCTCAGGCCTGCAGCTACTGCTTGGATTATGCTGAAAGCTGAATCCTAAACTGAATGGTTTAATGCTAGTTTCACACCCGAATCTTTCCAAACAAGTGCAGTGCTGTGTTTTGATACATGTGCATTATTTTTTGCTTAAAGAGGATTTAAAAGTAAGCAGTCCAGGGTAGAAACGGGCATTGCACAGCCCAGTATGAAAGTATTGTGAATTTATGAATCAAATGAAATGGAGTTTGTGTTTGTTGTCAAACTTTATACATTTAGCTGTTTTCTCTGTGTTGACTACCAAAATAATAATAGTAATTATAACTTTTTTAGCATTTTAACTGAAATTAAAGGTTAAAAGACTCTAAAGTTTTTCAATGATTTTGTTAATACTGACTAAAATGGACCTCTGTTAAGAATCCCGTCCTCTACAGTCATATTTTTCTTGATTTCTGTCTGGATAAAGTAATAATTCATGATCTTGAGGGAAGTTCTGTAAAAAAAAGGAAGAAAAAAAAGCTTGTTAACGTAATCCATTAGATAAAGTTCTGCTGAATGTTTTCCACACTGCAGTAGTTGACTCAGACATCCTCTCTGACGCATTACGGCCAGCCAGTCCTCTTTCCCCAGCTCGCCGCTGCTCTTCTTTGACACGCGGCTGACCTTGAGCTCTCTACATCCATCAGATGATCATTACAAGCTGGAGGTCGCGACCCTCGCACTCCAGTCACCACACCTCTGCCTCTTCCTGCTGTAACCCGGCGCTGTGCACAGACCCTCCGCTTCCCCTCAGCGTTTTCCCCTGGCACTAGTTCCTCCATTGAGATATGAAACGATCCCGTCTGACAGCAGGAAACAGTCACAGGAAATGGAGATGCACTGCGTGGCTTTAGAGTACCACTTTAGGCTATTTATTTGGACAGATTTTCTTTTTTTCTTTTTTTTTTCTTTCATGGGAATCCCCTTCCCTCCATCACTCTTAGATTCCCAGAGTCGGTGTCTGGGAGCCGTTGGAGCAATCTGCAGTGTCGTGTAGCTTATTGAAGCTGCAGGGAGGGACGGCTTGGCTCCCCTCACCCCCCCCCCCTCGCACCCTGCAGCCCCTGCAAACAAAAAAAAAAAAAAAAAAACCCAATTAGTTAATCTCACTCTCGACCCACTTGTTCTTGTTTGCCGAGCGGCCGCGCCATTCCTTCACCGCTCCTCTCATAACAAGCTGTCAGGGAGGGAGAGAAAGTCAGAGCCGTGCAGAGTGAGGCTATTGATTATGAGGCTTAAACAGACGGGGAGACATCTGGCTTCCATTATGACCTGTGATAGGACGCAGGACTCCTCGGCAATCGGCAGCGGAGGCCACGCGAGCCAGCAATTACAGAGGAAGCTGCAGTGATGCTATGCCTGCTAAAGATAAAGCGGGCTTACTGTGGAATTTCTGCTAATATTACGAAGTTGGCCGTCCGTCTCTTTCCTCATCAAACCTCTGAATGACTTCATTATGTCACTGTCGGACGTTACGGTAAAAGGAACTAATGCTTATTTCACAAACAGCCACATCCCTTGATGAAAAGAATTCACCCTACTGGTTTCTCAATATTCATCCTCATTTAAAAAAAAGTAACCTAATCAATATTGTAGCGAGTTTCGAGAGGTGGAAAGAACACTTTCCATTAAAATCAGTCACTTAAATACTTAAATGTACAGTCTCATGATGCAGTCGATTAATTAAATTATTTGTCAACTTCAAGTTTGGATGAGCTCATCACCAACAAACCCTTGCAATACCAAAGATGACAGTAAATCAACAGTTTTAAAGGGCATGAGTTGAAATACTTTAAAATGTCTAATGAAACCATTTAGATTGACTGAAAGAAGGACTTTTTACATTTTTGAGAATGTACAAATAAATTATAATCAAGTGCAAATAAAATGCAAAAACTCAGAGAAGTCACACAATTTTCCACAATTAATACATTTATCCTTCCTTCTTCCTTCCTTCCATTCCTTTAAAATAATCGTTTATGATATTTAGTTCTTCAATAGAGAATTGTTTAATTTAATATTATAAAAAAGTACTTGAAAATAGCGTGCTTTTATTCATTAATTTTTTAACAAGCGCACAACAAAAAATTGATAAAAACAAGAAAAAAACAAAACCATCAAACTGCTACATATTTTCATAATTTTCACTCATCCTGCGCCATGTAATGTCTTCATATATTAATCCATCTTCTGGACCATTTAATCCAGTTCAGGGTGAAGGCACTGAACATGCTGATCATCAGTCCAACAGACAAACAGTCACAACTAAAGACAATCAGAGTCATCGATTAACCTCAAAAGCATGTTTTTGAAGTGATGGAAGAAACTCAAGCACGCACCAGAAGAACATGCACATTCAAACACACACACACACACACACACACACACCCAATATAATATCGGTATGATAGTTCCTTTTTTTTAATCTGTGCCTTTTTTCCAGACATCTTTGTTAACACTAATACTTGTGTGACCATTAAACGTGCATAAAAAGACAAAATAGACGGGGGGGAAAGGGGAAAACCCAATTTGCCACATTGTCCTTCCACTTCCAAGGGTATTTCTCCCTCTGGACCAATTATTCAGAACACATGGTCTGACTGATGTTTTTGCTATAAGCAGGATTCAAACTCCTGAAGAGAAGTAATGGCGGAGAGTCTCCCTGCTGTATCACTTATCACCGTGGCAAGAAGGGGATTATTGACTTAACTGGTCTAAACATCAACAATGAGTGATTTAAGGCCTCCTCTCAGACGCCCAGATTTGTGTATTTTACTTTGACCGGGGGTAGAAGAGAGAGAGAGAGAGAGAGAGAGAGGAGGGGAAAAAGAGAAAAGCTCCGTTCTTTCTCACGGAGATGCGGCTCGGCTTGACGGAGGAAGCCCTCGCCGCGGTGTCGTCTCGCCGCCCGCGGGCGTGATGGAGAGCGCCGGTTGACTTTAACGCGCCTGTTCGGCTGATGAGGTGGGAGTGGGTCGTGTCGCGGGCTGCGAGTAACACTAACAACACTAAATCACCTTCCAATTCAAACTGATCACACAAACATGCACGGCGAGGGCAGGAGATAAGTCCGGGCGCTATTTGTTTGTTTATCGGGTGACAGTGTCCCGACGACATGCAGATTTACTCAGGGACTTCGGCGTATCGGTTCCTTTAAATGAGCATTTATTACGAGGCGCGTCGCTCCTGGGTTGCATTACTGTCCTCAGGAGTATTTGTGTGTCTTTTGAAGGGTTTGAGACTTCTGGTTTTACAACAATGTCTCATCTCTATCAATCCCCCCATAAATAAATGTCATGAGTAAGTGAGCACGCATGCATGCTGGTGCGTGTGTGTGTGTGTGTGTGTGTCTGCTTCCTTGCACATGTGCTCTGCGACATGATAGACACTAAAGCTAAACCACAGAGCAATAATTTACTAATGCACCCCTCAGCCGCGCTCCCCGGGCCTGTCTGCGACTCCTGATGGATGCCGACGGCTCCAGAGATGGACCGCCGCTGATAGGGAGTGACCAGAGAGGAGCCTGATTAAAAGTAGTGGGGCACGGCAGCGGGCGATAACCCCGATCCGGCGGTGATGAATCCACGCCGGAGAGGCTTCTGTCTCATTAGGGTCTAACCTCGACCAGGCACTGCATGTCCAAATAAACGCTGAAACAATCCTGCTTTTATCAGAGGGATTACGCTTGTTTTTCCTTTACACAGCCTTCCTTGTGTGGGCTCCGGCCGAGCGTCCTCCCCCCCTCCGCCGGCCTCCATAAACCCAAGGTGTGATTCACCAGCCCTGACTTCACTGTGTTTACACTACTCTGGATCTATCTGGTGAAATTAATGAGCCCGGCAGCACCATTAGACAACTATTTGCCTGACTAATCTGGGGCCAACATGAAATAGTGAGAAAAAGTTGAAATAATCTGCCCTTTATTTGTGATAAAGTAAACAGTTGAGTTGTTTTAAAGGATGATAACATTAAATATTGGGCCTGGGGAGGGGGACAGAAAGAGGTAGTTTACATTCTCACTGGAGTAGTCTTGATAACAGGCCAGAGGGAATATGAGCCCCTTTAAATGTGTGCATTAGTGTAATTTATTGGGCTTCCCTCTCAGAGTCCTGCTGTTGCTCCAGCTCCTTTTTTTTTTTTTTTTTTTTTCCCAAACAAAAGACAGGCCAAGGCTCCAGAATGGATGGGAGTGAAAAATCACTCACTGTTGATAATCACATAAAACAACGCCATATTTGCTGCCTAATAAGCACAAAACGTTCCATCGGCCTCCTCCCTTCGATCAGGATTAGCCGACTCCTCCGAGCAGGCGGCGTGATTTACACCCTGCGATTTGAAAGCGCTCTGCTTTCGGAGCGGGTACGCGGAGAGTTCGGGGAGGTTGGTTTGAGGCCAGAGATTTCATAATTCTCGGTGCATGTCTGGAAGTCATCCACGCGTTCCGATTTTTAACCAATTTATGTCCGAACGGAGTGACCCTGGGAATTAATGAGGCTCTGGCTTGCGAGTTCCAGCGCTGCGAGGTCAAGTAAATCATGCTCTAGGGCTCCGGTCCTCCCCACTCTGCTCCCTCGCTCTTCCCAACTCCACATCCTGCGATAACGGAAAGACAAGGGGCCTGAGAAATACCACCTCATCGACACTTGTGTCCATCCAGTAGAACATATTTTAGAGTGCGAGCGCCAACTGGCTGTAAAGCCGGCTTTTAGTGGAGACTGGGAGCTGATGAATGGGAGCGGGGCAGGAGCAGGGGGACCAGAGGTCACTGTCTTCATTTCACATTTCGCTGCAGATTGTTGATGTTATGCACATTTCTGTCTCCAGAGGTGGCTTTTTTTTCCCCCTCCCTTTCTCTATCTGCGTCCGTGTTTTATTGGAGCATTATATAAAGAGTTTGCGCTTGATTTAGCGATGCCATTTTCCTTTGACTGAACACGCGGTGGGAGCCACGTTCGCGCAGGAGGGAAAAGTTGACATCATTAGACGTAACACCGTGAAACCTAATCGAGTAACACCTAAGTAATGAGGGCTGCAAATCAGTCAGCGCTTTTAATGCCGAAAAATAATTTGTCTTTTCGTTTAATGGCGGTTAAAGTGGAATAAATTTTTATACATGTGTTTAGTGTTTCATATTTAAGAGGAAAAAGGATGACAACATTGTCAAACAAGCATGAAACTGGAGCACAGTTCACCACTCCTGGAACATTGTGGAGAACGGCTGCCAAGTCCTGCACGGCTGTGTTTTCTGTCCTACTGTTACCAACAAGGCCGCATTTATCACCTAAACTAAGTATCGTACCTCTAAGGAAAAAAAAAAAAAAAAGGATCTGTTATCCAGCTAAAAGTTTCCAAGCATTTCTTCTTTTTAATATATACTTTGTTTCTATTTCTGTAATCCTTTATAAGGAACTCTGAAATACTATTTCAGGCTTAATGTTTACTCTACATTTGATAAAATACCTACTGGATTTCTGTTATAGTAATGAATTTTGTACCATCACTTCACAATGTAATGTGTTATTTAAACCCAAATAATAAGCTAGTTATGACCTACAATCAGATCTAACACATTTCAATTATATCAGACCAGTAAATTGATACTATGAAACCTATAAATTACAGCTTGTGCAAGATCTCTTTTAATAGCCCTTTTTTCCCTGGGTACCCTTTAAATAGATTTTTTTTTTTTTTTTTTAATAATACAGCTTCTTACTGACAAACTTATCAAATCTGAAAGTTGACACGATTTAATAATCACACCTTCATGAGTGCATCTGTAAGAAAATATGTGTTTCCATTTGTGGCAGAGTGCTCTGTCTGAGCGGCTCAGCCATGCAACCTGATCCTCATGAATCCGACCATAAAGCAAAAATAACCATAAATTCTTATCCGCACTACTGTACATCAGCAACGAATGGAGCTGGAAGGTTGCCAGTTCAAAACTCTGGGCTTGCTCAGAAAATGTGGAAGTGGAAAGCGAATGATTGATGCTTTATCGTGCCTGCAGTGCAACCATCAGGATGCCCTTGAGCAAGGTACTTAACCTCCAGCGGGCCGGTGCTGAGTGTCCAGCGGTCTGACATGGGAACGTCTAAACCTACCCAGCCGGATCTCCTCCCGAAAAAGTGCAACCCCCGCGTTATCAATTTGGTTCTGTCGTCACTTCTAGAATCTTCCTGGAAACATTAGTATGAGAGTACTTACTTTTCTTCCCTCTCAATAATGTTGCAATGAAGCGGATCATTCCAGTCGTATTAAAATCAAACCATGTTAAGTCCCTGTTGACCTGCAGGATCGAGTGTTTTTCAGTCAGGGTCCACAAATAAAATGTTCGCCAGCATAAATCACACCCTGGGCTGTGCAGCGGTGTACGAGTGACCAGTCCAGACTGAAACCCGCCTGAGATCGGCTCTTGTGCCTGTCAACCTTCTGTTGGGCGAATTAATCATAAGTTGGGTCTGAGATGTTATGCATTAATACAGATATGACACACATGACTTCACATTTGGTGCTTGCTACGAATATAAATGATTCCTCTGGAAGCACAACTACAGAACTACTGAGGAACACAACCGTTTCACACACATGAAGTGGGAATAGAAATTTTCAAGTGTGATGGTTGCGTGCATTCAACGACCTGCAGGGAAAATGATTACCGGTACTATCAGGACAAATAGAGCAACATAAGAGATTAAGAAAGGATTGCACGAAGTGGGGTTCAACATGGAAAGAACCCTAAAATAAAAACCATAAATAAAAGTGTCAGGAAGGCAGCTGAGGAAATGCCTCCAACTTTAAGAACAGCAGCCTTTCTGCCAAAAGATGAACCATTTGGATTCTCATTGTCAAACATGAGACCATAAAACTCCTGTCTGAATTTGGCATGATCTAGAATGCTCTCTCTTTCAGGCCCTGAAGTTCTGATTTGTTCACATAAAGATAGATTTTTTTCTTCCTTTCTGGAAAGTGAGCCGGCATGTATTCATCGTTTCTTGACTAAACTGTCACTTTCACTACTGCTTAGCAAATCCATCCAAGGAGCAGGTTGTGTGTGTCTGCATTCAGAAATACAACTGAAGATAGCAGTCAGATACATTTGGGTTTGGATTATCTTCCAGAATAACCACTTATAATCATGCACTGGACTCTGTGCGTTCACTACTTGGCTGTTCAAAAAGAAAAAGTGGACTTTCACATGCTCAAATACGCTGGCGCCTTGGAATTAAATGCTGCACTTCAGACTGTATATCAGACTGTATTAGTGCCCACAGACTTGTATATGCTGACATCAAAAGTCTCAAAAGTGACTTTCCATTTTCTAAAACTCAAACTGAGGCCAAAGTTTTTGAATTTTAATCCCCTAGCCTATCTTTAAATCCCTTGTATATTTCTGCTAATGCAGCTGAAATGTGTCTTTTATCAGTGGTTTTCTTCCCCTTGAATGTCAGATCGTTTGAAAGCCAACACCAGTTTGTGAAACAAATCCTTAAATTCAGGCCCAACTAATGAGACCCGGTGAAATCATCTGAGTAATCTCCTGAAATTCTGAGTTACAGCTGATGTTATATGACTGTTTTCTCACGGAGTGAACCACTCCTCGTGTCCAATAAAGTGAACCTGACATAAAAATTCAGTGCCCCTTTAAAGTTATCGCATGTATCACTGATACGGTCTCGGACAGAGAGGGAGAACTCCCTTCTTGTCCAAGTTTATCCACACATTCTTTCCCCTGGCTAATACTTCACCTTGTTTATAAGATTATCCTCCCAGTAACTGTTAGCTTAATGTATGAATTGGTCCAGGGCGACAATTCGAAATAAATCTGGCCTGTCTGCGATTATCACCATTACATACTTGAGAGTCTGTTAAAACAAACGTGGCAGCGGTGTCGGCCGTCCAGGCAGGGCCGGCTGAGGAGAAACAGCCTCCGCGCTCTTGGCTGACGGCTCCAAGACAAGCACCTTGATGGCTGTAATTACTGTCATGTTCCAAAAGAGATGAGAGATACCAGAGGCCCGAATAAAACCTAAAACGGTTTTGATATGATGGATTTGACTCCGCTTTGTTTGAAAATTCCTCGAGCCGTCTGGAGGACGTGGACGAGCCGGGCACCGCGGATCAGCCCGGCCCAGAGGAACTGAACCTCCGCGTCGTCCGCTCGGTTCGAACGCAGCCTGTTTTCCTCACGTGTTAAGTGTGCAGGCCGCTTTCGGTAAATGTCTGTTTACATTCTAACTAATGCACTCAAATGACACTGAATCTAAACACGTTCACACAAAGACTCTGCGCTGCTCTGCGCTTTACTAGCGCATTCCAAGTGGGTCCATCTTTATGAGTGCAGATGTCGTCAGGCTGAAGCTCCTCGCTGGTTTGCGTTGGAGTGTAAGCTGTCGCTCACAAAATCAACAAAGCTCTGAATTATGTCGAGCTTTAAAGACAGGAATTTTTATTGTAAAATCATTTAGCAGTGTGGGAGGAAGCGTTCAGATTCTTTACTCTTTAGGTAAAGATTACAATAAAGTCAGTAACTAGTGAAAATTCTGCTCTGTGTGCAGGGAAATGACTCACTTTAAATCTAATGTTGTGTTTTAAAGTGAAGGCTTGAATGATATGTAAGCAATATTTGCACTTGAGTTAAATACGAGCAGTTACATGTAAACTCTGCTGGATGATCAAGTGTGTTAGGATTCTTTGGAACTAATCATCACGATTTAACATCCTTCTATATAACAGTATGATCGTTACTCAATCACCAGGCAATTAGCTGGATCACCGTTACTATTCAGCGTGGCTCAGCATGACACACACACACACACACACACACACACACACACACACACACACACACACACACGGTCGTTGAATGTTTCTTCCTTAATTCAGTTCCACTGAAAACTGTGGTACAAGTCGAAACATGATCTTTGTTGCTGTTAATTAAACTGCCTTTTTTTCATTCAGACTCACATTACAATCCAAATAAATAATAATTACCATATGTGCATAAATATTTATATGTGTCACTCCAACAACCAGCACCACAAGAAAAATACAAAAAAGAAAAAAGAAAAAGAAAATGGCATATGAAGTTAAAAATGCATTCTCATTCTAATTTTGACTTTTAATTAAGTAATAAAGTAAGTTTTATTTAGGACTTTCTTTACAAATATTTATAATTATACTTAATTTCATATTTTTTTCTATCATTTCTGCCCATGAATAATAACCTCAGTAGCTGTAAACAGTGGATTCCAACTGAAGGTCTGGGACCCCATGAAGGGGTCGAAAGGAGTCAAAGTTTCATTCATGCTCAAAGACGTCAAAATTAAATGTACAAATGGCAAATAAAATAATAATCAGACTGTTTCTGAAACCAGAACAGACACAAATGGGGTTGTTTGTATGACTGAAGGTTCCTGTTTTTATGTTTTCACAAGCGTGGGTATGTGCACTCAAATGTTTTGGAAAATCACACAGTCCTTAAAGTTAGCCACTGTAACTGTGTGCATGACTTTGGAATATAATAACCCAAATTTGCAATCACGAGCAGTGCTGATTAAAAAATAAAGTGTTGGGATGCATTGTCAGTCACCTTTTTCTGCACAAATCATTCCATCTCCCATCATCCCTCGAAGCTTCACATTCACTACACTTTGCAGTTTTTGCTCTGATGGACTCCAGTTAAGTAAATGTGTCACAGCAGGAGCTGCCACATCCTCACAGCGAGCGCGCCAGAATCCTAAAAATGAATGACTCCAGTAATCACTTGAGCTTTCACAGGCAGTTTCTCTCTCTCTCTCTCTCTCTCTCTCTCTCTCCCTCTGAGCTGCAGGACTTTACACTCCAGGGAGATCCAGACCTAATTTTCACAAATGGGATTAAGCCTCATAGAATAACAAGAACAGGAATGAATGGGCTTACTGTATTAAAGAAAAGATGGACCTGAGAGTCCCCGTGTGGTTTCTGTTCAACATATTTGTATGAAAAGTGGAGAGCATGGAGACGCCTCAGATGCAGATTTAACTCCGACACAAGATCAGTCATTTACAGCTAAACTGCTGCATGAAATTGTCCAAAATGAGTGTCCAGAATGGTCAAAACAAGGAGATGGAATCTAGTTTTTATTGGAACAGGAGGCAGAGATTTGCTTATATTTTGATTCTCGAACATCCTGTGCGTCAAATCGAAATCATATTTTCATACTGACAGGCTCATATATTACAGCCTCACTCCTCATATGCAAAAGAAAATCCTTTACAGGTGAAATTCCTGCAAACACCATAAACACTGAGACGCCCAATTTATACCCGAGCCACCAGGTGAAGACGACCACACACTCGGGCACAGGTGAAACACATCAGGGCAGGAGCAGCAATCAGACATGATGAGTAGAGGAAATCAAGGAGCAAGAGATAGAGTCAGAATAACAAATAATACAAGAAACCAAATCTGTAGCGTGACAAACAGCTTTTTAAAGTTAGGATAAAAATAAGCATAATCATTAGTGGTAGGATTTGGCTCATAACATTGATCCAGATGGTTAAGGGTTTTCAATAATCACAGTTCAAGTATATCTCAGTACTGGTAACAAAAAGCAATATATTTAAATTCACATTCATTTGGGGAGATGAATAACCAATTAAAAAAAAAATGAACATCTGTTTACAGCAAAACAAATATGAGCAATTGTGTATCTTAACATTAACTCTGCTGTCCCTGCTTACAGTAGTTGTGTTTCCATTACCCCTAAAATTGCACAAAATGTAAATATCGCAATAAAAAGCTGCTAATAAAAAACACTAACTCCCAGTTCTCTCAAACACGCCACTATATATCCTGACCTCTGACCCCTCTACCACATCAACCCAGCACAGGCAGCCTAAACAACATTCAGGATATAACAGCATATAACACAGCGGAGACACTGAGTTTGATTTTCACGCTGGGAACTGAAAGACACTTTCTTAACTACTTAAAGCAAGATTAAATGTGCTAATTATAATTTTTGCAATTGATGTTTATTCAGTTCAGATCAATTCATCTCAATGTAATCATCACAGTCCCAGTCCTAATAGCATCTACCTGTGGTATTTTAATAAACAATTCACCAACATTACACATTTTTCATGTGTCTTAAAACCCGTCAGAATCTGAAAGAAGGTTTTACTTTTTCAACATCTGATACTAAGCATTGCTTTCCTTGAAGTTATTGTGTTATTTGTGAAAAATGTGGCCTCAGTATGGCTTCATGACTTTATCGGTTCAGAAGATTTCAGTTGGAAATACAAAACTTGTACGAAGCTGCCAGATGAAGAAAGAAAGACGTAAAACACAATCTTTATAGAACAACAGTGTCTGAGATGTTGTTCGATATGGAATCTGATTCATGTATTGCAAGAAGTAAAACAGGAAATTACAAAGCAATTATTAGTACAGGAGCTGTCTGAGTCAAGAGGAAGTAAAGAACTGAAGCAGGGGCGTCGAGCAACTAGATCAAACTCAAAACCGCCACGCAAATCGTAAAATAATTCACTGTATTTTTCCAATTGAAGGCACCGTGAAGTGGCTGAACTAACATTTTCAAAGCTCCAACAATCTGATGCATTGTTGACGAATGCAGACCTTTAAAACGTGCAGTAAGCAGAAAGTAAGTCTGCTCTTAACAGCCGATCTGACCTTTAAACCCCGTGTCTGTGTTGCGTTGAGAGGGGAGGGAAACGCTCTGAATGTCTCCTCTGCTTACGGTGAAGCGCTCAGGCAGGAATGAGTTGCCAGTTCTTCACCACAGCTTCCTCTCTGAAGTACCTCCGAATCTACAGTCGCTGAACATGCCAGAAGCAAGATCGTAATGATAGATTGTGGATTTCTGTAGATTTCATGCGTTTCAGTTTGTCTAGACAAGAGCTCTGACACCTCCTTTCCAGCAGAATCTTTTACAAAGTGACAGAAAAGAAGAGAGCCCAGTGTAGAAACAAACTTTCACAGAGACTCTTGTTGAATTTACCAAAACTGTGGTTTAAGTTGCTTCATGAAATTTAAGAGCTGCAATTAGGAACCTCAGACATGCTATTACTGGTTCTAACTATTGTAGTAGTTTGAGCCATTTTAGTAGTTTTGGACATTTTTCACTTGTATTTTAGTCATTTTAGCCGGTTATGCAAGTTTAGCAAATCCTTTAACAATGTAGTACTTTCTCTAGATGTCAAACACACCATAATAAACTCCACTGTATGAGTCAAATAACATTATATAACATGACAGAGTGATTCAGTTGAAAATTAGCAATGAAGAAATTAAATTAAAAGACGATTTTGTCACAGAAAACCTCAAATGGAGCCATTTCGGGACCAGTGTGTGCTTGTGTGTTGAATTGTCAGTGACAGGCCTAACAGGAGGGATTACTAGACGGATAAACTGACAGGCGGGGAAGGACGGACGATGAGCAGAGCTCATCGTGAATTACCGGGAGGGGGAAGAGAAGGGAGCCCTCGGCCCTTCCTAAACCACAGGCATGATTTACAGAGCCGGGTCGGTCGCCTGCGTAAAATTAATAATAGGAAATGCGAGGGCAGTCCAGCGACTTGTCCAAGATATACTTTCCCTGGCGCTCAGGCCCCTGGAAAACCTGGGTGGCCTGTCAGCGGGCTTCCTCTGGTTTCTGATGTTAATGTCATTGCTTTTGCTGGTATGACAGGAGTTTCACCACATGCATGGTTTTGGTCGGACAAAAGGGACAAGCTGTGATAGCAGGATACAGCTTCTTAAGAAAAAAATAAGAAGAGGAAGAAGAAAATGACTCTGCGTTTATCTGAGTATTTCTGTCTCAGGTCGGACCCGGTTGCCACAGAGAGGAAAGGAATGAGGAGGAGGAGGACGAAATTCTTCAAATCCGATTGTTTTTAAGTACTTCACTTTTCCAGAAATCAGAAACCACACGGCGTATTATGGTTAGTGGATGTTTTGAATTACTTCAGCTACTTAATGGTTCCTCCTTACCCAGCCCACAGAATTGTTTCACAGTGGTTTTAAAACTTTGCTTAAGTCATTGAGTTGGATGTTGAGTAATCTCCTCTCTAAACCTACCCTTCACATCCAAGCACAGAGGTTGTTCACCTCATTTGATGGCTCCATCTCCTGCTTAATATTAAGTGTACATGTGTTTTCTCTGTCATAACCGTGAGGATGGAAAACATATTACTGTTATTAGGTGAAAACTGGTGTTGAATATAATCACATTTTAGAAAACAGTGCATTGGTAGAGTTGGGTTTTTCGCAGTTTTTTCAAAACTAAATCAGGCAATTAATTTTCCTTGAAATGAACCCTCGGAGCTTTTTCACAAGGGTCATAAATAGGTTTGAATGAAGCTGAGCTTGTATGTGTTACAGAAAGCACAGTGTGTCCTGTCGGAGTCGGAGAGAACAGCCCTGCTTGCATTGGCCGTGTTCACCCCGCTCAAGCTGGCACCGTCCGAAGAATCCCCCTTTTTTTCTGAAATAACAGAGGATCTAAGGCTCATTACTCTACGTACAGAGTATTGTAAAGAGGTAAGTGGAGGCCAGTGGAACATTTTGTAAATCTTGTGTCACCAAAACCGCCGCGAGCAGGATGAATGCGTTGCCTTCGCCAACAGGATATCCCCCCAGACGGGCTCGCTGCGTCGGTGATGAGGATAACAGACGGGGCATTATTTTTGCTCAACAGCTCGGGAAGGTGATAAAGGGCTCCCAGGTTCTCCCGCGGGGGGCCACGACTGTACACACGTCCTCTGGAGCTGACGCAACATTTCATCCCACCGACTACAAGGGAGCTTCTCTGACTTTAAAGCCTGAAGCGGAGCGTCCGGCCCGCCGCAGGCCCGGGAGGAAAAGGCTTCCAAACACACAGCTGCTGCCGCTACACATTAACTGTCTTCATTTTCTGGACAAGATTGAGATGTTGATGACTCGTTTTTTTTTTTTTTTTTTTTCAGTTGGGTTTTTTTTTCTGCAGTTTGAGGTAGGCCCTCACCTGGAGCTGCAACGCTTCCTCCCTGGTCAGGAAGGCCCATCGTGTCCTCAGGAAGCTGAGGCGCGCTGGACCAGGGAGCTCAGTCCTGAGCAGGTTCTACAGGTGTGCTGTGGCACAGCAGCTGCTCTGCAGAGGGAGGGGGGGCAAAGCTGCTGGGAGGACTGTGGGGAGCAGTTGACCCTCCACCACTGACATTTACACCAGCAGAGGCAGGAAGAGGGCACTCTGCATTTGAAGGATCGTACCCACCCTGCACACTCACTCCTTGCCCCCCTAATGCAGAGCACTGACAGCAGGACCACCAGACGTAGGAACAGCTTACTGGAGTGTTGAACTCTGGAAAAGCTGTATACATGTGTGTGTGTGTGTGTGTGTGTGTGCATATGTGTGTTCTGTGAAAGTCTGAACATTTTCAGACTGTCCCAGAACCGGTGACAACAAGACAAACTCTATTGTCTCCCGCGCCGGGTGATTAAAATGAATGATTCCTGTTATGACTGGTAGACTTGTCTTACTTCCGCTCCGTCCACCGACAGTACTTTCATGGTGAGTCGCCGCTTCTTCAGTCTCGGTCCGTCTGGGATGGAAACAGATTCACTGTGCCCAAACTTCCCTGTGTTTTCTGTTGTTTTTGACTTGCGGCCAAGTGCAGTGTCACAGGAACGCATAACGGGGTTTTGAGGACTAAATAAATACTGACTGAAAAAAAAAAAACAAATGGGAAAAAAAGCAAATCAAGTGTTTTCATTAGAACTGAATTTTCAGTGTTTTTCAAATTTACAAGACAGAACGAGCAAAACAGCAAAACCATAACTGTATAACAAGTTTATGACAAATTAATAATTTTGTTTAGTACTCATTCCACTTGTAGTTTTATGTTAAGGACACATCAGAGTCTGAAATCCTTGAAATTGAATTTTATCCGTTTATTAACAGTGAGAGATCATTTTTATTTTCATTCATTAAAGTTTCACTCCTGAAGGAAAAAGCCCCCGTTCGGCTGTGCGCCCGCTGAATAATTCACCTCCCTGACTAGCCTCTCCTCTATGAGTGTCTCTATAGAATCACAGTGAAACCGACTGTGTTGCTTCACAGCAAACTTCATCACAGTAAATCTAACCGGCGAACATTCAGACCGCTGCACTTTTGACATTTTCAAAAGGCTTGAACGGCACTGATTTACCCAAAGTTCAATATCAAGGCCTCTCCATCATTGCTATAACTCACAGCACTGGTGGAAGGGAGCTGCTCTCAATTATAGTGAAGGTGGGAGAACATAACGCTTCTTTTATAGCTCTGAAATCATTTCACAGGCTCTGGTAGTGCTGGCATAATTTTAAAAAGCTTAGGTCTGAGGTAGCCCATTAAAAATACTCATAAACATTAATTTTGCCAGTGGGATGTGAGATTGTGTTTCAGTTTTGGCAGCGGCGTGTATGCAATGTGTGGTTTAGCATTGGCAAAAAATAGCACCCAACGGCTGGCTTCCTTTGAAAAGTGTGTAATCTAGACTGTGGCTGTTTGTTAAATCTGCTGGAGGAAAAATGGACGCCACCCAGCCGCCGTGCGCCCTGACATGTTGGTGATGCTGGTTGAGTCAACACGAAAGTCTGCAAATCTGATGGGAGGTTATCTGACCAGGGAAAGGGCAGAATGGTTACTGCAAGACATTTGGTGCAACTTGAAGTCATAAAAAAAACAATTCCAAAGGTCTTCGATGGGGAGTTTTACAGTTAAAACATAAGTTGCGGTTGTGTAGAGCAATCATGTCATGGAAACATATGATTACATTTGCCCCGTCTGACTGAAACTACAATCTGATAGGGGGGAAGGTGTCAGTGGTCATCATATCGTGGGTTGAGTCCTGTTTATACCAAAATTATTTTACCAGTAACTTTGGTGTTCATTTACTTGAGTCCCCACAAGCACAAAAATTTGGAGTTGGTGGAGGAAGTGTGTCCTTTTAGCAGACGGTGATGTGCACACAAACAATCTGCTAAAAGGACACACTTCACAATATCATGGAACTGCACATTTTTAGTGAACAAAATGGTGGTTAAAAAAAAAAAATGGCGGTAGCAAAAGAAGTAGTTGCAGGATATGAGGCTGCTCTGAAAAAAAGATTAAAAATGTGAAAATTAAAAGTAAAAAATTCACAATAGTGTCTTTTTTTTAACCAAGTTCATGAGATGCTAACACGCAAAAAAGTCTAGAATTAAAAAAAAAAAAGATGTGTGATCATGTGCACATGTCACCGCAAAGCATTCTGGGATTGATCTACTCACTGAATCAGATGATGCTCTTGGTCCATTTAAACTGTTCTGATCATTTTAGCAATGTAAACATCACCATCTGATCACTCCATGAAAAACAACTAGAAGAGACACTACAGTGACCGTGTGGAAAAAAAAAACATGTACATTTCTTAATATCTTTTTATAGCAGTGTTTTTCAAGCTTCACTAGAATTTGCTTTGCCACTTTATTGAGTTAAGCAAATCAGTTGTTTTTTTTTTTTTCCAATCTGAGCTGCATCCATGACACACTCCTGTCACATGATGAGCGTGTTAAAGGAACACTTTTTCTTTGTTAAATTCCTCTGCAGAAGTGAGGTTCGTCATGTTCTCAGTAAATGTAAAAACATTGTGAACACGTGAATTGCTTGCACTTTTAGACTTTTATTAGTCTCACTTGCTCAACCACTTCCGCTTTTTTTTGCGTCTACAAAACGAACTGCTGTGAGTAGATAACAGTCGCGGAGCACGTCTCTTTCCAGACAACAACACATGTTTTTGTTTGATGGGAGCTCCATGTGGTGTATCAGATGAGACAACGGGATTGTGAGAGCTTTGTAAAGATTCTGAGAGAGGATCTTGGGAGGAAAACATTGGATTTAAACCATTTTGACAAGTGCTCTGTAAGGAGTTAATGTTACAGTGTTGCATTTTTAGGTGGTAATATAAAATACCTTGGAGGGAAATCATCTGCTAATTTTAAATAAAGATGTTATGCATGCAGAAATGTGTGTTTAATGGTACTGTTGTTGTGCTCCAATAATAAAGACTCTCCCATTTGGATGAACGCTATCATACAAAAACAGGATGAGGAGGAAAAGTTGTTTCCTACCCTCAGAAAAAAGTATTTTTCTTGAAAACAGATGTTGGAAAATGGAGGTCGTCTCATTATCAAGGCTGTCCTGTGTTGCTGTGCAGTGTCTGTTTGACATCAGCTGAATGGCCAAACCTTCACTTCATCACTGGAGCAAAACGATTACCATTCTATGATCCCATCTCTCTTTTGCTCTGGCGTTACCGCTGTTTGCACGCGCTGACTGGTGAAGCTTTCGCTTGAATGAGTCAACAGGGAAACGGCGCATTGCTGTGCGGACTCCAGAGAGCTACGTGTGCAATGTGTGCAAAGACTATCCTATCTTAGAAAATGAACAATTCCAGTATTCCTGTGCTCCGCTGCAGCTCAACATTTGGTCTGCATCAACAAGCCCTGAGTAACACTATCGTCCATGGATTTGGATTTGGGTAATTCAGCCCCGATTTTGGCAACATCCAGCACCGATGCATCAAAATGAATCTGACAGTGACATGTTTAAACAGTGAAATGTGGTGTTTCAGCATTCCATCTTAAAATACTCATCGTAATGTCAATTTCAGGTGCAGCGAGAGGCATGCGGAGAGCCGGTCAGAACGATGTGAGGAGTCAGACATATGAGCAGTCCTGTGGTGGAAGGGGCCGGGCTTCCTGGCACACACCAGGCCCACCCTACTGATGCTCCGCCAGCAGCCCGACCCACACCGGGTCAGATTTATGGGTAGATATTTAGCTTGTCTCTGCCACTCTGAAGGGGTAGAAAGAATAACAGCGGGCCTCTTGACTCGTTGCGCTTTACGCCCGGCGATGTTTCCCTGCAGCAGAGCCGGCACGTCACAGATCAACCGAGAAATGTCAAAAACACCACGTCGCTCGGCCCGACAGACTCCAGTGTGCGGGTTGACCCTCGCTTATCAGGATTCTCACACGCATCTGGAAAATGGACGCTGCTTTTTCAGTTCAATCATGCATCAGTTCATAAAACATTTACTGAACCTGTGATGAAATTGCACCTCTACCTTACGTTATTAATTCCTGTATTTCTGATTCTTCTTCTTGAGTTTAGACCATAAATTTGTTTAATGAAAGAACATGTGTTTTCCTGAGTTCTGTGTTATGTCAAAAGCTGCATGTACATGACAGGAGCCTTGTGTAGTGGAAAAAAGAATGAATAACAAATGTACCTTCAGCAGAAGACAATAATAATTCAGTCATTAGACTAAGCAGCTCAGCTCATACAGCTCCCTACACTCAGTTCGGTCTAATTACGTCAGTTCAATCCATCACAATAATTGTTTTTCCATGTTTGTATTTGCACCTTGAAAAGTAACTCTGCTGTGTTACAGCGGCGATGAGACGTAAACAGGAGGTTGTTAAAACAAAAGCTTCAGCTGTCAGTTATGCTAACAATTGTCACAGTGAGCAGCACAGAGAGAGACAGCAGCTTTATAACAGTTTTTAACTTGGATGAAAGCAACAAACTCATTGAAAGTTCAATAAATGTTAAGAATATTCTGTGATTCATACAGAAATTATCAGCTATAGTCATCTTAGACAGCACTTTAATACAAAGATGAACTTTTCAGTGTTCCATGGTCAGTCTGTGACTGCTGCTAATAAAAACCGGAAACAGTCACAATGTGTCACTGCCAGAATGAGGAAGTAAAGATGCTGCGGTATCGATATAGTTTTCTCGAGAATTTATGAGTTAAAGTTCCCAGTGAGATGACCTTCCTGCTCGATCCGGTTCAGCACTGACGCAGGAGAGCGCCGAGTCTGAAAACACACACCTTTTAAAGTCATTTTACCGGTTAATGCTCGGCTCGGCGAGCTATAGATTATACACCCAGCACATCCAACTCTGCTGCACACTTTTTGCTCCCCGAGTATGAAATTACATATAGTGCAAAAAATGAGGAAGTACCACTTTTATTTTCCTGTTACATGAACCCTGGAACACGCTGCCTTCCAGCTGCTCCAGCAGCTCAACCCCAAAAGCAGTTTCACTTCTCCATGACTGAAGTTTTTCGTTTAAGTTGCAAAATAGCCAGAAAGGCTCGTTGGTACAATCACTTTCTCCCAAACCACATGTTTGGTCTTCAAATCACTGACATTAAGGATATGACTTCCACTTGCAAATAACAGACTGTATTTAAATCAAATTGATGTTTATATTGTCTCACCACACAATTACCTGTAAAGTGGAAATCCTCAATTGCCTGGAAAGCATAAAGTGGAAAACCCTTTTTACTGAGCACTTATCATATTTGTTTCTATTTCCCAGCGTGGACAGTCTCTGCTGATTTGTGATTTCTTTCCTTGGATTTTGTTTCTGTTGAACCTTCTTGAATCAGTTTAATGGACACTGCAAACCCTGCCAGCTACCTTGATGAGACCAGTATTATCCTTCGGCCTTCCAGCTCTTTGGTGTGCCTCTCGGATCGTCTGGCAGCGTGTGAAATATGTCTTTTTTTGGATAATTAGACTCATAATTGCGAAGGAGGAAACATTCAAACCTTTCCCCAAACACTGTGTGTGAGGTCAGTTTAAAGGGAGAGATGCCAGAGAACTGAGGCCTAAATGACAGGAATGAATCATTTTTGCATTTTGTGATGTACTGTTGTTCTTAACAGAAAGAATTTTCCCTAAGAAAAGCCAGTTAATTTTTTTTTTTTAAATAAATTTATTGAATTATCCTCCAGAAACAGTTTCCACAATGTCACAGCTGGACACAAACTCAATTGTATGTTTTTACAGCTTCGTGTTAATAAACCGCTCACTTCACACACTGTTTAATGGTCCGATCATGAGTAACTGGGACGTGTCGGAGGTCCCACTTCCCAGTGGGAAACTCCCAGAAGTGGGTTCGAAAGCTAGGAAATGTACTCACTTCATTTACAAATCAGTTGCTTTCTTTCTTATTAACTTATAACTGGTTAGCCTAACAAGTAATGTCATTCGCGCTCAGAGCTAGTGATGACCTGGCTTAGCATCGATCTGATACAATTACTACTGTTAAATTCTAATCATTCTGCTGAACATTGTGTAAAATACTCAATACAGAATGTATTTTGTGCTATGGTGGAACCCCAGTTGGGAAAAAAAAAAGATTTCTTGATGAAAAGGAAAGCCATGGCGCTTCCAGACGTGCCTCCAAAGATCCTTCATCCCGCCGACTCGGAGAAGAGACTATTCTTTATCGATTATGGCGTCTGGCCCTTCTCCTTGACAGCGGGGTTTTCACCCTTCCTTTAGTGTGGCCATTCAAAGCAGCTCCACACCATTTAGCCTTCAAATGAGGACAGATGTCCCTTCAAAGCTGCTATTGACACAGCTGGAATACAGACTAAAACATTAATGTTGAAATAACAGATATAAAATCCTCCTTTGTACTATTATTAACTGTTTTTTTTTTTTTTTTTTTTTGGCATCTGCTCCTCCCTCAGATGTATTCATGGAGCTGTGACTCAGGCTGAACTCCCAAGATTGTATTTTATTGTGTCAGTACTACCTGAAATTACATGCCTTCATGGTTTTCACTTGTTTTTCATCTAAAATCTCAGTAACCCGACCAGCAAAAAAAAAATTCAACATAACTGCTTTTTAAGTAGTAGCCTTGCAACAGAGGGTCTCATATATCAAACTGCATTTCATGATGTGTGATAGAAACGGCTGCCCACGCAGTTCGGCGTAACCAAATATCGCTTTTAGGCTCGTCGCAAACACCGGCTAAGTTTGAGTTTCAGCGTGCTTTTAAATCAGTCAGCATGCGAAGTTAAGTAGAATTCTCGCTCGGCGACTTGACAGCCGCCTCTCGACAATAGATATTGTGTTGCACAACGCCGTGCGCTTGTGCTTTGGCAACGGCGAGCAGAATGACAGATAGATGATGAAGCGGAGTGACCGTGCAGCACAAACACCGCTTGCCGTGCCAGGCAAGTGCACGGGTGTCGTGCACGTGTGCGGTCGAGGTGCCTGAGCTGAGAAGGTGGGCAAAAGAGCAGAGGGGCCTTTGGAAAGCTGCGGCGTCCACGCAGCACATTTGTCAATGTCAGAGAAAACATGCTAATTCGTAGTACAGCTGTTTCCCGATATGAAGTGTTGAAACACTCAATCAGAAAAATCGGGCTGGACCGGCTTGTGTCTCCAGCTCATAATAATGCCCCATTCAGGAGCTAACTGCCCCGAACGGGCTTCCAGCGGCAGCGGCAGCAGCAGGGCCGGCCGGGGGAGAAAGTAGCATTAAAACCTCAGCTGCTCTAATTTGTAAACTACACGAGAGAGAGGGAGACGGAGTGTGTGTGGCACTCAATCCGGTGGCAGCGGTGAAGGGGGGGGGGGCAGGCCGGCCGGGGCAGAAAAACAGCGCCACATGTTCCTGATTGACGGTGATTGAATCAAACGCAGTCAGTAGCAGAGAGAAAGCCTTTTTCCAGTCAGCGAGACGTTTGTGTGCATTGAGGCATTCGACAGAGGGACACGGAGATTTCCCTGCAGTTCAAACAGGCGCCACAAATTGATTAGTGATGACCCATTACGCCGAAGAGTGTGTAGAAAGGCCCATATATTTTCAACTGTGCTGTTGACATAGATCCAGGGGGCGATTTGTGGAGGAACTAGAGGGGGAAGAAGCCGTTTCTGACAACCAGGGTGGGGTGAGGAGGTCTGTTTTGCCTTTTTTTCCCCAACATGTACAAATTCTAGGAAATCATGAATTTAAAATAATATTTTAAGAAAAAGTACAAACTGTTTCATCTTAAAGTTGATAGCACGACTCTAACTCCTGCTGCCTGAGCAAAAGTATTCCTGCTTTACTTGTGTTTCAAAAATAAGATGACTTCTTGGGTTTGGTTTTGTTGAGAGCTGTTCAGCAGAAACAGAGGTATGTGGAGAAGAAGTGGGGATGTTGCACCCTGCATAGCTCTCACCATGCATGGCCTTTTATATCAAAGGAAGACTCACTTTTATATTGATGCCATAAAAATATAAACAACTTCAGGGACCTCTGAGCAGACAACAAAATCCGATCCTCTCCCTTCAGTCAAACTATAGGAAGATGTAGAGAAAAAAAAAATAACTTTTTTTTTGGTGAACCTTGCTGAAAATGCTGTGCTGTGACACAATGGCCTCTAGTGGCACACTGGCGATTGACACAGACAGCTCAATCATTTCCTTATAGGCATGCGCTGCCAGGTCCAGCTGGCTTTGACATTAACACCAGGCACTGACTGACAGAGGCCCTGGCCTTGGGCCGGGCTCCTGGGGCCTCCACAGTACATTCAGCTCTCCTTTTAGCCTGTTGATTTACTGTCCCCGGTGGCCGCTCGTTGATCCATTTCCCCTCTCAGTTTGCTCACAGGGCACCCCGAAAACCGTCCTCCAGCAATATATTTGCTTTATGATTTCCTGAGGAACCGATGAAGAAAAACAAGCCCCCGCTCGCTGCACCTGTTCCAGTTAATGTGCGGAGGGGCCGGGCGGCCTCCTCTGGTCTCGGCGACTGGGGAAAAAGCCGAGGGCCGCGGTGTCACAAGCTCCATGTGGATCTTCCATTTCCCCCGACCGGCCCAGTCGGGACCGGGCGGCATGGGGATCGGGGCGGCGGGATAGATGGCGTATTATATGTGTGTCAGTTTAACACGCGCAGGTCAGTCGGGGCCCACATAGAGTCTTGCTGCGTCTGCATTATTAACATGTGTGTGGGTGTTTACGCAGCTCAGCGCCCAACATGGAGCTGACATTAATAAGGGAACGTGACGGGAACCTTCTTACATCATTTTGGACGACATGCAGATGTGACTGAATGGAGGCTCTTAGTCATCTTCCATTCAGTGATGTGAGCAGTTCGGTATTTACTTTTTCCAAAAAAAAAAGAAAGTGAGCAACAGTGAAAACAGCAGCTTTATGTGCAGGGAGGTGAGCTTTAAAATGCAGTTTCTTCTGATGCACGATCCAAGTTGAAAGTAGGAATAAAATGGAAATGCGATTTCAGTGAGTTGGGAGCAGACAAGCAGGATGAGCGGCTATGAAGGTCAAGGCCTCCTGAGTAATATTCACTCAGTAAGTTATTTGGAAAGCAGCGTGCTCATTTTACAGGAAAATATGAGTTCATACACTGCAAAACATCATACAGGAATTTAGTCAAATATTAGCTTAGTGCAGCATTGTAGTGAATCAGAGACCGCACGCAAAGTGGTATACCTCATGTATGCAATACATTTGTGCTTTTCAAACTTCCAGGGAGGGCAGTGTGGAGTACAGTCTGGGGATTGAGAAGAAAAAATGATGAAAACCAAAGTTAAGACAAAGAATCATCTTCATGAAACACATTTTATATGTAGAGGAGACACATTAAAATTGTAAAATAATAATAAATGCGTATATTAATTACAAAAATGTTTGCAACCACAAAAAACAGCTGCCTTCTCAGTAGACTTGCTTCATCGTGCTGGAAATGGAAGTAGGTCCTTCCAGGTTGGTATTGCTGTCTTTGTGGTTCAGAAAATCTCTAAAAACTGTGACTGTAATGTGTCCATACAATTAAACCTCTTTAACGGGAGCAAACGTGAAACCAAAGCTGGAATGTGACAAAATGATCGATTCAGTTTAATATCTCAGAAATTCTGTATTTCAATTTCTCTTCGGTTAATTGAATGACTTTGACCCAATTCATCAGCATAAGAAGTCCATCTAAAGGCATTTGGTGGATTTATGTTCCTAAGTTGGATAAACTTTCCCTGATTTACAGCGTATTTGACACCCAGTTCCTGTTGTTTTAGCTGCGCATGTTTCCCCGAGTGTTAATGCCTGTTTGAGGTGTTTTATGGCCCCTCTTCAATAAGTCGCTGTCCAGCCTCATTGGTGGATACTATCTGCAGGTTGGACAAAACAGTCTGATGGATCTAATACAGCTTTTTTTTTTTTTTTTTGCTGATATTAACTTAAGTGAAACGCCAGGCCAGAATCCCAACAGCAAGAAAAAAAAAAAAGATCTATTTGTTTCCCAGTCTGATATTTCCATTGATAAAAATGTCTGACATCCAGTCTATTTTCCAAGTCAGAAATGAGTGATATGGTCAGTAAATCACCAGAAAATCCAAACTCATAACTCAAGCAAATTCCTTTTTTATTGTGGAGGGTCAGTTTTTATTTTCAATCAGACCCTCTTTTTTTTTTTTCTTTCTTTCACGACTGTTATTAGTTGACAGGAGGAGAATTCGATTTGACAATTATGGGACTCATGTCTGGGTAATTGCATCGTGCGGAGTGGGAACAGCCCTCACTTCCTCGCAGTAAGCCCCCGAACATGGTCGATCACTAATAGTCCATCTGAAAGCTGTCAACTGCCTGGCCTGGCCCGGTTCTTCCTGTTTCCTTGGAAGTGGCCCAGTGGTGAAGTGGCCCAGTGGCTTTTAGGTCAAGAAGAGAGGTGAACAGAGTTATGGGAGGAAGCATGCATGTGGCAGTGTCTGCTTTTCTCAGTCATGTGTGTTTAAGTAGTAACCTGACAGAGTAAATGTATTCCAGGGTGCTTTTTTTTTTTTTTTTCCACCCTAACTCAAGTCGTCTTCCTGATGGCAGATGCATTGGAGCTCACCCTTGCGTGTAGTTGCTGAGTGTGTGTGAGTCCTCGTGCTTTTCCTCATGTTGTTTTTTCCCCGTCTTTTTTCCTCCAGGTTTAAACAGTGTGTTAACCACCAGATCCCATCGCTATCAATCTTAATGGCGGTGGGTCGGCGTAAACGCACACATGTGTGTAGGCTCCCTCCGCGAGGCACGGTTTAAGAATAATTCCCCCCCGAAAAGGAGGGGAGGGAAAATATTCTGGCCCCATTTACAAAATAGGTGCTCAGAAAACACCCCGGCCAGGCCTGAGTGATAGCTACTTCCTCAGCTTTTCCACTTCATTGATGGTTATGTGAGTTAAAACAACGAGCTTAATGGAGACTCTGGGCCCTCGGGGGACTAATCATAGCCACGTGACTTCCTCCGGGGCTTCCATGAAAATAACTCCATTACAATGGTCTGTGATATTAATATCGGCTTTGGGAAAGTCAGGCCCGGGATCCGCAGGGAGGCCTCGGCATGAGCAAACAAAGAGGAATGCACGGCATTTCGACAGAGGGGAGAGAAAAGCGGGAACAGAGCAAAGAAACGAGAGACAGAGAACGGCGACCCGTCCGGGTTGAGTGATAGCGGAACCGCACGGTCACCATGTTCGCTTGTTCTCTCCGAGCCGCCGCAGTATATTTCTCTCAGCTGAAATGAGAAGTGCTTCTTGTCTCATTCATCACTCGCGCAGAGAGATTATTGCTTTCTTACAAGAGCTTCAAATTTGATCGCCTGCTGTCTCCTTTACACGGCGCTCGTTTAACATGTTGCAGAAAGAGACACCTCTGTACGCTGCACCACCATCTGACAGCTGTAGGTGATTATTTTAAAGACTACATGTGGAAAACTTTCCAGCTGTATTTTCCATGCAACCTGATTTTCCCCCTTCAGTACCAACCTTTCCATTCTAAGGCCTCAGATTGATCAACAGAGCAACATGATCGATTAGATTTTGAGTATTTTAAAGCTGCATCGACTAGACAGTAATAACGGTGTTTCTATCTCAAATAGAGATCCTTTAATTCCTTTGTTTTTACACTCTGATCATGACATCCCTGAAGGTACTGTTAGGAATTAAAACAGAAGGAAAAAGTTTTGAATATTACTCAAAAGTTGACAAAATAAAAGCAAGTAAAAGTACATGAATATGTACCGCATAAACAGTGGTATTAAGTGCAATAATTCAACTGATTGCAATTTATTATTATTGCAGAGTGAATACATATTCCACAGAGACGAGTTCTCATTGATTATGTGCTATGTGCAATGAGGGTTTCTACCATTTAGGTATAAACTGTTATTGAGGTTACAGCTCCTGATCATTTAGGGGTAGGGTAGGGTAGGGTAGGGTAGGGGTCTTCCAGACATTTCTTAACCCTGCTGACCCACTGAGACATGGCAAAGACCTCCAGATGAGCCAACTAATGATCTTTGCTTCAGTTCTTGACTGTTTCTACAGAGCTCTCCTGTCTGCTACAAAGAAATCAGCATGACACATTTTGATGCTTTGTAGAAATTATGTCCCTTAAATTGTATTTTCTGATCCCTGTCTATCAAAAACCAGCAGTTTAAGCAGCAATAGTTCCTTGTAACTTCCTTACAACTTGTCATTTCAGTTATTTTAGACATACTGTAGTAAATGCAATGATTAAACACAAACAATAGCATGATAAATGCTGTCAGTGGGTTAGACGCTTTTACTTTCAGTCAGTTTTCAATCCAGGCCTTCGTTTTACCATCGTCTCCTTCCTGTAAACCTGCCATGCTGTCAGTAAGTCTAACTCTCCACCAGCTGCATTCAGAACAATTCGACCTAAATGATGAGGGCAGAAAGAAGTCGCCCACCTCAGAGCTGAATCCTCTGCCCTCCTCCACTTCCTCCCATTCAACCGGACACGTGCGTCAGGTCTTCCACTTCCAACAGGACATCTTCTGGAGCTGCTGAACTCTTCTATAAGTCACCACTTGTAAAGAAATACTCCAGTTCACGGCATCATAAGCCAGACACGTCTTCCTCCCGTCCCTCCTGTTGGGGAAGATTTATAGAATGGAATAACATCGGCTTCACTTTTACCCCCCGCTTTTATGAATATATATATTGTTTTAACAGCGCTTTTAAATTCCTCCGACACTTTTGTTCGGTTCACAGCGCGGCCTTCATCTCTGTCAGGATTCAGCATTAAGAAGAATTTCACAACATCGCTGTCGACATTTTATTTTGAATAAACTCCATCTAAAATGAAGACAAATATAATTAGATGCATTGAGATGACGTGAGATCCACTTTACAAAAAAGACAAATGTCAACAAAAGATGGTCATAAGAGGGGAAAATGTAGAATTGTGTTTTTGAGTTCAGTTTGTGGTCTTCTCTGGGCTGATTCACTGGAGCCGCCTTGGGTCTGATAGGGTGCAGGGCAAGTGGTAGTCCGAACATGCTACACACAGTATAGTTAATCTGTTTTCTATAATTCACACATTCTTGGATCAGACAGGATTAATTTCAGAAAGAGCGATATTCCTTCTTTAACACTGAAAACCTCATGTATTCTTATTGTCAACAGGCTCCTCTTAAACCGGTGGTCTTTATGGATGCCAAAAAAGTATTCAACTAAGTGGAGTTGGACTTTCTTTTAAAAACCTTGAAAAAATTTGGTTTTAGGCAGACTCTGTTTTCATGGGTGAGGCTACTGTACACATCTCCGCAGGCCTACGTTCACACAAATGACACACAATCCAAATATTTCCCTCTTAGCAGAGAATCAAGGCAGGGCTGTTTTCTCTCCCTGTTTCTTTTTGACCTTGTCAACGAACTGCTGGTTGTTTTCCTGAGACTGTGCCAGATATTTGAAGGGAAAACGCCGGGGAATACTGTGGATGAAGTGTCATTATATGCAGATGACCTCCTTTTGTTCATCAGCGACTCAATACCATCTATTCTGTCTCAACTGGATGACTTCAGAAGGGCGTCTGGCTACAGACTGAACCTGTAGAAGAGTTCAAAGTTCAAGGTAGCTTTACTGACACTCTTGGGCAGCTCAGCTGAAATTGACCAACTGACCAATTTGCCCAACCTTGGATTCCCCCTGTGAAAAATGCAAATCCGCATCGGCCACATTAGCTTTGGACGTGCCCTAATTTGCAGACATGTTGGGAGAAAATGTTTAAATCTCTTGGTGAAGCCTACAGTACCGTAGTTAAACCAAATCCTCTGACTGCCAGATTCAGCATGAAGTGAAAGTAATTTGGTCAAGAAGTTCCTTCATCGTTGTTGCCTTCACCTGTCTAATAGCTGGTCATCTAAAATTGTTTACCTGGAAAGATCTTAAACCTTCTTACTGTTCCAGGTGGATTAGGGGAGTCCAGTCAATATTAAAATGAAGGATATACTCTGAAAGAGGAAAAAGATGAGTTTAATCCATTGTGGTCTCTCATCACCTGTTTTGCTTCTGTTACTGACACCAAATTGCCACACCACATCCGCAGAGATGCTAAGGATGCTTGTGTTTATTTGTTTTATATTACCCTCTCACAGTAGTAGCCTGTTGAGGAGGGAGGGCATAGTGTTGGATTCTGTTCTATGCAGTATTTTGGATGTCCTTTGAAAAAGTCATCTGTTTAGTTTCGAAAAATCTGTTAAAAATAAGATTTGGAGAAAAGAAAGTGGTTGAAAATGCTTTCATCCCTCAAGAGCTGTGGCTGTAAGTCTAATATCATTCACAAAGTGTCTAATATTGATTATATTAAGTAGAATCAAAATGAGTGTGAAATAAACTCATGAGGAGATTTAGACGTTTCCAGCGGTGCTCTCACACCACATGCATTGGAATGGCTTTCACATCTTTCAAATGAATTATTAGATGGCAGCCAAGCCAAAGAAAAGTTCCTCCTCCGGGGTCCAAATAATTATAAGAGTGCCATAACAGATCAGACATTATTTCCTTGACCTTGTCTCCAGCTTGAAGAACAGCTCAGACTTTTTGGCTGAAAGCTGCGGCAGTCTCCGAACCGACGTTTACACAGGATCACAGATTCATTCACCAATCAGTGAGTGACCCTCCCTTGGCCAGGATCAACACATCTCCGACTGTTTGTGGTGTAAAAATTCCCAGCGGGATTAGTTTGAGATGATATATCAGCTGTTTTGGAAAAATCAGAAAAGCGAAAGCCAAACGAATTCTTGCATATGAGTGTTACTGTCAACTTCCTGGGAAAATAACTTGTCCCCTGACGAGCAGTTTAAGTGTCCGCCTGGTGATGGGTTTACATGCATCCGTCCATCTTCTCACTGCTCGATCCAGCTCAGGGTTGTGGGAGGCTGGAGATAATCCCAGCTGACAATGAAGACAGGGTACACCCTGACAGGTCACCAAACACACTTAATTTAAGGCCTTAAAAAATGCAAAACCCACACAATCAAGTCTACAAGTGTGGACTTCAAGCATTATAGCTAAATCCTACCCCACTGTGGAACCCGATCAAAGACCTGTAGATGTTCCAAAGCCTTTTAATTTGTCTTTCCTCCCCCCCCCCCCCCCCCCCCCCCCCCCCCCCACCCCAAAAAAAAAAAAAACATCTCCAAATTTATAGTCTGAGTTTGATCACTTTGGTCTCAGTGCCCCTAAACACCACCCAAGTACACACAAAGTGGACACAGACTGGCCCTCAAACCCGGGACTCCCCCGCAGTGAAGTGAGAGTGCAATCCACTACACCATACGACATTTAGGATGTTGCATATTGCCGAAAACAATGTGCTTTCCAGCTGCACAGAACATCTGACAAAACACCGATTGTCGTCTCGCGTCCATTTTGATTGAATCAAAGGAAGTTTCAGCGAGTCGATGAAAGCCGACTTCGTGACACACGGTCGTGTTTTTAGCGTGTGATGCAATGTGCTGCAGTCTCGCTTTCAAGTTTTGAGAGAAATCACCAGGACGACATAAAAAGCGGGCGCAGCCGCGGGCCTTTTGTTTTTCTGTTGAGTCAGCCGCCTCGGGCCTTCCTGTCAGGTGTGGCCTCGTCACTTTTATTGGAGGGGATGACTTAACTTCAGGAAATGCAGTGAGCTAAGAATCCTAAACTCCTGGTTGTTGATCTTTTTTCCTTTTTAGAAAGCGTGTAGTGTGGGAGTAGAAAAAAAAGCTGCTACAATTCAGCACTGATGCATGATCCCACTTGGCTGATTTCTGCCTTCTGGCTCATGTGACCGTCACACTTTGGGCCGCTGAAATCCTCAGTGTGAAAAGTAAAACCCAACCAGGTGGACTGCGTACAGCTGCATGAAGTGGCTCACCATACTTGAGCTCTGTAAAGTTTGCATTTGATCCACAGCATTAATCCTACCAACAAATGATCAAATATTATTTTCCATTATTTTCAGGGCTTGTTTTTTTCTTAAAAAAAATACAGCTTAAGATGCAATTTGAGCCAGTGTAACGCCGGTGCAGTGTCACGATGTTGCGTTTCGCATATGGCTTCCTCAAGTCCATCAACACCGCAGCCACCTGTCAGCTGAGCACCATCAGCATCTCCGCTCGGCTCCCAAATAACTCTCGGCTCACTGGGGATATGACAGATGCATGCTCATAATGTTGATGCTGCGCCCATTCGGCGTTCAAATACGCACAGTAAAAAAGGAAAAGCTGTGCAGAAAAGCGAGCGAGCGCAGCGGCGTCACGGTGAGTGATTTAAGACGGAGCTTTTGGTTTTTCCTCTTTTTTTGAGGAGGGATTTTCTTTTGTGCCACCCTTTAGAGTTAAAGTTAAATTGTCAGGAAGGGGATAGATTTATTCCTCTATAAATTACACACATTTTTTTTTTTGTGGTACTACTCAGAGCATAATGTAATCTACACATGTGCACATGTGCATTGTGAGGGTGTGGATGATCTTACGGCTTGATTTCTCCTCTCCATTGAGCAGAGCTAGGAAGCACATTTTTATTATTATTTACTGCATTTCTTCACTGTTTTAAAGAATTGCTTGATCACAGTCAAACTAATCTAACTTCTATTGATTTAGATAAAAATATATCACAACCTCAGCGTGACTTTAATTTAACGTTGAGAAGCAAACGGTGCTTTTTCACGTTTCAGTGGATAACTCACCTTACCGGGTGACTCACTCTCTCCTGCAGCTAAAGAAGTGTTTATCCTTAAATGTTTTTCGCACTCGATTCAGAATCTCAACACAATTTATAACATTTCCCTGTAATTACAGAAAACGAGCTTGATTGATGCTCCATATGAAACAGGCCTTCAGAGGTTTATGCCAGGCTTTTTGGAAAATCCTTTTTTTTTTTCCTGCAAATTGGTTTTCCTCCCTGACCGTACAGAGTCGCCACTCCGGATCGCAGGGAAGCTCCAGCAGGGAGCCGTAACGGCCCGCTAAAGGCCTTTAAATCCTCAATTTGATGGCTTGAGTATTCAGCAGGAGGATTTGAAAAGGATGAAGAGAAGAAAATTGCACATCCTTAAGAAAACAAAAAGCATTTCCTTCCTTGTCTCGGGATGAAAAAGGGAAGAGGGGAAAAACTAGAAATACATACTAATTCATCATTGGCTTTTACTGCTCCTCGATGGTCCATAACTCACTCTGACCATGATTCCCCTTTCCCCCCTTCATGCCCACCTCCTCCACGCCATGTTTTAATGACCCTATTATAGCCAACCCTTCGCAGTACAATAAAACGGTTTACACTTTGAACTGCGATCCACAGTATGACGAACATGTTTTTATAATATCTCCTGATTTACACAGTAATGGAATAATGGAGAAAAGAGCTCCCAAGTCTTTGAAATAGAGAAAATAAGGAAATCGCGCGCAGTCAGTGATGAAATGACTCACCTCAGCCTAAAGTGATGGCTCCGGTACTCTAAATTGTTCTGATTCTCTTATAATACTCACTCTTGGAGGCTTTTTTTTTTTTTTTTTTTCAAATCAAAATCTTAATAGCAATTCAATGTAGCTGACTGACATGACAAATGAGTTTGTGCTGTAACCTGTCTCGAGGCAACTTTTAAGTATCTCTGCCATATGGCAACTCCATTCAGAAAGCGGCGCTCCGCTGGATTCCTGAGGGTCGTCTGGTACTGTCGTTGCTCATCCTACAGACTCCGGAGTGCGTCTTCCTCAGCCCCGACTCCTTCAGGACAGTATGGAACTGACTGAATAGACAGGCTGGCAACCAGACGGACAGACATGTGAAGGTATGCATACATCATATTCGTCCCCTACCTACAGGTTTTCACTATTTATAATCTTAAACCTTAGAGAAAGTTTGGGTCATAAATCAAAACGTGAAACAATAGTAGCATTTACAACCACGTTCGTAGAGATGAACTTCACTGGCAGTATCCTTTGGAAACTGGAGCCATAAATTTTATTACTATTAAATGTTTCTAAAGGGAGTTGACAAATAGTTGAATGAAGTTGATTTTCCCCTCCTGCTCTTGGCACCGTCGAGCGGAGGAAAATTCCCTAAAAAAAAAAAAAAAAAAAAAAAAAAAGCGCTCTCGCATTAGTGCTGCCAATCCATTCATCTTGATGCTGCTCGAGTGTAATTTAAGCCTTTTTAAAAACGCCTTCTGAAAATTCAGTGTGCTTGAGGGCAGTCGCAAGCCTTTTTATGAGCACAATAAAATTGTCACTGCATATGGATTAAATGAATGTTGATCTACGGGTGTAATGTTTTTCATGTGCACGGGTGTTTACAGCGGAGCGTTAATGTCTGCCGCTGAGGAGGCTGAAATGCAGCAGATCTGGCGTTCGCCGCCATCAATCATCGGCTTTGATCGATAGAAGACAAACGGCCACATCTCTAAACATGCATTTGGATTCAAGCATTTCCTCTCATAACCAGATAATTTAAAGTTGAACAAAACATCTATTTTCAGAACTGCTGCCACAAATTGCACTTCCAGTAAAGCGATGGATGCTTTTCAAGCTTTCAGTTGATGTTAAACTGGTTGACCTTCACTTTGGGAGTGTCCTGCCAAAACCAATAACACAAGAAAAGAATAAGTGTAAGAAATGGATGACACAGCGTATCCAACTGTTTAAGTAGGCTTTCAATTGCACCAGTAACTCATCATAAAATTGCAAAGCTGAGCAGCATATCATCAGGAACTCCAGTTTAATGTGGAGCTACAGGTAAATCTACAAAAGCCCCATTCAGGACGGATTTATAGCGTCAATCCATCTGTCCAGTTCAGCACGGGGCAAACGCAGAGACAAACAGCCACAATGCTCACATTCATACCTACAGGAAAGGGAAATTTCAGAACCATGCATGTCTTTGGACTGTGGAAGGAAATTGGAGAAAAGCAATTCATATGAAGAACAAGAAAACAGAACACAATCTCAATTATTTTTTTTTTCTTTAAGAAAGACTAAACATCTGTGTTGTGATCAAAGTATTTGCCAACGGAGCACCGACTCATATGAAGTGCCAAGAAGCCACAGACATCTACGTTCCCTGGATCTTCCTCCAGCTCATTTGGGGAAACCACAAGCTGTTTCCAAAGCCAACCAAGAGATATAATCTCTCCAGCAGGTCCGGGGCGGACCGCCGGGCCTCGTCCCACTTTGCCATGTCCTGCCCACCTTGAGGCATCCAATTGTGATGCATCTAAGCTAGCTCCTCTGAATGTGCAGGGGCAGCGGCTTTAATGAGTTTTTCCAAAATGGTCAAACTCCTCAGAGAGAGTATTTATTCTAGCTGCTTTTATTCATGGTCTCATTCATTCAATCGCAAAGCCAAAGGTCATGACCTCCATGAGTGGGCGTTGGGATGTGAACCAACCGGTTAACAGAGAGCTACAACAACTTTGATTATTGTATTAACTCATTCATTCTGTCCCCTTTCTGATGACAGGGTGAGAAGTAACATATCTACTGCCCAACAAACAGGGTTTAGATCCACAGCAGTACATTTCTTGCTCCGTCCAGCTGATATAAGTTGATGTCCATGTGTCGCTCTGTCAGTCATAAATATTTCCAGGCTTATATATATATAACAGTTATTTTGGCGCCATAAACCCAGCTATTCTAACTTTAATCGACAGTCCTTGTGAACCACTAATTTGCGAGGTCACCAAAAGGACAAACTCACATAATTCATACGAGCCAAAATATCAAGGATCTGGAACAGCCTCAGCAAGCGTCCCGCCATCGGGCCTGCACTCAAACGACCACAAGATGATTTTTGTGGAGAGAGTTTTCCTTCCGTGGCTCTGGGTCAGTGTGATTTACGCACATGTTTACTGATGTCTTTCAGATGGTCCCTCTCGCTGCTTATTGTCTCCCACTATTAGTTCCCAGATGAATCACCAGCGGACAAATTGGGGGACGTCTCTGTGGATCGGCGATATTTATTGAGGTTACGCATCGCTGCGGACCTCTCCATTGGCTTCCCATTGTAACGAGGCAAAAACAGATGGCCGGCGGTCATGGCATGTTTGGACATTGAAACACTTGGGTTTCATGGTGCTTTTTATGCTTTTCTGCACATTTGGTTTACATCTTGTTCAGAGGTTACTGCAGACTTCCTTTTGTCCTTCAGGATGTTAAATGCACATTGTCAAATTGTAATTCAGGAGTTTTATAAGCTCTGAGCATGACTTATCGACGGCTGCACAATCGCTGATATAAAACATCCTTTTGAAGAGATATGCTTTCTAAAAAAATTTGCTCTCTCGAGTCCTGGAGTCGCTTGCAGCCGGTCGTATTTGGGTTAAAATTCCTCATACCAGAGTAATTCACTATTTCCTAGTTTATACAGCAGTTGTTTTTAATCCCCCATTCTTTCAACCAGCTGGTAATACTCCAGCATGTTTATCTTAATAGGGTAAAAATAAATGAACCGCAATGATTAAAGCAGATATGTAAATAATGTTTCGTGCCGTCCGCGCAGAAGGGAGCCTCACTGATTGCCTTTAAGTAAAGAATAATGGACTCGGCTTGAAGTTAAGATGACAATGAAGCTTTTTTATTAATCTGCATGCAGTGTGTGTCATGCAGTTATCATGAAGCTGAGAAAGTAAAAACCAGACATTTCTAATAACTGTATGAGCTGTTCATTCGTGAATCAACTACACACTTCCACAGTATTCATGTTGTTATTACCTGCACTTGGATTACAGCAGATGTTGGAGCTTTTACTGCCTTCAGAGACACGCCTTGGTCGCGATCACGTTCCTATAACTCAGCGGTGTTAAATCCCGCTGCTTGTGGGCCCACTGTCCCGCATGTTTTATGTGTTTCCTTCCTCCCATACTCCTCAGTCTGATGAATGAGGCATTAGACAAGAGCTCATTGTGTTCGGACGGAGATGGGACATAACAATATATGTGTCCTTTGTTACTGTACTTAAATAGATTTTTTCAAGTATGTATGCTTTACTTAAGCATTCGTTTTCCCATATTGGAACACGTGTCTTGACTTTCTCCTCCTTTCATTGTTCAGACTGGTGTGTTAAGTTAAGTATTTCTTCTGGTTTTAGCCACACAGGCTGAAAAGACGATCAACAAACTCCAATCGAAAAACTTTTAAAAAGAAGCTAAAGTACATTGTGGCATTTTGTAAAACTTTACCAAATCAGAGGGGGGAAGCTCGAGTCCAGTGAGATTATGAGACAGTAAAACAACGAACCTCTTTTTTTTTTTTTATTATTATTATCATTAAAATATTTTTTAAACTCACAAACTGGGTGTTGAGTTTAAAATGTAGTCATTGAAGTCATTTAACTTAGAATAATGGTGTTTCTGTATTTATTAAAATTACCTCCTTAGGTTATTACCTGCTTTTCACATTAAAAAAAAAAAAAGTGACTCAATGACTGAAGCTGAATTAAAGTCTGTTGTTGCTGATTGCTTCAAATGTTTGCCAGGCTTTTGTCAGTGGAGTTTGCATGTTCCCGCTGAGGGTGAGTGTGTGTGGTTGTTTGTGTCTGTGTTCGCCCTGATGGACGACCCAGGCTGCTGCACGCTGCCTCCACTGGCTCGATGCTGCTGCTCACAAATAACCTACTGATTCTAAGGTCATAAACAAGGTTTTATTTCTATTTTTAACTTTGTTCTTCTCAGAGATTTGGAACCTTGAGGTATCTGCCATAACGTGTTTAACTGTTTGAGGAGCGACGGTGCAAACCACGGGTTCACCACTGGGCTTGTTTTAAAGGCGAGCTGTATAAGAAGAACTGCAACAAAATAATGAGAACATCTCTCAGCTCGGTAAAAAATCGTGAAACCATATGGGAGGCCCTTTGAAGCGCGCTGGGAGCAGCTGGGGCGGCTGCACAGCGTCTCGCTGTTCATCTTTCAACCCTCGCCTTCCGTCCCCCCAAATAAAACGGTAAAAAAAAAAAAAGTGGAACCCCACATCGGCTGTGTTCATTATACCCAGCTAAGTGAAGACTTCCTAATTCACAAACCACTCCACAGCTCCCCGGAGAGCCTCCTCTGTGGGTTTAGAACGTCCGCTGATCCTTTCTCCCAATTACACGTCTGCAGATCGGCCCGTAAACCCAGATACCTGCGTCACCTGACGGGCTCATCTGAGAAGCAGCCGGTGGTCTCTCGCATGCGAACGTGAATTTTTAAATCAGAATGAAATACGCCTTTAAAAGTGAGAAAGTGTTATTTCATCGTTATGGCTTCCTCTCAGGCTAAATTTAAACCCGTGCCATTATACTGTGTGGCTGCGAGACGGCCCTCTGGAGAGGAGCGCTGCAGGCGAGAGGCCTGGATGTATTTATCTTTCAGTTTTTCACCTGTCTTCAGATACCGTTTCCTTTTTAAGTCCGGCGGTGGGGATTTACTGGGCTGCTTCCTTCCGGGACCCAGTGGAATACAACATTAAACTGCAGGGAGGGGAGAAAACCTGTAGCGCACTAAAATAAAGTTATGTCAAAACCATTCTGCTCTTCCTGTAGTCTTTCCTCAACCTCGCTGGTATCCTCCGAGGACCCGAGAACATTACAAGCCATTCACTTTATATGAATGGGCACTAACAGACTTTTTCGCCATTTTGATATGTCTAAATTTTGCAGGCATATCCTGTGGTCTATCAGGCACAGCCTTAGTTTCAATTTAGACCCTCCCTGTGGACCCCTGTCTTCCTATTTCATGTGGAAATTGTATAGAGTTTTTATCCCTGTGCACTTTTAGCTGCTTCAAAGCTGGAGATCTTTTTTTTTTTCTTTTTTTTTTTTTTTTTTTTTTTTTTTCCTACAAGCCAGCGTTTCAATGCTTTGGAGAAGATTGTCAAATCGTTCACAAACAGCGAGGATGTTGCATAAAGCCGACGTCCCGACACGGACCTGCCCGGCACTGACTTCAGATCAGTCAAAGAATAAATGAATGATATATCACAGTTTAGCTGCAAGATGTCTGCAAAAGTCTTTGGAGGAGGGAGAAAAGCACCTGTATTTTTATTAGGGAAGGCTTGCCTTATACTACTCTATAAAGTTTGGACGCCGCCGGGGGAATCATTTCTGATGATCTTTAGAACAGCAGTGCGCCGTTTCTTCACACAGCTTTGGCCCGAAAGGATTGTGTCCGGAAGAAATGTTTGAGAATGATGTCAGAGAAAGGGATTCATTTGATGGGGCAATTAGGGGTTGTTATTTTATTTCACAGGAATTCTCCTGCAGCGGCCCGTCACCGAAGGCAGCCCTCAGTTTACTTTGACACATGTGAACCGTAACAAATGTGTTAACCACGTCGCTGGTGTCAGCGAACATTCGCAGATCCCCGAAAGCACGAGGAAAAGTCAAATCTGAACGGTTCGGCTCAGCCACGTCCGACTCTGTAATTTACTTTTTGCTCCGGTTTTATTGCTGAATCAGGAAAACTCTGTGCAGAATAACACCAGCAAACGTTATGCTGCGGCTGTAGGAGCCTCAAACAACCCAACCAAATACAAATTAGCACATTTGATCTCTTCCTGCTGTTTGCTGAAAGATCTGTCTTCAAATAGTTTAAGAACCTGCACATATTCTCTCACATTTATTTGATCAATTGTTAATCAAACATTTGGTTTGTAGTGGTGCATCAGGGTTTTTTTTAGTTTTTTACTTTTCTGACTAAAGTTTCTATAGCTTTTGTTTTTGTTGTTTTTACAATGTGTGCCACGTTGAAAAACAGGAAGCCGTGTTGCACAGGGTGCAGCTGCCTTCCAAACTCAACTTTAAGTTGTGATTTATGTTTTTTTATTTTTTTTTTGTGAAGAGATTTGAAATATGATTCATCCTCTCCACACAGTGCTTCACGTCGAGATTTATTATTTTAAAGCTGCAGATGCCAAAAACAGCATGTTGGGAGGCATGTAACCAATGTCAATTCAAACATTTAGTTTTGCAGATTTTCACAAAGGCATATGAGCAACGCAAACACAGCGTTTAGAAACGTGGCGTTAGAGTTACAATCCGATCCCCACTGAGTGAAGATGTGGAGTTAGAGCACATTTTCTCCAGCAGTCTCTATAAGCGGAGGAAAGTCCTGAGTCCAAGACCGTGGGCCTGCTTCCAGCTTCTTCCCAGTTGCAGTAATCATATCTGCTACAGCTGCCACTTTATCAGAGATCACAGGGACAAATAGATTCCTGGAAGTAAACACAAGCACACCGCTGTGGCGGCTTTTGGTGAGTGACAATTCTGACACCCTGGTTTTAAAACAATAAATTAGACATCCACATGTCCATAACGGTAAAAGGAAATAATTGAATTATGTTAAATTGAATAAGCTCACGTATCTACGTCTTTCCAAAAGCCTTTTGCGATAAATTGTAATTCCTCTTCAGTGTCTGGCCTCCTTGTGTTTGTGATGTCTTATTAAGATAGCTTCCCAAGACATACAGAATTAGTCCGACAGCTTTTAGAAATGACCTCACGTCATCTTATTACATGGCGTCCGTGTTTCCCCGCACATCCATGTCAGATCGTTTTCAGCAATTAGCCTTGAACTGGGAAAGACGATCGGCTCCGGTTTCCCATCGCTGCGTCCCTCGTCATCTTGGAGTACTTTGAATCTTCCCCCTCGCGTCCTAATTAAGACGTTAATGCTACCTCCCGTGGGGACGTGACTGCCCCGCTCCCACCCGCCGCATTCCCTCCGCAGCTTTCAAAACTGTTATGGTAATAGTCAGCTTTGCACAGGTGCAAATTGCTTACATTTAGTCTGCATTTGCTCTCAGTCGCAGCCGCTCATCAAAGCTTTGCTCTCGTTTGCTCACAACTGGCAAATTTACCGGGATTAAACTTGAAAATCCCTTTTTTTTTTTCAAAGCAGAAATGACTTGTTTTGAATGCCAGATACATAAACTATATTTAATGCTATTTTCAAGCAGGAAATTCATCTTTTCTTCAAACCGGAGCCCAGTTGTCATCGGGAACCTCAACACACTCACATGACGATAACTCATTCGGAGCAGGTACAGCAATACATTTGTAGATTTATTCCATCAAACCCCTTCTTGAACTTCAAACCATTGAGTTGGACTGCTGCCACGTAATGTCTATAAGCTACCCAGAGCAATTACAAAGACCCGGAATTGAAAGAGAGCTGTCATTAGGATGTGCTTTCACATACCAGCCTGCAGAGTTTGGCTGCAGGCCAAGCTGGCAAATGTGAGAGGAGAGTCAGGGCCCGGCCGGGGGCCGTGGGGGATAATTAGACAGTTTTATCCGAGCTTGTTGATATAAATGTGGCCAGCTTAGCCCCCTACGCCCTTGCTCCGTGGTAATGATCATGTCTAACAGGTGGCGGGCAAACAGACGGATGCATGAAATGGATACCTTGCTTCCTGGCCATGACTCTCTTTTTTGTTTTGTTTTGTTTTCCGGCCCAATCGGAGCCGGACTCTCCCCACCATCCCACCCCATTGTGGTCGCGTTCAGGATTGTTGATATGGGGGAGTGTTGGATATTTGTCACCATCCCATCACATTCTAGCTAATCTGGAGCTCCCCCGGGAGCCTCGCAGTGAGGGCCGAGCCTCGCCGAGAGTAAAACAAAACACACTGATGTGTTTAACTCAAGTGGGCTTTTGAGTCTGATTCAAAAAGAAAGCCGACACTCCTCTTAAATAGAGACGCGGCGTTGAAACTGTTTACATTTTCTCCTTCCTTGTGTAGTCTTTTGGAGCTCCCTGATTTCTGTATCCTTCTTTATGACTGACATGTTCATGAGAATACGTTTATCTAATAGGGAAAACATGTCCGTGGAGTCATGGAAACACTTTCTTTCTGCTCCTCGCCTCCCGTTTCGCCTCACTTCAGGGTCTCCGAGATGTGTTTTGGAGTTACAAGCCTCTGGATTGAGTCATCTCTGACATCAGGGGCCGAGCGCAGCGCTGCACATCCAAATCTCCTGCATCCTGTGCGGGGGGGAGGGATGTGCCGTTGAGGTATGCATGTGAAGAGGCATTGGAGACCACTCAACTCCAGGCCCCTGATTCACTGTCATATAATGGATCATTTGGGGCAAAAAGAAGCAGAAAAAATGATGCATGCGTTCAAATTTACTACCTTCAAAAAAAAAAAAAAAAAACCAAAAAAAGTGTGTGGAACAGATCCGGGCCAGTGGACAGTCTTAATCTTCTCCAACAAATGCCTTTTTAATTTGGACGGCCTGTTCCAGCTGAACTATGCGACGATGTAGTTCTTTGTGACCAAAGCCTGCATTCTCTAAGACGTCCACATGCCTCCTGGTTTGCCCGGCTTTGTGGTCGCTCCTCGCGTCCTGCAGAGTGCGGCGGCGAAACGCCAGATTTAGGAGCTTGATCCTCTCTGGCCGAGCTGCAGCGCTGGATTTTGTTATAATTTTCACCTTGCATGTTGTTTTTTAAAGCTTACCCTAACCTTAACCCTAATCTTACTCCCATCAGCAACTCACGGCCCGACCCCGAGCTTCAAATAGAGCTGGAAAAAAAAAAAAAAGGATCATTATTGTAAATTTTTAAGGATCTGATCTTATTTCTTCTTTGTGGTTTGGCAGTGCGAAATGGGGTGTTTTGCAGGGGACTTGAGCTTTCGCTGGGCTGCCTGACGAGACGTCCTCAGACCTCTGGGCCGCTCGGCCTGTCCGTGGTGAAGATCTGGTATTTTTGTGAGAATTGCCATGTGCTCAAATCAGAGAATGTGACGATGGACGCAGGGCGGTGAGGAGAAAGCACCCGGGACGGGATGAAGACGGGGCAGCAAGCAAGAGGCTGCCCACTGGTGGAGACAGCGACTGCCACTGGCAGCGCTCTAGGTTCATAACCCAACGCTCTATATTTGTTTGATCGCCCACCACAGCTGACAGAGGCTCGTCTGCCTCTTTTGACACGACCAGTGTTTTGACAGCACCTCTCATTAATAGCCAACAGGTCTTGCTTTGGGATTATTTGTATCTTGCTGTAAATATCTAGAGATGAATTCTCTCCCTTCGTCACTCTGTGCTCACATCTTCTTCCTGGAGGGATTTTGGCTCGTTTGTCGGCGGCTGTGCTGGTTCACCGGCATTGGGCCGCAGCGGCTGCAGCGGAGATGTTGTGAAGCTCCATTGCACTGCACATGGAGCGTCCTATCTAACATTTATGTTTTGAAGCATTGAGCCTAAGTGATGCAGACAGACACTGGGATCGCACCGAGGCTTTTTGGACCAGATGCAGTGAAGCGGAGAACTTCTTGGGTTTTTTTTTTTATATCACATTATTACAAAGCTTGATGCCAAAGTTTGCGGGGTTAGTGTGCTTCTTGAAATATGAGGGTCGCTTAACATTCAGCTTTTTAAAGGTGCAGTATTTAAAATTTCAGCAGTACCATTTCTGTCCTTTGGGGGGCAGCAGTGAGACACCGCAGGGTTCAGTCTTTCTAAAGCTTCAGTAGTTTTAGAAACTATTCTGTTTTGTTGTTTCAACTGCTAAAATTCTCAAGTCCTGTTTTCACTGGTTTGATGAGAGACTGACAGCTGAAATGACTGACAGCGCCCTCATGTGGCACAAACGAGTATTACAGCCTTGGCTACATGGTTAAGTTGCAGTCAGAAGATGAATGCATTGAAATGGATGAACTGATGTCCTGTTGTTGTTTTTTTTTTCTTTTGCTTTCTCTTGAACTAAAAACTGCTACATCTTTATTCTTTTAGATGTTTGCAAATTAATGTAAACATCTTTATGCAACACGTATCGGTGCAAACAGGTACATTTGAAGTAACTATGAAAGAAAGCAGATTTTCAGAAAAAAATCAATTAGGACACAATTATCCCTCAATCTTCCAGATTTTTTTGAGTTCACACTTGAGCACAATAGAACAAATTGCAGCTTCAGTGCCCAACCTGAGGTGTGAGACCCCTCGGTGGAGCCAAACAGATCATTTCTGGAGCCAAGGGCTTTGCATTTTTCAAAACAAAAATATGTATCTTTTGAGGAAATGCAGGGGAACCACTGATGTAACAGCATGCTTCGACTACAAACATATGGGAATATATGTTCACAAAATCACTTTCATCTCACACCATTCCAGACAGCCAGCTGCAGGTCAAGCACTCAACACACCGGTCACTCACAGGACAAACACACATAATTATGACCAATTAAAGAAAATTAGCACGCACACAGAAAATCCACACAAAGAGAGAACATGCAATCTCACAGAAAGATGTGAACCAGGGACATGCCCAGTGTGCCATTACAATGCAAACCACTCCACCACTGAATAAGTGAATAATTTACACAAGTAGTTCAAAAAATAAACTCACCTGGAGGTTGCTGACAGGCAAATAAACCTTTAATGAGCCGGACCTTTTCACAGTGAAATCCAAAGAGAGCAATGAAACCCGTGAAATGTGTGAAGTGTGAATGTCTTGCTAAGCCATTTGTCTTGTAAAGCTGCAGTAAATTCAGCTGTTGATGATGTGTCAACCTCAACTCTCCTCATTGAGCCCACGCCATTTTTTCTATTTTTTTTACGTTTCCACTGGTAGCTTGCCTTCATGCGCATGCTTTCTACTCCAACTTGTTTGTTTCTGTCATCTTCTTTGTGCGTGCCTGCTTCTTTGTTTCTCTGTTTACCAAAAAAAAAAAAAAAAAGAAAAGAAAAGAAAAAAGAAAAAATGTCGCCTGACCTGAAGGTGACGAAGATCTTTCCCACTCCAAAAATCCAAGCACAGGTCTAAATTTGTCTCTTTGTCTTGGAGGCTGAATCCTGTCCAAAATCTCTGACGTCTGCGACCTCTAAAGAATATTGCCCTGTCATTGTCTGAGGCCGCTGGCGAGATATTTATTTTTGGCAGTGACACACAAACTCTCGCTTACAGGCGGAAACACGCGCAAACACAAGCAAAGGCATCCTGGTGCCAGAGGTTACAGTAGTGCACATTTTCTTCTCTTACGGAGAAATATAGACACCTCAGCTAAAAATAAATAAATAAATAAATAAATAGCTGAATTTCAATTTTTTTTTCCTTTTTTTTTTTTTTCTAAAAACAAACATAAGTTGTCCTTCAATGACTTGAGTTGCAGCTGGATCCCCAGTTTTGACTGTCTGTGAGCCGAAGTGTCTTAAGTGACAAAATACTCAAGAAGTTATTCCCAATAAAGTGTGAAGTGGTTTGATAAAAACACAATGAAAAGTACTTAATTCTGTCTACAATTGGATGTTGAACTACATTAGTAAACCCTTAAACTGCTAAAAGTCCTCTTTGTTAGTGGTTTCTGTTCTCTAAAGCTTCAAACTATTCTGATACTGACTGGTGATGTGATGATGCATTGATTGACTGATTGATTGATTTTTTCTTGATGATGATATTGTGCCAAATTTGCATGTTGATCCTGAATTTACACATCATGTGTCGACTTCAATTTGATATTTTGCTTTAGATCTTCAGATTACTGATAAAACTGTAAAATTGATGGTAAAAAAAAAAAAAATGTAGAAAATGATATACTGTACATGCATGAAAATATACTTGCACGTCCATCCATCTTCTACGCTGCTTTTTCTTAGCTGGCTGTGGGTACGATCCATCGCAGGGCAAATACACAGAGACAGAAAATTATACACAATCATACACATGGGCAATTTTAGAATCAGTGATTAACTTCACATGCACGTTTTTATAATGTGGGATTAAACTGTATAACCTGAGGAGAGCTTGCGCACAGGAAGAACAAAAAAAAAAAAAAACGCTCTAATCCAATCATAAATTCATACTTGGTCTTACAAACGCTATCAGTGTCCGTGACAAGGTGCTAATGGTGCAGCTGTGGAGGAGCCGTTCCCAGTGACGCCTCACCTCCCGCTCATTTCAAGCCGTGCCATGCGGTTGACTCACTTTGTGCCTGAAATTCGGCTCAGCTCCCATTAGCACGTCTGCGGTTGGAAAGGTCCCTGTGAAGAGGCTCTAATATTACAGGACATTATTATACTCCATCAAAATCAAAAGGCCACACTGGAGATGTTGTTTCATGCGCTCGCCTTTGGCCAAGAGGAGGTTAACAAAGACAGGAAGAATAAATAATACATTCATCACATTCTGAGGGGGCCGGGGGCCAAGTTCATGTCAAATCCATAACAAGGCGAGTATCCTCGGCCCGGCTCATTTCCCCACACACACGTCACACTCTGCTGGAAATCTGCGTAGAGGATGTATTGATCTTGCTGGCGCTTCCTTTCTCACAAGCTCACAAACAGAGCGGCAGTATCACAGGCAGCGCCACAAAACAGCTTGGCCTCCATCCCTCCACCCACCCCTCCGCCCTCCCGGGCCCCATAAAACAAAATAATAAACTCCGCGCTCGCCAAAATAATCCAGCTACCTTTGTGTGTGCAGGTCGGTGCTAATGCACTGTCATTGGCTTCCTTTCACTCCAGTACATGAAAACAGCCTGCGTGCGAGTGATGTGCATGTGTTGGAGGTGAAATTATAATAGAAATAATCAAAACAGTTTGTATCAGCAATAAAATATGCCTCAATAAGTCCCACACTGAATGATTCCTATTCCTATGAAGCAATAACTTATTTTAAAAACCTCAAAAAGTGAAAATCCTTCACTTGAAAGATTTCTACACTTTTCAAGTCTTCAGTACTTAAGAGAAAATGTGTTGAAAAATGTACTTCAATATATATATAACAGGTTAAAAGTTAGAATCATGTTACACCTCTGTTAATATTAGCCTCGCAGTATGAGCACAATTTAACTTCATACAACATGCCAGCAGTATAGAAGTATTTGAAACATAACATATGGAACAGCAATTTGTCTTTTTTGTTTTATTTTTTCAGACATCCTTAAGATGAGTTTCAGTGAGAAGACATTTGAGTTACAGCTGAAGTTCTGTAGAATTCACTGAGTCTGTATGTAAAGCTTTTGACTGTTCCACCTGTTGCACTTGTCCTCTCACCCTGTATCCTGTTTGAACGTGTCATCTTCATTTTTACATTATGTGTTTTAATGAACTTGAAAATGAAATGTTATTTCTGTTGTCTGCCCCACCCGTTTCAATCTTAGCCTCTGGTGTGGGGGATTCATGCTCTACTATTGAAAGCATTAACCACGAGCCCCTGCGTGCTACAATATCAACATTAAAGCTCTAAGATACTCGGAAATCTGAGTAAATATTCTATGCCCGTAACTCCTCAGTAGTTTTTCTCCATCATTGTGTGTTTTGTTTCCTCGTAATCAGTCACGCTGCCTCTGATTATTGTGATTGTTCCTCACAGGAAAGCAGCCTTTTGTTTACTGTTCCTGATTATTGCCTTGTTTGTCCAGCCTTCAGCTGCAGGCAGCGATCTAAAGATAACCGTGCGTGATACCCGTGTCCTGCAGGATCATCGGCACTGAGAGACGGGGCCTGACCCACGTCTTGTAAACTGTGAATTCTTCAACACTGAGATTATCGACCAAATTCAATCCAGTGTAATTGAGTGAAACTTCATCATGTGCTCAGCTCCTGGGTGTAATGACAGCCCTCATCAGCATCATCCTCAACATAACAAAACATGATGTGGTCCATCTGTTTGGTAAACAGTCTTATAGCTCATCTTTCTAAAATGTGTGTATTTATAGACATGATCAGGACATCTGACTTCTAGTGGATAAAGCATGCTACTGCATGCACTTAAGTCCACTTAAACGCTACAGCTTGTGTTTTATGGCATTTTACAAGTGTGTGTCAGCTTTAAATTTACATTCATCTATATTTCTGATGTCTGTGCTGCTGTAGGAGATGTTTTGTTTCACCTCAAACTGTTCAGCTATGAATGTATTCACACAAAGTACATTAAAAATAATTAGTAAATTAAGTTGGAAAAAGTTCCACAAAAGATTAAGCAATAAAAGAAGACATAAATCAATCAAGTCAGCAAACATTTTAATTTAAGACTTTTAAACACAACATGCATAGATAAAAAAAATGCATTTTAAAACATTCAAGAATGAATGCATAAACAATAACAAAATGATTACATTTTAAAATGTAATAAGCATTCTGTTTTTTTCTTGTCATAAATGTAAATTTAGTAATATCATGCAGTGCTCAACTATGTGGGATTTTCACGTGTCACACATGAGTGTTTTATTTCATGTTGATGGTGTGACACAAAATGAATGAATGGTTTATTTCTGATTATTTTTCAACATACAGAAAACAAAAATGGTATAAAACACTGTTCACTTTAACCAAGAAAAAGAAAAGGCTGAAGTCAGTGATTGATCTATGTCTGTCCTATAAATTCTGTGGTAGGATCTTATTCCTGTTGCAGGTGCTGCATTCAGAATATGTCAAGACTTTTTTGAAAGCCAAAAAGAGAGAGAAAAAAAACACAGATTTGATTACAATCGCAGAGAGCTCCTGAAACATGACTCCAGGAGCGACAGAGAGGAAAAGAGGGAGATTTAAAGGCTGAGTAAGAGTGTGTGCTGACTTGATGATTTTTTTTTTCTTCTCTCTAAACAGCGC